>NC_136272.1:62708864-62851364 GCF_964187855.1 Myxine glutinosa
ATCGACATCAGACCACATCACTGGAGTGGGAACCAGGAAGCAAGTGCCACACCAACCTTTGCTGCATGCAACAGGAAACGCCTGCCACACATTAACCTGTTTGTGGTGCACAAAACAGTCTGTGAGCAGCCTGGGACAATTTAAAATAAAAAGGCTCCTCTGGTTAAACAGTTGCATCGGCTCCACAACTATTAGGGATGAGTTTAGCGAAGCTACAGCCCCTACATCTCTCCATGCACACTCCTTGTTAACCACACCCACCTGGTATGGAGAGATGTCGGGGGCTGTGGGTTTGCTGCACTCATCCCTAATAGTGCAGCCAATACTGCAGAGATGATTGAATTCAAAATTGTATAGACCAGTCCCTGTTTTTTATAGAACCCTCAAAATCTCTGCGATACATACATACAACATACACAACACACACACACACACACACACACACACACACACACACACACACACACACACACACGAAAATTGCAATACCAGAAGAAAAAAAACATTATTTTGTTTTCTTATTCCCTTTGTGTTTTATGTTTTTATGATGGTTAACTAACGGTATCACCAAATCATAATTTCCCTGAATATGGGACAATAAAATGTTTTCTATTTATCCACAGCCGAGTCTGGTGTTGGCTTCACGGTTTGGGTGCCGGCTTGGGATCCTAGGATCCTGGTTTTGTTGGCTTAGCGGTTGGGGTGCCGGCTTGGGATCCTAGGATCCTGGGTTTGTTGGCTTAGTGGTTAGGGTGCCGGCTTGGGATCCTCGGATCCTGGGTTTGTTGGCTTAGCGGTTGGGGTGCCGGCTTGGGATCCTCGGATCCTGGGTTTGTTGGCTTAGCGGTTGGGGTGCCGGCTTGGGATCCTAGGATCCTGGGTTTGTTGGCTTAGCGGTTAGGGTGCCGGCTTGGGATCCTCGGATCCTGGGTTTGTTGGCTTAGCGGTTAGGGTGCCGCCATGGGATCCAAGGATCCTGGGTTCAAATCCCAGTCGATCGCTGAATTAACGCCAGGGGGGTTGACTCAGCCTGTCATCCTTCCGAGGTCGGCAAATTGAGTACCAGTTCACTGGTAATTCCCTGTGTGTCGCAAGAGGCGACTAACAGGGTTGGCGGCAGGAAGGGCATCCGACCATAAAACATTGCTTCAAAAAGGGGACCACGGTGCCCGAAAAGGGCATCCCCTGCTCTGCGGGGAAAAATGGCCTCTGAAGGTGGTTCTATTTATCCACAGCATGTATAGACTATAAAAAAAGCTTTTGATCATGTCCCGCATTCATGGATGATACAATGCATGCAATTGTACAAGATCAACCACAAAGTAATCAAACTGATAGAGAAAGCAATGGGGCTATGGAATACCACATTGATATTACAGCACTCGAAAGGAAAGATTTAAATACCAGGAGTGAAGATAGGTCAAGGAATTTTCCAGGGAGACATCCTTTAACTCCTCTTGTTTTGCCTGGTCCTGGACCCACTGAGCAACCTCATTTTTGAGCAAGGACACAGATACACACTGATTTCAAATAAGAGAACGTCCAAAGAGACAAAAAAGGTGACTCATCTACTTTACATGGATAATTTAAAACTCTTTGCACCAAACGACGAAGAATTTGCAGAACAACTCAAATTAGTGAAACAGTACTCCGACGACATTTAAATGGATTGGCCGCCTGGATAAATGTGCCAAATGCATATTGTTACATTTGTGGGGGTAGATGATGAAATACAATAGTACAAGTAGGATTGTATAGGTGTAGCATGGACCGTGGATGCGGAGGAGACATCTCGATGTACAAAGTAGGGAAACATGAGTTTAAGTTGTTTACGTGTCTTCACAGGAGGGGTGAAGCTAGGGTAATTAGATAGGGGTTAAGATTAGTTCTCCCTCAGTATGTGATTGCCCTCAGTGATTTTTCCCAATGATTTTACAATTATAACAAGGCCAACCATAAAAACTCTCGTTACAACAACAACAACAACCGTCCATTAGCCAACCATAACCGGCATAATTGCCGACAGAAGCCCGAACATTCTCGATCGGCAACTAAAGCCCGCCTCCAAAGAATTGTAACCAAGAGGCCGTGCCCCAACCTTCGTCATTGGTCGTGGAGACACGGGGTGATTCGATGGAGCTTCGGCCATTGGTCGGAGTGACGTCATCGCGAAAGTTCGAGAGGAGCGAAGAAGAAGAGTTTCTCGCTCTCTCGGTCGCATTTGTCTCTGGCTTTGGCTGCTTCTGGCTGGGGTGCGCTTGTGAGGAGACTCTTAGGAGCTTGTGGAACTTTTGCAACGTTGGAGGAGGGGGTGTTGTTGGACTGTAGTGCTCTTCGGGGGATCTGGGGTCCGCGTGGCACTTGACGGTGGAGAGCGAAAGGCGGCCGTCTTGGCTGCTTGCTTCACGCCTGGGCGTTTGACGCGCCGTTTCGGCGCCATTGTTGGGGTGCTTCCTGCTCAAGTGGCTATGCTGACCAACAAGCCCCTCAACGTATTTTGGACCAGAGCTGAGTGCCGGCCGTTTAAAAAGGGAATATTTATTTTTATTTTATCTTTCCCCTTGTTCGTCTTTGTGTCTGAATGGAGGATCCTCAAGGAGGAAATATTAGATTTACCTCACCTTTCATTTTTAGCTCACCTGTAACAAAGTTCAGGGGAGCTTAGGCGATGGCACGTTGTCCGTCCGTCCATCCATCAGTCAGTCAGTCCGTCCGTCCGTCCGTCCGTCCATCCGTAAACACTTGCATCTTCTCCAAAACCGCTGAAGGGATTGTGATCAAATTTGGCACAAATGATATTTGTTGTGTTGTGACTAAAGTTTGTTCATGGCATTAATATATATATATATATATCGGGTTCTAAGGGGGTTTGCAGGGGGTCAAAGTGGATCTGGGTTTGACCCCCCAAAATAGGAATTAGCTTTTTTCACTGAAACTACACACACTATTTCGATGAAACTTGACCACAACCATCATCACCCATGATGTACCAATGTTTGTTTAAGAAATTAGAAAAATTTGGGTCTGAGCAGGTATATGGGGTTGGGGGAGGTGGAGGAGTTGCCCCAAAAATAGGTATTTTGTACTTGCAAAATCAAAGATTTTTCAAGTATATTGGTTGGTCTTGTGTGTTATTCTGTCTGTCTGTTTGTTTGTTTGTTTGTCTGTATGTCAGTCACCAATAGGTCACAATTCTAAACCGATCGTAATGAAACTTCACCAAGTTGTATAGGTCGTCACAATTGAGAAGCCTATTGATTTGGAGGTCAAATGTCATCTGGAGGTCAAATTTCTAAAATCGCCATTTTTAATCCGATTGACTTGAAAATTGAACAGCATTTGTATATTGAGTCACTAAATTGAGAAACCTATTATTTTTGAGGTCAAAAGGTCAAAGTCCAACTCAAGGTCAAACTTCCAAAATCATTAATTTTTGTCTGAAAAATCATCAATTTTCATCCAATTGACTTGAAAATTTATCAGAATTTGCGTGGTGCCTCACTGAATTGTGAAACCAACTGTTTTTGAGGTCAAAAGATCAAAGGTCACTAGGTCAAACTTCTAAAATCATCAATTTTCATCTAAAAATCATCACTTTTCATCCTATTGACCCGAGCTTTGATCAAGATCGTCAATTTCGATCTTGATGAAATGGACAATTTGCTGAATCAATTGCACCCTTTTTTCGGGGAGGGGGCAGGGGGAGGTGGATTTTGCAAGTATTTTTCGGGGGGAGCGTCAAGCTCTGCATGACATCTTCTTGTTTGTTTGTTTGGTTGTATAAAGTGTTATGATTATGTTAATATGATTCTACATTCTGCCCTGTCTTCTGGCAACCATTAAAATTGGTTTAAAATGCCTTTAGTCAGTGCAGTGTACTGTTTATTCTACCAGGTGAGCTCCAGGTGTATTGCCCCTATGTTTATCCCTTACATTTACTTTCATTAAATTAATTATTGTTGCATTTTATTTGTCGTGTCTGTTTCTTTGTTTGTGTGTCCAAGAATAACCCTGCGTGTCTTTCATCCAGGTAAGCACCTCACCGCCTTCATTCCCGCGTGCGCCAAAAAATACTGCCAATTTTCGGGCTGTCGCCTCAGGAGTAAAAACGATCAGTCATTCGTCACCCAGTGGTCTTGACCGCTGGGTTACAGGACAATATTCATACAAGGCAGACCAACAAAAACGAACCACATAAAAAATTGACACAAATACAACAACACAGGAGCTAGACAACAAAGCATCTTACAAATACCTCAGAGTCTAAGAGGGCCTCAGTCACAAACAAATGCGCAAAACAATCGCCAAAGAATACCTATGTAGAGCAAAGCTGATACTGAAAACATACTTCTCCCCAAGAAACAAAATCAAAGCCATAAACCAGCTTGCACTACCAGTGTTCCAATATAGCTGCGGAATAATAAACTGAGCCCAATCAGAAATCAACAAGTTAGACATCAAAACAAGAAAACTCTTTACCATCCACAAAATGTTTAACAAAAATCAATACAACCCAAGAATGTACCTGCTGAGACGAGAAGGAGGTAACGGCGTGATGGATCTCAACCAAGTGCACAGAATGACAACTGTAGGATTGGCTGAATATGTAAAAATACAACAGACTACCGAATACACTTTGTAAACAAACACAAAGACAACAAACCAAAGAAGGTATCCCTAACCCACCTAGCAAAAATTTCCAGACAGGTGGAAATGGACGACATCACACAAGAAACCAAAACAATGAATACAGCTACACCAATGGCGAAAGTCTAACAGCGGCGTAGCCGGGCTTGTAAAATATTATAAACCATAAACACACATGATTAGCTTTTTTAACAGTCGCTAATGCTGTTTATAACATTAAACAAAGAAATTTGGAGGAATCCCGACATCCATGAGGTAAGTTTTGCTTACAGAACTGAGCGAAGATCTACTGTAATCTATATACCCCACAAGGGTTGGAGGTGTGCTCATTTACCAAGCAGCTAGCTAGCGCTTGCCAAGCCAGCCGCTCCTTAACGGTTTTGAATGGAGTGCTTGCTCGAATGCTTAAACCACTTGGCGATCTCTCCAGAAGAACCTTGGTAAATGAACACACACCCAATGTTCTTGAGACCCGACCATAGATCGACTGTAATCTACTCGTGTATACCCCAAAGAGGAATGACCCTTCCTGCAGCTCCCGTAGTGAGCGGATGTACT
Organism: Myxine glutinosa; assembly: GCF_964187855.1. Taxonomy (NCBI): domain Eukaryota; kingdom Metazoa; phylum Chordata; class Myxini; order Myxiniformes; family Myxinidae; genus Myxine; species Myxine glutinosa. Next base: position 62,714,070 of record NC_136272.1, read on the forward strand.
CGTAAATTAAAATGTCGGTCAGTGGAGTTAGCCGTCGTAATGACATCATAGACGTAATGACGTAATGGACACAAAACTTCTGCTACTTTAATTTGTAGAAGATGATATATTTTAACTTCCAGTATGTTTGCAGTCACTACGAAGGGATTAGTGTTACGATTAGATTTACTACAATATCAACATTGTATTTCGAAAATGATGTTACGATGAAAAAAAACGAGGTGGATTCCTTACTTCTGCGAATATTAATATTAGTGCCGAACGACGCTCATCATGATTCATGAACCATACACCGCTTCAATCCATTAACTTTGTATTCATGACATTGGGATTAAAGTGTTACGGTCATATTTACTATATTATTATTATTATTGTTATTACTATTACGAAAACGATTACACTGAAACGATAAACTACTGTATTAAGAAACCTGGGCTTAATTTGTCCGAAGTGGTCCGAAGACGAATCATAACGCCTAAGGCCTATACTGTATACCGTATCGTTGGAAGTGACGTAATGCTGATGTTTTCGATATTTTATGGTCATTTTAACAATCGGTTTGTTTGTACTTCACACTGAATGAAAAACGTTACGGTAGAGCATGGCGATTGTGATATATGACAGGTTCAACTATATGTTCGGCATGAATGACGGCATATAAATCAAAATGACGGAGTGTGGAGGGTCACCCGCCCGTAATGACATCAGACGTAATCACATCACCCTATCATGTGACCAGATCCTCAGCTCTGATTGGTATACGTTTGAGCGGACATACATACATACATACAGATGGACAAACACTGTTCAAGACGGCTTTGCCCAATGGGCTACGCCGTAAAAAAGACAAAATATAAAATAAAATATCAACAGATATACACTGACAACTGGGAAAATGATAAAAGAGCAGAAGGTATAAAAAAAAGGAGTTGGACAGATTGGGAGTAGACAAAAGAGCAGGAAAATACAAAAAAGAATTGGACAGAGTGTGGAGAGACAAAGAAGTCTCATTGGAATGGCTAAGAAGAGGGCAGCTCAACTGGGATGGAGAAAGAATCATTATAAATGCCCAAGATCAAGGACACTACATCAATGGATTTAAGAAAATGGCAGGACTAAGTCAATTGGACAAGTGTAGATTCTGCAAGGCAAACAGAAAGCACAAGCCCCCTCCTATCAGGATGTAAAAAAAACTCATGTCAGAGCAGCTGGACACCCAAAGGCACAACAAGGTATGTAGAGTCATCCAACGACACATCTGCAAAAGTCTCAATATCCCAGTTCCAGAAAACTCTTGGAGACATGAACCAAAAGTAATTACTGAAAAAAAGGAAGTAATGCTCATGTATGACCTAATGATCCCATCAAGCCTGAACATAGAAAAAAAAGCATTGTGTCCGGATATATAAATTATTTCAGACATTATGACTGAAAAAAGAAAAGAAGGCATTGCTAATTGAGATATCAGTCCCCAGGCATTTTGGTCTAAATAATGCAGAAATCAGGAAAATGATCAAATACCAAGCCCTAAAAAATGAAGTGAAAAGATCCTGGAAGCTGAAGAGCACTGAAATTGTACCAGTAATTATTCGAGTAACGGGAATGATCTTACAGGGATCTTAAGAACCATCCCCGGGAATATTACAACAAACGAACTGCAGTTGGAAGCTGTTGGATCGGTGACAATCCTCAAAAGAGATCACGGAACAAAACTTTGAGAATAAGGAAACTTCACAAACTGGTCCACGAATCATGATCCTTTACTAAAACAGAAGTGGATACTTCGAGACCCTCAGAGGACCCCGTACCACCTTCTGAAACCCGCATTTGGAGATCACAACCAACGCAACACACACACACACCACTTGGAGCATCCTCTTTGACGTGTCTCAAGCTCCTGGCGTAGCATCAATGCAGCAGGCAATGCACAAGAAACTGATGGTGAGTGCTACAACCCAATCAGTTCCTAATGCAGTATCTGCAACGTCAGTTACATTGATCATAATCCCATGACCATACTCTCTCAGTTCGCCCACAACGAGTCGTGACGGTTTCCGTGGGTGAGAACCAAGTCTGAGCAGGTCGACACTCCGTCGCAGGGAAATGTTGGTCACAATGGCCTCCTCTATTTGAAAGCCACCTTCGGATGTTTGAGGTCCAACGGCAAATGTTAGCAGATCTACCTTTCCAGATGTAACATCCCTCTGAAGGATTATGTACTCCTTGATCGACGCAACCCCATTCCTGAAAATCTAGAGGATGACAGTCAGTATATTTGAACTGAGACTAGACAGCTCAAAGGTGAGAACGCTACCTCTGAGCCAACCGGTCACCCCAAATTTAACAAACCAAAAGAGCAGAAGTAAAAAAAAAACTATTTAGATCAGGCTCGTCTCATGATCTTTATGGGAGACATCTATTTATGTATGCACTGAAGAGGGTAAAATTGAGAAAAGGAATATAATTGAGGATAATAGGATAGAGAAAGGAGGATATAATTTTTTTGGCCATATTTGAGTATGTAATGAAGACCCTAAGGACTATTGAGGGAATACCACATTTCTTGGTAGGAAGGCCTGGACACAGCATTTTCTCGTGTTGCGAGGGCCGTTCAATAAGTTTTCAATAAGTTTTCAATAAGTTTTCAATAAGTTTTCAATAAGTTCTGAGTGCTAGAGTTTGAAAAAAATGAATATACAAGTATAAATACAATTAGGAAGGAAATAATATTTTTCTTTAATAAATCTCCTTACTATAAATTTATGATTATATGTAATTTGTAAGAAAAGACGTTTCCTTAGGAATCATTGATATCTACATATTGAAATATATAAAGTTAGTTTTTGTTGGACTATTCAAGAACATACAAGGAACATTGACACAACACGAGGCCATTGACCCATCATGCCTGGGCCTTACCCACAGCAGACCATTTCAAACTGCTGTGAGCACGTACTGCGTGTGCATCATACAGACTGCTGTGTGCAACTGCTGTTGCTGTGAGACTGCTGTGTGCATCATACAGATAAACTCTTTCGAAAACCTCACACGTCCATTCAAAGTGACACCTTCTTGTTCAAGCCCTTCGGCTCGTTTTCATCCGCGGGCACATGTCGCAGGACTTTCTGTGAGCCATTATTGCCGAGCAAAGCTCGGAATGGCTGGAGCGGACTGGTCCGGAGAGGTAGATGATAAATCAGGAGACGTCACATCAACTTAACTCTTCAAGTCGGGCTGTAAAGCTTGCCCTGTGATGTCAAGCTAAGGGAAATTACATCACACCATGATTGATCTCGCAGAACACTGAAAACACAGGTGTTCCCTCCAAATATACTGCACGAGTGCTCCATTTGACAGACCAAGTAAACAACATAATTACAGAAAGATGAGATTTCCTACAATCATGTGAACCCCGACAAAATTTCAAAAGGGTTAATATGATACAGCGCCCGGTTTTGCAACTCGCCTTTTGTTCAAACTACTGCCAAACAAACCACTTATGTGGTCAGCAGTGAATTTGATGAGATAACCGGGCCACGTTCAGAGGAGCAACGAAGGGGGGCGCGGGGGCTGCATTAGGGGGCCAATGTACAGAAAGTGTAATCTCGAGAAACAGGATTTTTGACTCTTTTTAATTTATGAGTTTTACTCTTCGACAGGGAACATGGAACCCCCAAACGCTAAGAAAAATTGTGGTTACCACCAACCCCCAACCCACCTGGCCATGTAACCCCACGGTGCCCAAATCTCTGAGCTATATAAACCTCTACACTCCGTGGAAACATTTCCGGCCATAACTAACACCGGTGAATGGGGTTTTCATGTAAACATGCCAAGGAGAGCCTCACGCACTCCCATCATCCTGGGGAAAACAATGACCGTGCAGGGGGGGCATCCTGAAAACAGAGAATCTTATAGACCAAGGTGAATAATTTGTGGGGTCGAGGAGGAGGGGGGCATCCTGAAAACAGAGAATCTTATAGACCAAGGTAAATAATTTGTGGGGTCGAGGAGGAGGGGGGGCATCCTGAAAACAGAGAATCTTATAGACCAAGGTAAATAATTTGTGGGGTCGAGGAGGAGGGGGGGCATCCTGAAAACAGAGAATCTTATAGACCAAGGTGAATAATTTGTGGGGTCGAGGAGGAGGGGGAGCATCCTGAAAACAGAGAATCTTATAGACCAAGGTGAATAATTTGTGGGGTCGAGGAGGAGGGGGGCATCCTGAAAACAGAGAATCTTACAGACCAAGGTAAATAATTTGTGGGGTCGAGAAGGAGGGGGGGCATCCTGAAAACAGAGAATCTTATAGACCAAGGTGAATAATTTGTGGGGTCGAGGAGGAGGAGGAGGAGCATCCTGAAAACAGAGAATCTTATAGACCAAGGTGAATAATTTGTGGGGTCGAAGAGGAGGGGGGGGGGGCATCCTGAAAACATAGAATCTTATAGACCAAGGTAAATAATTTGTGGGGTCGAGGAGGAGGGGGGGGCATCCTGAAAACAGAGAATCTTATAGACCAAGGTGAATAATTTGTGGGGTCGAAGAGGAGGGGGGGGCATCCTGAAAACAGAGAATCTTATAGACCAAGGTAAATAATTTGTGGGGTCGAGGAGGAGGGGGGGCATCCTGAAAACAGAGAATCTTATAGACCAAGGTAAATAATTTGTGGGGTCGAGGAGGAGGGGGGGCATCCTGAAAACAGAGAATCTTATAGACCAAGGTGAATAATTTGTGGGGTCGAGGAGGAGGAGGGGGAGCATCCTGAAAACAGAGAATCTTATAGACCAAGGTGAATAATTTGTGGGGTCGAAGAGGAGGGGGGGGGCATCCTGAAAACAGAGAATCTTATAGACCAAGGTAAATAATTTGTGGGGTCGAGGAGGAGGGGGGGGCATCCTGAAAACAGAGAATCTTATAGACCAAGGTGAATAATTTGTGGGGTCGAAGAGGAGGGGGGGCATCCTGAAAACAGAGAATCTTATAGACCAAGTTAAATAATTTGTGGGGTCGAGGAGGAGGGGGGGCATCCTGAAAACAGAGAATCTTATAGACCAAGGTAAATAATTTGTGGGGTCGAGGAGGAGGGGGGGCATCCTGAAAACAGAGAATCTTATAGACCAAGGTGAATAATTTGTGGGGTCGAGGAGGAGGGGGGGCATCCTGAAAACAGAGAATCGTATAGACCAAGGTAAATAATTTGTGGGGTCGAGGAGGAGGGGGGGCATCCTGAAAACAGAGAATCTTATAGACCAAGGTGAATAATTTGTGGGGTCGAAGAGGAGGATTTGTAATACTCAGTTCCAGAAAGAGGATAATAAGCTTGTTACATACACGTCAGGTGGGTCGACGACAACCGTTGACTACCTGATGGTGCGGAGGCGAGATAGGGGGCACCTCCGGGACACAAAGGTGATCCCGGGGGAGGAGGCTGTTTCACAGCACCACTTGGTTGTCTGCGACATAAAAATGAAAGGTGCGAGGAGAGCTCGGCGGGTGAAGTACCAACCAAGAATGAAGGTGTGGAGGTTGAAAGAGGTGACAGTAAGGGAGGCATTTAAAGAGAGGCTGAGTAGGGTAGAGGATGATGTGGTTGAGCTTGAAAGTGGTTGGATGTCAATGAAAGCTAGTCTGTTGGGAGCCGTTGGTGAGGTATGTGGATGGACAAAAGGACCACCGAGGCACTCGGAAACATGGTGGTGGGATAATGAAGTTGGAAAGAGGATTGACGAGAAGAGGAAGAAGTTCAAGGAGTGGCAGAAGGCGAAGGGTACGGGAGCAGAAACAGCAGAGCATGAAAGTTATAAGACAGCCAGGAAGGCTGCAAAGAAAGAGGTAGCAAAGGCGCAGGAGGCATGTAGGAAAATGTTCGGAGAACGCTTGGATTCAGAAGAGGGTCAGAAAGCAGTATTCAGGATTGCAAAGCAGATAGCGAAAGAGAGGTGTGACGTGATGGGGGTGAGTTGCTTGAAGGATGAAGTGGGACAAATCGTTGTCGACCCAGATGGAATTAAAGGAAGATGGAAAAGATATATGGAAATGCTGTTGAATACAGAGAATGAATGGGATGGCAACATAGAGAGTAACCCAGTTTTAGGACCGGCAGAGAAGATAACTGAGAAGGAAGTTGAGGAAGCGATAACAGCAATGAAGAGTGGAAAAGCGGGAGGGCCGACGGGAGTTGTGGGAGATATGTTGAAGGCAGCAGGAAGTTGGGGTGTGAAGAGAATGACAGAGATCTGTAATCTGGTGGTGAAAGAAGGCCGCATTCCAGTGGATTGGGAACTGAGTACCCTCGTCCCTCTATACAAGGGGAAAGGTGACCCTCTGGAGTGTGGCTCGTACCGAGCGATAAAGTTATTGGAGCATGGAATGAAGGTATTGGAAAGGGTGTTGGAGAGGAGGATAAGGAAGAAAGTGAAGATCGACGAAATGCAGTTTGGATTTATGCCAGGAAGAGGAACGACAGATGCGCTTTTCATTGTGAGGCAGTTGCAGGAGAAGTACATGGAGAAGAGGAAGAAGTTGTTTTTTGGGTTTGTTGATCTGGAGAAAGCATTCGATAGGGTTCCACGCAAAGTATTGACATGGGCATTGAGGAAGTTAGGAGTGGAGGAATGGTTGATCAGAGTAGTGATGGCAATGTACAAAAGAGCACGCACAGCTGTAAGGACGAAGGACGGGAACAGTGGTGAGTTTGAGGTGAAGGTGGGAGTGCATCAGGGGTCGGTACTAAGTCCACTACTATTTGTAGCTGTGATGGAGGTGCTGGCTCAGAACGTAAAGGAGGGTTTACCGTGGGAGTTGTTGTATGCAGATGATCTGGTGTTGATTGCGGAAAGTATGGATGGACTGAAGGAAAAGATGAACAAGTGGAAGGAATGTATGGAGACAAAAGGTCTGAAGGTGAATATCGGAAAGACGAAGGTGATGGCAAGTGGTAAAGCATGTGGTGAGGTGGAAAGAACTGGGAAGTGGCCGTGTGCTGTGTGCAGGAAGGGTGTCGGAGTGAACTCCATTCAATGTACAATGTGCGCTGAGTGGGTTCATCAAAAATGTAGTGGTCTGAGAGGGTCATTTACCAGTGTGGCAGCTACATTCAAATGTAAGGTGTGCACAGAGGGAGCTGCAGAAGGAGGAAATGTTGAGTTGGATCTTGGAGACGGCGTGAAACTGGAAGGTGTGAAAACATTGTTACCTTGGAGACATGCTGAATGGAGAAGGTGGATCAGACTCGGCAACGGTTGCTCGAGTGAGATGTGCATGGAAGAAGTTTTGGGAACTGAGTGGCGTGCTGATGAGGAGGAGAGTGTCGCTGAAGCTGAAGGGAAAGGTGTATGCTGCATGTGTGAGAAGTGTTATGATTTATGGGAGCGAGACATGGGTAATGAACGTAGAGCAGCAACGAAGGCTGGAAAGGGTGGAAATGCGAATGGTTCGATGGATGTGCGGAGTATCGTTGAGAGAGAGGAAGACAAATGATGAATTGCGAAAGATGATGGGAATATTGCCTGTGATTGATGCTGTGAAGAGGAACAGGCTGAGATGGTTTGGTCATGTGTTGAGGAAGGATGAAAGTGACTGGTTGAGAAGAGTGATGGAAATTGATGTAGAAGGAAGTAGAGGACGGGGAAGACCGAGAAAGACTTGGCTAAAGATGGTGGAAGAAGAAATACGGGCAAGGGGGTTAACAAGGAGAGATGCAGAAAATAGGGCAAAATGGAGAAGATTGTCATGGGGACCGCAAGGCTAACCCCCGCTCTAGCGGGGAAAATGGCCTTAAAATGCATGTTGTTGTTGTTGTTGAAGAGGAGGGGGAGCATCCTGAAAACAGAGAATCTTATAGACCAAGGTAAATAATTTGTGGGGTCGAGGAGGAGGGGGGGCATCCTGAAAACAGAGAATCTTATAGACCAAGGTAAATAATTTGTGGGGTCGAAGAGGAGGGGGGGGGGGCATCCTGAAAACAGAGAATCTTATAGACCAAGGTAAATAATTTGTGGGGTCGAGGAGGAGGGGGAGCATCCTGAAAACAGAGAATCTTATAGACCAAGGTAAATAATTTGTGGGGTCGAGGAGGAGGGGGGGCATCCTGAAAACAGAGAATCTTATAGACCAAGGTAAATAATTTGTGGGGTCGAGGAGGAGGGGGGGCGTCCTGAAAACAGAGAATCTTATAGACCAAGGTGAATAATTTGTGGGGTCGAGGAGGAGGGGGGCATCCTGAAAACAGAGAATCTTATAGACCAAGGTAAATAATTTGTGGGGTCGAGGAGGAGGGGGGGCATCCTGAAAACAGAGAATCTTATAGACCAAGGTAAATAATTTGTGGGGTCGAAGAGGAGGGGGGGGGGGGCATCCTGAAAACAGAGAATCTTATAGACCAAGGTAAATAATTTGTGGGGTCGAGGAGGAGGGGGAGCATCCTGAAAACAGAGAATCTTATAGACCAAGGTAAATAATTTGTGGGGTCGAGGAGGAGGGGGGGGGCATCCTGAAAACAGAGAATCTTATAGACCAAGGTAAATAATTTGTGGGGTCGAGGAGGAGGGGGGGCGTCCTGAAAACAGAGAATCTTATAGACCAAGGTGAATAATTTGTGGGGTCGAGGAGGAGGGGGGCATCCTGAAAACAGAGAATCGTATAGACCAAGGTAAATAATTTGTGGGGTCGAGGAGGAGGAGGGGGAGCATCCTGAAAACAGAGAATCTTATAGACCAAGGTAAATAATTTGTGGGGTCGAGGAGGAGGGGGGGGGGGGGGGGACCATTCAACTGTTTTGAGCGAACGCAGTTACCTTTACTCCTCGACAGGGAACACGGAACCCCAAACCTTTTGTTCGTTACCTTTTGTATTACACAGGTGACTTTGGGTACTAGGGGAGCTTCATATAGATGTATATATACACATTACACATTCATATATTTTCTTATGAAGAATATTTACTTATTATTGAAAAGTAAATAAAACATTGCAATGTATTGGACTGTTTGAGTATCTTTCCAAGAACTTTTAGCTTGAGCGCCCCCGCATCGCCATTTGTTTATGGAGAAGCTGCTCAGAAAGAGACGCGGAATGCGAACCCCCGATTGGTGCGTTTAGATCCGCATATGGCGCTGGAAAACTTAGGTAAACTCATGGCATTAACACCGGCCACAGATTGAGAGGTCAGGTCCCCTGAATGGTCGATCCCTTGGCCGAGCCGTCTTCCCTCCATCCCTCGTCTCCTTCAAACGAGAATCTTGTCGAGCTGAGCTTTCTCCTCCGCCCTCCAGCATCTGGAGCGCATTACACGCTGCCCTGGTAACTCGTCCCTCTCTGTTGTTCTGTTTACCCGCGCGTTTCCGCGCACCTCGGAACCCCTGCAGGCGACGTGTGCCAATAAGCGAGCATCGTGCGTACACACAGTTGCCTGCAGAGATTTCGGGGAGCGCGGTCCGAGCACTTTGCAGAGGAGCCCCACAATGACGGCCTCTTCTTCGTGCTCCTTCCTTTTCGAGAATTCGTCCTGCGGCAAACGCGCCTGTTGCGAAGCCCGCGCGCTCCAAAGTCTCCCAGGGTCGCCAAAAGTCTTGCGGGTCGCTCTCCACCTGGTGATGGTTTGTGAGAGGTTCCTCGAACCATCGGTGAGGTGTGAAGAAGAAGGGCAAAGCAGAAAATTGGGAAGAAGAGAGGGGGAGGGAGAGGGTGAGCAACCACCTGGTCACCACATGTAAACATTACCAAAGTCTGTTGTTACAATCTCAGGCCTTCTGGTGCTTAAAGTTTGAAAAATTGAGATGAGTCACCCTCATATCCTCACTGTCTGTGACGTCAATAGTTTAAAACAAGTTTGAGAAAACAGATAAATTGCTGCATTCTCACCTCCATTTATACCACTTGGTCGAAGTATAAGGTCCGTTTAAAACGGTGAGAATCTTTTGTGAGAGTGTGACGTGAACTAGAACAGCTCTCGGTAGAGAGCACACCTCGCCAGGTGAACAGTTTACGTTTTGTATCTCACCGATAGGCCGGATCTGGATTCGGACCTGAACCAAAATCGAATTGGCTTGTTCTTGTCACCAAACCAACTCATCCACCGAGCTTCGTCATCGCTCATCCACAACCTTCTGACGTACTGTATATAGTTTGGGCCCAATCACTCAATGGTGAAAAATCACTTAGAATAAAAATAAAAAAATAAAATAAAAAATCCGGATCAGGATCCCGATCCGGATCTTCACCAAAATCGAATGAATTCGTCCTTCTCACACACCCAACATGTCCACCAAGTTTCGTCCGAATCCGTCCGTAACCTTTTGTGATATCCTGCCCACATATAGACAGACAGACAGGTAGGAGTGGAAACACAACCTCCGTCCACTGTGGAGGTAATTACACCTTTTCTTTGAGCCATTAATTCAAAGAATATCTGCCAAAGAATTACTCTCATTTTTTATTTTTCCAGATTATTAAATTCACTCGAGACCTTGTACAAGAGTGCAAGAATGACACAACTGTTTCCCAATCTCTCAAAAAAATATATAAATATATGAATACACAACCCTGCATAAATGACCTGCAAGGTTAAAGCTATATATGTATGACGTCATTGTCATCAACTCGAGCATCATCACACAAGCAATCATTATGGAACTATAGATTAGTGGAACGGTGGAAATGACAATGATAGGTTCTTGCTTTGCCTTTGATAATGATACTCTCAGGCTTGGCCTTTGAGCAACACGTTGATCCAATTCCAAAATTGTGCCTCCATTGCTACGTTTCCTCGTTCAAGGTCTCCCAAGATCTCGAGGGATTGCTCGAAGTGGTGCAGTGCACGGAGAGTGAAACCACATTTTCAAACCATTTTGGCAAAGTTTTACAAGTTTGATTTAAATGTGTAGCTGTGAAGCATCAACAATATTGTTGCGAATATGGAATTTGGCCTCCATATCCGCTTGTAAATATTCCCCTATTTTCTCCAATACTCCCCAACTTTCCCCAATCCCCCATTCCCTAGTCCCATTGCATGTAAATAACAATCAGTAGAGCCGACCTTCCCTTTATTCCCCCATTAAATGTCGTGCCCAGGTCCACCGCACCACACGTAGACAACTTTCGGACATCTTCCTAGTTATTCTTATTCTATGTCAGTTAAGGCCTCGTTTCCATTAATTATGACTCTTCGTTGCACCAGAATGTGATTATATGGCACCAGTAGTGAGTTTAGGACCTTTCCCATACCTCCTCCCATCTTCTTCCCCAAACAACAACAATAACAACAACTACAACAACAATTACAACAACAACAGAGGAGATGGCGGCGGAGCGGGGGAGGATGCGTCCTCACACCGGCTCGATTAGCGCCATTGACCACGCGCTCCACGGGGTTACCACGAAGGGGCTCCTTGTCAGCTCCTCGTCAAGGGCGGAGCCTGGTAAACCCCCCGCACGCACCCAATGAGAAGCAACGTGCCGATTCCACGAGGCGGAGCTAACGAGCCGAGGGCGTGTCACTCCCCGCCGGATATACGCGGCCCCGCGCCGGATGTGACGTGAGATGCGCCTCAGCTTGGAGACTGGAGAGAGAAGCCACCGCCACCCCCAGCGCGACGATACCTCCCCGCATCTCTGGACCGGACCGAGTCGATTCTGCCTTGAGCCAAGAGTGCACCTTGAGCCATCGATACCCGCTGTCCTTTTCATCAACCCCCGTGTGAGTCAGCATTTTGTCCCGTGTGTCTGTCGTCTGTCCGGGGTTAATATAAGAGTGTGTCTAAGTGCCTGTCTTTCTGTGATTATAACTCTAGCCCCTGTAATCTGACCTTTCCGTACGAATATAATCTCCTCCGGAGGTCTTGAGAACTGAACCCTTGGTGTCGTATTGTGTTATTGTAATCCAGCCGGGTGTCTTCTTTTTCTTATTGAGCCAGCGTAACGCGACTAGTCAACGTTCGGGCACAATCGGGTAACTTGTGCAGACGTGGTCATACCATAAAACCGCTCGGTAAATAACATCCAAGCCACGTCTGTAACAATTGGTGTCGAGGAGTGGAATTCGAACCCGGGACTAAATTAGTTAGGCCCAAATTTTGGGAGGGAAAATCGATTCGGAGCGCGTTTCCCGCGCGAAATTATAACGGCGAAATTTCAATTTGTTTTACGAAAATAAAAAATAAAAACCGAATTTTGAAAGTCGCGCTATGGCGGATCAAGACAGCTGGGGTCCGGTAAAGGAGAGTGAGGTAGGGTCGATCCAGGACCAAAATGAGGGACAGGAGGAGAGCGAAGCAGTGAGGGCGGCAGGTTCGCAAAATAGCGCCGTCACGCACGAAGAAGCGGGCGCGCAAAATGGCGCCTCGCTGGTCACCGTGCCCGCGACCGAAGTAGCGCCGCTGGGAAGATTGGAACTTTTTTTTATACAAATGACGGCCCTTATGGAAAAGAATAGTGAGCGATTGGAAAACCAAATGGGGGTAATGAGGGACGAAGCGAGGGCTCGGAGTGAGCAATTGGGGGTAATGAGGGACGAAGCGAGGGCTCGGAGTGAGCAATTGGGGGTAATGAGGGACGAAGCGAGGGGTACCAGTGAGAAGTTAGACAATAATTTTGAGGAGTTAGACAAGAAAATTGAGAAGTTAGACAATAATTTTGAGGAGTTAGACAAGAAAATTGGGAAGTTAGACAATAATTTTGAGGGGTTAGACAACGGGATAAAAGAGGTGAAACATGGGTTAACGGGGGTAGAAAATAGAATGGCTGCCCAGGAGAATCAGATAGAGGGAGTGAAAAATGGGTTAGAGGGGTTAGAAAACAGTATGGAAGGCAAATTGAGGGACATGAGGGACCAAGCGGAAAGGGAAGTTAACCAAATGGGGCAGCAGATAGAGGGGGTCAGAATGGGGGTAGAAACCAAACTGGATGCTCACAGGGAGGAAATGGAGCAGATGAGGGTGGCATCTGGGCAGGAGATGCAAGTGATGGGAGAAGAGATCAGAAGAGGAGTGAGTGAGGAGGTCGGAGGAGTGCGCGAGGAGGTGAGGCACTGTGAGGAGCACATGGAAAAGGAGGTGAGAAAGGGGACTGTAAAGTTACAAGGGGGCATAGAGGACCTGACGCAGGAGGTGGAACAGCTGACGGAGGGACAAAAAGGACTAACGGAGCAGGTTCAAAGGAACACTGCAGTATTAGGAGGTTTAAAAGCGACACAAAACGACATAAAAAACGACTTAATAGCGACAAAGAGGGAATGTCAGATAGTACGTGAGGGACTGACAACGAGGTTGGACGAGGTGATAGAGGTAATGGAGACGAAGGACCGGCAGGTGAGGACGCACATGGAAACGGTCAAGGTAGCCTTAGAGGATGAGCTTGAGGAGACGTACCGGGGAATAAAAGAGGTGAAGCACAAATTAGAAGAAGTGGAAGAAGGGATGAGCGAAATTAAGAAGCGACGGAGAGGGGATAAGAAAGAGATAAAAGAGGAGATAAAAGAATTGGTCCAAAGTCTGTGTTTGGATCGTGATGATGTGCTCATTAACCGGATGAGGGATTCGCAGGTGATGGAGGAGAAGCGAAGAGGAAGAGGACCCGGTGTAAGTGGTGACCAATATGGTCGTGCGTATGATGCGCCAGGGGATTTAAGAAGCTTGGGGGTCGAGATGGACCCGGGTGTTCGTGAGAGGCCGTTGGTGAAGTGTGCGACAGGTCTGGTGTGCGAAAAAGGAGGTGTGCGAGAAAGTCCGACTCTGGGGTGTGTGAGGAAAAAGTGCGTGCCAAGGAGTGAGGGTGCTGGCGAGAGTGAGTCGGTCGTAGCGCGTGTGCGAGGGAGCACATGGAAGCGTGGTGTGGTGAGTGTTACAGAGGGTGTGACGGGAGAGTGTGCGCGAGAAAGGTGTGTGACGGACAGGTGCATGAGGAAAGAGTGCGCTGTCAGAAGTAAGGAAGAGTGTCCACCTGTGGTGAGTGTTACAGAGGGTGTAACGGGAGAGTGTGCGCGAGAAAGGTGTGTGACGGACAGGTGCATGAGGAAAGAGTGCGCTGTCAAAAGTAAGGAAGAGTGTCCACCTGTGGTGAGTGTTACAGAGGGTGTAACGGGAGAGTGTGCGCGAGAAAGGTGTGTGACGGACAGGTGCACGAGGAAAGAGTGTGCTGTCAAGAGTAAGGGTGAGTGCGTTGTCAAGAATGGAGGTGAGAGTAGTGAGAGTGACAAGGAGAGTGAGTTTGTTGTGACAGGTGAGCGAGGATGTACACCTGGGATGGAAGGATGCACACCTGGAATGGTAGAGCGTGAGTGGGAATGCACGCTGGAGTTGGTGGTGAGGCACGTGGTTGGGTGTGCGAATGAGGGCACACCTGTGATTGTCACAGAGGAGGTGACCGAGGAGGGAGCGCGAAGCGGTACATTGGTGAGGTGTGCGAGCGACGAATGTGTGCCAAAGTGTTCGGTGGTCAGGTGTGTGACCAAGGCTGTGAGTGGAATGAGTGTACCTGGGTGTGTAAGGAAAGGTACGAGGAGCATGGGCACGGCTGGATGTGTGAGCAAGGAACGGGCTGCGGGGTGTAAGCGTCCAGGTGAAGCATCGACGTTACACGGGTTAGAGGTTAGAGCGACTTTTAGCCGAAGCAGGCCCTCGGTGCGTGCCGGGCCTCGCTTTGAACGGCCGCGTCCAGGCTCCACTAGGCGGAGCTGGCAGCCCGATAGAAAGGGTCGTCATGGCGACCACTTTTTGGTGAGACGTGCCGGCAGGTCGAGATCGGGACATTGGATGGCTCCACGCCGAGGTGATGCGTGGGATCTCGGCCCGGGTAAGCCCCCGTCCCTGTCCCGAATGCCGGACGCATCCAGCCGCCGGCACAAAACAACCAGCATCCATGGCTTGGCTTTACGAAGCCGGGCTTTGGACAGGAATTGGCGCACCGAGAGGTATTAGTGAGTCGACTGGGTGATGAGGTTAGTGTTTTGGACCCAAAATTAGAGAAAAGCAAAATTTGATGATTGGCAAAGGATTGGCAGAGTGATGATTGGTAATGGTACAGTGATTGGCAGATGATTGGCAAATTTTTAATTTGTTGCAATTTGATGTGCAAAATTGGTAGTGAGAGACCCCCGATGTGGTGGGATGGCAAATCCACCACCTTTCCCATGGGGGGCAAAGGAGCAATAGCTTATGGGGTTGATGGCAGTGGAAACTAGCCCGGGTGGGTTAGGTTATTAGTAGGGATCTAGAAGAGATTGACATTAGGTAACGTTAAGTTTAGTTAGTGACTGATACCTGTAGTGGGGACGCAGGTAGCTTAGTGTGGATGATAATGACGAGGGAGCGCAATAGTTTAAAGGGACGACTGGGAAGCGCAAGTTTCAGAAGGGAGTAGTTAGCTGAGATGATGCCGTGTGTGTGAGAATTGAACAGGTGTGATTGCACAGGTGTGCAACTGGACAGGTGTGTGGAGCCGTGTATGAGTAGTGAGTGTTGTGGATCAGCGCGAATGCGCTTGGGGAGAGAAGGGTGCAGGTGGCACCAGGTGTGAGAGCACAGGTGTGCAAGTACAGGTGTGTGGAGAGAGTTGGAGTAAGTGGTACGGAGTGGTGTGCATGGTGCGAAGGTGTGGATGGGGGAAGAGTGGACCCCTTTCACGAGTACCCGGGGCGGGTAGTGTAAGTGTTAGGTAGAGGGTACAGGTAAATTGTGGTTGGATATTGGCATTTGTGGTGCGGTTGCAGAATGGTGTTGTGAATGGGTGCATTAGTGTTGTGGAAATGGCGGGGCGTGTAGCCTGTTAGTGTGTGTAGTTGGTTGGGCACTCCACCACTGTGAGGATGTCGGCCAGGTGAGGCCGCAGGTGGGCTCTGGGAGCCGGTAGAGTTGTGGATGGGGCCCGAGGATCCGGAGGATGGACCCGGGTAGCCCAGTGCCAGAGAGGGCACCGAGTGGGGAGAGTGCCAGAGGGCCTTCCCCAGGTAGTTAGGTTAGGGCAAGGAGCAGGTAAGCTCGGAGGCAACTGCAGTGGTGGAGGTGTGCAGGTGGGTAGACCCACTGGGAGAGGTACACGCCGCAGCCCAGAAATTGTGCGAGGGCACCGGGAGATGAATCGGGGGAGTGAGACCCCAAATTGAAGAGCACCACAGTTTGGCCAATGGGAATTGGTTTTTAGAACCCATAGTGTAAGAGGGCCAATGGTTTGGCCGGAGAGAGACCCCGGGTAGTGTAAAGTTGTTAAAGTCATTTAGGAGATAGTTAGGATTGATGAACCTGTCGCACCATACGCAGCCACTTACCTGTGGTGATGATGATGACTCCACACCTGTGTTTTCTTTGTTTTGTTGCAGGAGATGAATCGCTGTGTGGATTTGTGAGACGCATCACGACGTGGATGAGACATTGGGGTGATTCCATCTCTCCCTCCCTAGGAGGGACTGATGATGAATTGGTAATGGCAAATTTTGATGTTGAGTTGAAAATGGCAAATTTTGATGAGAGTTGAAAATGGCAAATTTGATTGGTTAGGAGGGAGAGAAGACGAATTTGGTTTATGGGAGGAACGGGGAAGACAGTAGGGATGTTTGTTGATTTGTAAAGTAGATGTTTATGGGTAGTGTTGTGTTGTGTGGATACAGTAAGGGGTAAGGGAGGGGCCATGTAGGTTACCTGGTGGGGGGGGGGGCGTACGATAGGAACGTACCTGTCTCACCTGGTTCCCATGTGCCCCCAGTGTGCATTACCTTATATTGCGTGCACTTTTGCGCCCTTACCACCTTACTCACTTGTCTGCTTCTTTTGTCTCCCACCTCCGAGGATCTGGCTTTGGGGTAGAGAGAGAGGAAAGAGAGGTGCTGGCTGCGCAGTTGTGGGCCTGCACTTTCGCTGTTGGCTGCCTGGATCGATACACCATATGGACCGCAATGTTTGTGGCCACCCACAATGGACCGCAGCTCTTTTGCGGCCAAGCACCACCCGTGGAAGGACCTATGGGTCAACGTGGCACCTATGCCATAAAGGTGAACCACTTTTAATTAACACCACTGAAGGCCACACGAAGAGCAAGAGACACCTGCAGGGTTAGGGGTTGTCGAATTTATTTTTATTCCAATGAACAATGGTGACTGCACCGATTGGTGGTGGGGTGGTGCTTTTGATGCTCGGGAAGGGTGCTCTGCACGTTATTAAAGGCCGTCGGCCACAGAGCACTCGTGGGTTGGTGTATCGATGCTGGCAAGCGCGCTCTCTCTATGCATAACATCTGCATGTGTTCCTCCAAAGACAGGTCCTGGATCGTAGTGTAGATATCAGCGTAATCTTGTAAATAATGCTCCCTACCGGCTGTATGTGTAGTTTGAGAATTCTTTCCGGATTCGGTTATCCTGTGGGTGTGTTTCTGTGAGGAGAAGGGTGCAACGTCGCAGGGGGACATATTTACTCATTTGTGAATATCTGTAAAACTGTCGCACTCAGGGTAGAGTTAATAGTAGAGGGAACTACATTGCGTGCCACACTAAAGTAGGTAAAAATTTATCGGGTCGGGACGCCCCGAGGGTAGAGAAGGGTGCAATGTTGCGAATATGGAATTTGGCCTCCATATCCGCTTGTAAATATTCCCCTATTTTCTCCAATACTCCCCAACTTTCCCCAATCCCCCATTCCCTAGTCCCATTGCATGTAAATAACAATCAGTAGAGCCGACCTTCCCCTTATTCCCCCATTAAATGTCGTGCCCAGGTCCACCGCACCACAGGTAGACAACTTTCGGACATCTTCCTAGTTATTCTTAATCTATGTCAGTTAAGGCCTCGTTTCCATTAATTATGACTCTTCGTTGCACCAGAATGTGATTATATGGCACCAGTAGTGAGTTTAGGACCTTTCCCATACCTCCTCCCATCTTCTTCCCCAAACAACAACAATAACAACAACTACAACAACAATTACAACAACAACAGAGGAGATGGCGGCGGAGCGGGGGAGGATGCGTCCTCACACCGGCTCGATTAGCGCCATTGACCACGCGCTCCACGGGGTTACCACGAAGGGGCTCCTTGTCAGCTCCTCGTCAAGGGCGGAGCCTGGTAAACCCCCCGCACGCACCCAATGAGAAGCAACGTGCCGATTCCACGAGGCGGAGCTAACGAGCCGAGGGCGTGTCACTCCCCGCCGGATATACGCGGCCCCGCGCCGGATGTGACGTGAGATGCGCCTCAGCTTGGAGACTGGAGAGAGAAGCCACCGCCACCCCCAGCGCGACGATACCTCCCCGCATCTCTGGACCGGACCGAGTCGATTCTGCCTTGAGCCAAGAGTGCACCTTGAGCCATCGATACCCGCTGTCCTTTTCATCAACCCCCGTGTGAGTCAGCATTTTGTCCCGTGTGTCTGTCGTCTGTCCGGGGTTAATATAAGAGTGTGTCTAAGTGCCTGTCTTTCTGTGATTATAACTCTAGCCCCTGTAATCTGACCTTTCCGTACGAATATAATCTCCTCCGGAGGTCTTGAGAACTGAACCCTTGGTGTCGTATTGTGTTATTGTAATCCAGCCGGGTGTCTTCTTTTTCTTATTGAGCCAGCGTAACGCGACTAGTCAACGTTCGGGCACAATCGGGTAACTTGTGCAGACGTGGTCATACCATAAAACCGCTCGGTAAATAACATCCAAGCCACGTCTGTAACAATATACACAGACACACACACACACACACACACACACACACACACACACACACACACACACACACACACACACACACACACACACACACACACACACATATATGTATATATGTATATACACACATATATATGTATACACACACACAAACACACACATATATATGTATATACACACATATATATGTATACACACACACACATATATATGTATATACACACATATATATGTATACACACACACACATATATATGTATACACACACACACATATATATGTATACACACACACACATATATATGTATACACACACACAAACACACACATATATATGTATATACACACATATATATGTATACACACACACAAACACACACATATATATGTATATACACACATATATATGTATACACACACACACACACACACACACACACACACACACACACACACACACACACACACGAACCCTAAAGTTGAGATATCTCCATCGTTATTCTGTTTAGTGAGATTACCCATCCCCTCATATCAGTGGACAGGGAAATGTGTTGTGAATGTACTTGGAACCTTCCCCATTGTTCTCTTCCTCACTCCCACCAACTCATTCTCCAACTCCGTATTCAAACCTCATTCCCAAACCTTCATTCTCAAACATCCAATCTCAAACCCTCATTTTCCGACACCCGTACTCGAACTTCCATTCTCATGCTTCAATTCCAAACCACATTCTCAAACCACTTAACTTCACCAGTGCATTCCAGTGCTGCAATTGTCGTAACCATCATCACGACGACAGAGAGGCCAGCATCCCGCTCCCGCACTTCGGGGACGAATCCCAGGGGCTGGATCGCAGCACGCCACAGCTCATCAGTGTTGGATGCCAAAAGCGGCCATAAATTGGAGAACCAGTCCAGGGACTATTTTAAAAAACCTGATGGAGTAGTTTGCGAAGAGTTCATGTTCAGTTCGAGCACAGGACAGTTCAACAGAAGATAGAAGTTAAATTACAGTGCCGAGGAGGATGGTGCTGAGGGCTGAGTTCAGAGTCCAGATCCTGAGGGAGTTCGTGCCCTGAGGGAAGGTGACCGGGCTTCTGGAGCGCCAGACAGAATAAGACGCCAAGTGGAAAGCAAAGCGCTCCAAGGAGAATGCAAAGGCGCCAAGCGAAGTGCTCCTAAAGCATCAGGCAGGACGGGCGATGACCAAGTCACGGTAGAGCTGACTCCCTCACATCTTCCAAGGCATACACCTCATTAACTCGCACTGTTTTGGAGCATCAACACGAGTCCACAACAGTTATTTTCAGAGCTAATCACTTTTTTCAGTTATTTCTTCAGAGTTATTTTCAGAACGATACCACATGGCAGCGCACATCCCACCTGCATGGCTCAATCACCTGCATCTGCACCTCATTGTTACTCACGTGGACCAGGCGGCTCACGTACAGGTAAAAAAGGGGTCACCAATATGCCCCAACTTCTTCTCCTTGCTCTTTCTGTCCCCTTATCTAATTTCCCAGATGTATGAGGTGCCTAAGTCTTGTTGGTGATAAGGTTGACTGCATAAGAGGCTTCTGAGTGCTCGGAGCTAAGACATTCCTGTGCGACACTGAAATCTTCTGTAAATACCTGCCTTTCAACAGAGACTTTTTATTTCCAAACCTGCCTATGTGTCTCTTTTCTCCACTGGTTAGACATAGTATGCCATTAGTAGATGGGAAGTTGGACCCGACTGATTCGCTATGGTCAGACGAGCCTACGTCCCACTTAGGGTTTGGCTTGGCCATACCTAATTGATAAATAAGTGTGGGGCATCAGGAGCATGGTTCCCCATTTGGGGGGTTAATTCTCTGGGAGAAGTAACACAGGATTTGGACACGAAGGCCCTACCAGAATTTACCGTCTCAGACATCATGCCACAGAGCGGAGTTATCTGCAGCTCGTTGGCTTCAGCGTCAAAGGTTGGGAAGCGGGTCTGAGAAAGGCCACTTGTGACCGGCCAACAAGCCCGTAAAATACATATACTGTACATATATACATACATACATATATATATATATATATATATATATATATATATACATATATATATATATATACATATATATATATATATACATATATATATATACATATATATATATACATATATATATATATATACATATATATATATACATATATATATATATATACATATATATATATACATATATATATATATATATATATATATATATATATATATACATATATATATATATATATATATATATATATATATATATATATATATATATATATATATATATATATATATATATATATATATATATATATATATATATATATATATATATATATATATATATATATATATACACAGACTTGGCATTTAATATGGAATTTTTTTTTTCTTGACTTGGGTGTACTTTCTAAACTCAGTATATCAATCTGGGAGTTTATTTTACCCTTCGGTGATGTCTTTGTTGAAGAACCATGTCACTGATTGTCTTTCGCAGCAAGAAGTCAATAACAGGATTATATCACAGGTGGCGTGACAAAATGTAAGGACAGGTACATTTGACGATTGGCTTCACAATCGGGTATATAAGGGTTGTTGCGTTCTGTATAACTGGAAAACAACTGCTGCATGTCTACAAAAGTTATTGCCGCTTCCTCTGGAGATGGTCCGTCAACTTGACAATGCTGTTTCTCATGGAGTGGTGGCTTTACGAAATTCTGGCATGAAACAGCGTGCTATTGCTCGGCAGTGTGGCATCATTCAAGGTCAGGTGTCAAAGATCCTGAAACGAAATGCTCAGAGGGGTGTCCCTACTCCAATACTGAGGCCAGGACGTCCCCGCAGAACCACAAGGAGAGATGATCGCCAGCTGCACCGGTTAGTCTGCAATGGCCGTACCAAGTCAGCGAATCGGCTTAGGGCTGAGTGGCAGCAACTGACAAATGTGCCTCTATCCAGAAGGCTAGTCAACCAACGACTGGTTCAAGCAGGCTATCATGCCAGGCGTCCCCTGAGAAAGCCACGCCTGACCAGACAACACAGCCAGCGCCGATTGCAGTGGGCCAGAGAGCACCGTCAATGGCAGCCAGGACACTGGAATCACGTGACCTTCAGTGACGAGTCTATATTTCTGGTCTATCGTCAAGATGGCCGCGTCCGAGTGTGCAGACAAGTGCATGAAGCCCACAACGAAGATTGTATAGTGCCAAGAGTCCAAGCTGGAGGTGGTGGGGTGACCGTTTGGGCTGCTTTTCATGCAGGGGGCAAAACTGACCTGGTTGTTCTGAATGGAAACCTGAACCAGTTCAAGTACAGGGTCATTCTGGAAGAAACATTGCTTCCATTTGCTCGTGCAGCCTTTCGAGGAACCTTTGTCTTCCAAGATGACTATGCATGGCCTCATCGTGCTCGCATGATCCAACACTTTCTTGCTGACCGTGGTGTAGAGCATATGGAGTGGCCTGCCATGTCCCCTTATATGAATCCGATAGAGAACTTGTGGGCAGAATTAACTCGTCAAATCGACAACTTGGTCCAGCAGCCTACCTCTGTGCGTGAATTGCAGCAGGCTATTGTCACTGCATGGCAAGCGATTCCTGTCCAAACCTTGGCAAATCTTGTGAACAGCATGCCTCGACGTGTACGTGCTCTCCTGAATGCTCGTGGGGGTTACACGAAGTACGGAACTGTAATTTTACTGTCCGTAATCCCAGTCATAATTTAGCTTTTGTTTTTGTTGAAATTTTTTTGGCTAATGTGCAAAATAAAGAGATACTTCTGTAAAACGTACAGAAGTTTAACACAGTACTGTCCGTGAATTGAGTTCTATATCAGTTTACATCACTTTCAAGGACCAATTTATTTGCTTCGAAATGTCAAATGTGGTTTTTGTTTCTTTTAAAGGTCACATTAACAGAATCTAGAATAATTTCAACATAATTCCAATGAACTTTTGGTTCTAAGTCATCTTGAAAAGTAAGTTCACCCCCACAAAAAAAAGATTCCATATTAAATGCCAAGTCTGTATGTATATATATATATATATATATATATATATATATATATATATATATATATATATATATATATATATATATATATATATTGTTGCGGATATGGGACTTGGCCTCAATATCCGCTTGTAAATACTCCCCTATTTCCCCAATACTCCCCAACTATCCCCAATCCCCCATTCCCTAGTCCCATTGCCTGTAAATAACACTCTGTAGAACCGACCTTCCCCTTTTTCCCCCATTAAATGTCGTGCCCAGGTCCACCGCATCTCACGTAGACAACTATAGGACATCTTGCTAGTTATTCTTAGTCTATGTCAGTTAAGGACTCGTTTCCATTAATTCTGACTCTTCGTTGCACCAGAATGTGATCGTATGGCACCAGTAGTGAGTTTAGGACCTCCCCTTACCTCCTCCCATCTTCCCCATGAAACAACAACAACAACAACAACTACAACTACAACAACAGAGGAGAATGGGGGCGGCGCGGCGCGGGGGAGTGTGCGTCCTCACACCGGCTCGGTTAGCCGCCATTGACCATGCGCTCCGACGGGGTTACCACGAAGGGGCTCCCTGTCAGCCCCTCGTCAAGGGCGGAGCCGGTAACCCCCCCCGCACGCACCCAATGAGAAGCAACGGGCCGATTCCATCTGGGGCGGAGCTAACGAGCCGAGGGCGTGTCACTCCCCGCCGGATATACGCGGCCACTTACCGGACGTGACGTCAGATGCGCCCCCAGCTTGAGAAGACAAGTCACCACCTCCAAGCGCTGAGTGAGACCTCCCGCATCTTTGGACTGGACCGGGTCGATTTTGCCCCTGAGCCAAGGTGCACCTTGAGCCATCGAAGACCTGCCCCTCCTTGCCATCAATCCCCGTGTGAGTGAGTTTTGTCCCGTTTATCTGTCGTCTGTCGGGGCTAATATAAGAGTGTGTCTAAGTGCCTGCCTTTCTATGCTGTCCCTCTTGTCGTTGTAATCTGACCTTCCGCCCTAATATAACCTCCTCCGGAGGTCTTGAGAACCGTATCCCTGGTGTCGTGTCATTTTAATCCCAGCCGTTGTGTCCTTTTCCTTCATTGATTTAGCGTAGCGCGACTCGGCAACGTTCGAGTATAATCGGGTAACTTGTGCGGACACGGCGGCCATTCCGCTCGGCCCACCATAACATCAAAGTCGTGTCTGTAACAATTGGTGTCAGGAGTGTCGGATTCGGACCTGGGACTAAATTTGTTAGGCCCAAATTTTGGGAAGTAGAATTCGATCCGGAGCGCGTTTACGCGCTCGAAATTATAAAGGCGAAATTTGATTGTGTTTTACAAAATATAAAAACCCGAATTTTGAAAGTCGCGCTATGGCGGATCAAGACAGCTGGGGTCCGGTAGAGGAGAGTGAGGCAGGGTCGGTCCAGGACCAAATTGAGGGACGCGAGGAGAGCGAAGCAGCGAGGGTAGCAGACGCACAAATTAGCGTCGTTGCGCCCAACATGGCGGGTGCGCAAAATGGCGCCTCGCTGGTCGCGGCGCCCGCGACCGTGGCAGCGCCCCTGGTGGATTCGAACCTTTTCCTCCTGCAAATGAGGGCCTTTATGGAACAAATGGGAGACCAAATTGGAGGTTTGAAAAACCGGATGGATGCTCAGAGTGAGCGATTGGAGGGCCAAATGGGGGTAATGGGAAACCAATTGGGGGTAATGGGAAGCCAAATGGGGGTAATGAGGGACGAAGCGAGGGGTACCGGTGAGAAGTTAGACAATAATTTTGAGGGGTTAGACAACGGGATAAAAGAGGTGAGAAATGGGTTAATGGGGGTAGAAAACAGAATGGCCGCTCAAGAGAATCAAATGGAAGGGATGCAAAAGGGGTTAATGGGGGTAGAAAACAGAATGGCCGCTCAAGAGAATCAAATGGAAGGGATGCAAAAGGGGTTAGAGGGGTTAGAAAACACCATGGAAGGCAAATTGAGGGACATGAGGAACCAAGCGGAAAGGGAAGTTAAACAAATGGGGCAGCAGATAGAGGGGGTCAGAATGGGGGTAGAAACCAAACTGGATGCTCACAGGGAGGAAATGGAGCAGATGAGGGTGGCATCTGGGCAGGAGATGCAAGTGATGGGAGAGGAGATCAGGAGAGGAGTGGGTGAGGAGGTCGGAGGAGTGCGCGAGGAGGTGAGGCACTGTAAGGAGCACATGGAGAAGGAGGTGAGAAAGGGGACTGTAAAGTTACAAGGGGGCATAGAGGACCTGACGCAGGAGGTGGAGCAGCTGACGGTGGGACAGACGGAGTTAGTGGAGCAGGTTCAAAGGAACACTGCGGTATTAGGAGGGTTAAAAGCGACACAAAACGACATAAAAAACGACTTGATAGCGACAAAGAGACAATGTCAGATGGTACGTGAGGGACTGACAACGAGGTTGGACGAGGTGATAGAGGTAATGGAGACGAAGGACCGGCAGGTGAGGACGCACATGGAAACGGTCAAGGTAGCCTTGGAGGACGAGCTTGAGGAGACGTACCGGGGAATAAAAGAGGTGAAGCAGAAATTAGAAGAAGTGGAAGAAGGGGTGAGCGAAATTAAGAAGCGACGGAGAGAGGATAAGAAAGAGATAAGAGAGGAGGTAAAAGAATTTGGTCCAAAGTCTGTGTTTGGATCGTGATGATGTGCTCATTAACCGGATGAGGGATTCGCAGGTGATGGAGGAGAAGCGAAGAGGAAGAGGACCCGGTGTAAGTGGTGACCAATATGGTCGTGCGTATGATGCGCCAGGGGATTTAAGGAGCTTGGGGGTCGAGATGGACCCGGGTGTTCGTGAGAGGCCGTTGGTGAAGTGTGCGACAGGTCTGGTGTGCGAAAAAGGAGGTGTGCGAGAAAGTCCGACTCTGGGGTGTGTGAGGAAAAAGTGCGTGCCAAGGAGTGAGGATGCTGGCGAGAGTGAGTCGGTCGTAGCGCGTGTGCGAGGGAGCACATGGAAGCGCGGTGTGGTAAGTGTTACAGAGGGTGTGACGGGAGAGTGTGCGCAAGAGTGTGCGCGAGAAAGGTGTGTGACGGACGGGTGCATGGGGAAAGAGTGCGCTGTCAAAGGCAAGGAAGAATGCACACCTGTGGTGAGTGTTACAGAGGGTGTAACGGGAGAGTGTGCGCGAGGAAGGTGTGTGACGGACAGGTGCATGAGGAAAGAGTGCGCTGTCAAGAGTAAGGGTGAGTGCGCTGTCAAGAATGGAGGTGAGAGTAGTACGAGTGACACGGAGCGTGAGTTGGTGGTGACAGGTGAGAAAGGAAGAACACCTGGAATGGTAGAGCGTGAGTGGGAATGCACGCTGGAGTTGGTGGTGAGGCACGTGGTTGGGTGTGCGAATGAGAGCACACCTGTGATTGTCACAGAGGAGGTGACAGAGGAGGGGGCGCGAAGAGGTGTGTTGGTGAGGTGTGCGACCAACGAATGTGTGCCAAAGTGTTCGGTGGTCAGGTGTGTGACCAAGGCTGTGAGTGGAATGAGAGTACCTGGGTGTGTAAGGAAAGGTACGAGGAGCATGGAGACGGCTGGATGTGTGAGCAAGGAACGGGCTGCGGGGTGTAAGAATCCAGGTGAAGCATCGACGGTAACCAGGTTAGAGGTTAGGTCGACTTTTAGCCGAAGCGGGCCCTCGGTGCGTGCCGGGCCTCGCTTTGAACGGCCGCGTCCGAGCTCCACTAGGCGGAGCGGGCAGCCCGATAGAAAGGGTCGTCATGGCGACCACTTTTTGTTGAGGCATTCCGGCAGGCCGAGATCGAGCCATGGGATGGCTCCGTGCCGAGATGGTGCGTGGGATCTCGGCCCGGGTAAACCTCCTTCCCTGCACCGAATGCGGGATGTATCCAGCCGCTGGCACCAAACAACCCGCATTCATTGCTCGGCTTTACGAAGCCGGGCTTTTGACAGGAATTGGCGCACCGAGAGGCATTAGTGAGTAGACTGTGTGATGAGGATAGTGTTTTGGCCCCAAAATTAGAAAAAAAGGCGAAATTTGATGATTGGCAAGGGATTGGCAGTAATGATTGGCAGATGATGGGCAGTGATTGGCAAATTTTTAATTTGTTGAAATTTGATGTGCCAAATTGGTAGTGGGAGATGCCCGATGTGGTGGGATGGCAACTCTGTCATCCTTCCCATGTGGGGGCAAATGCGCAATAGCTTATGGGGTGTATGGCAGTGGAAACTAGCCCGGGTGGGTTAGGTTATATTGTAGGGATCTAGCGAAGATGACATTAGGTGACGTTAAGTTTAGTTAGTGACTGATACCTGTAGTGGGGACGCAGGTAGATTAGTATGGATGATAATGACGTGGGAGCGCAATAGTTTAAAGGGACGACTGGGAAGCGCAAGTTTCAGAGGGGAGTAGTTAGCTGAGATGATGCCGTGTGTGTGAGGATGGAACAGGTGTGATTGCACAGGTGTGCAACTGGACAGGTGTGTGGAGCAGTGTGTGAGTAATGAGTGTTGTGGATCAGCGCGAATGCGCTTGGGGAGAGAAGGGTGCAGGTGGCACCAGGTGTGAGAGCACAGGTGTGCAGGTACAGGTGTGTGGAGAGAGTTGGAGTAAGTGGTACGGAGTGGTGTGCATGGTGCGAAGGTGTGGATGGGGGAAGAGTGGACCCCTTTCACGAGTACCCGGGGCGGGTAGTGTAAGTGTTAGGTAGAGGGTATAGGTAAATTGTGGTTGGATATTGGCATCTGTGGTGCGGTTGCAGAATGGTATTGTGGATGGGTGCATTAGTGTTGTGGAAATGGCTGGGCGTGTAGCCTGTTAGTGTGTGTAGTTGGTTGGGCACTCCACCACTGTGAGGATGTCGGCCAGGTGAGGCCGCAGGTGGGCTCTGGGAGCCGGTAGTTGTGAGTGGGTGCCTGAGGATCCCGGGTGTGGATCGGGCAGCCCAGTGCCAGAGAGGGCACCGAGTGGGGAGAGTGCCAGAGGGCCTTCCCCAGGTAGTTAGGTTAGGGTAAGGAGCAGGTAAGCTCGGAGGCAACTGCAGTGGTGGAGGTGTGCAGGTGGGTAGACCCGCTGGGAGAGGTACACGTCGCGGCCCAGAAATTGTGCGAGGGCACCGAGAGATGAATCGGGGGAGTGAGACCCCAAATTGAAAAGCACCACAGGTTGGCCAATGGGAATTGGTTTTTAGAACCCATAGTGTAAGAGGGCCAATGGTTTGGCCGGAGAAAGACCCCGGTTAGTGTAAAGTTGTTAAAGTCATTTAGGAAATAGTTAGGATTGATGAACCTGTCGCACCATACGCAGCCACTTGCCTGTGGTGATGATGATGACTCCACACCTGTGTTTTCTTTGTTTTGTGTTGCAGGAAGTAAGGATTGCTGTTGGATTTGTGAGACGCATCACGACGTGGATGAGACATTGGGGTGATTCCATCTCTCCCTCCTTAGGAGGGACTGATGATGAATTGGTGATAGCAAATTATGATGTTGAGTTGGAGATGGCAAATTTTGATGAGAGTTGAAAATGGCAAATTTGATTGGTTAGGAGGGAGAGAAGACGAATTTGGTTTATGGGAGGAACGGGGAAGACAGTAGGGACGTTTGTTGATTTGTAAAGTAGATGTTTATGGGTAGTGTTGTGTTTTGTGGATACAGTAAGGGGTAGGGGGGGGGGGGCGTACGGTAGGAACGTACCTGTCTCACCTGGTTCCCATGTGCCCCCAGTGTGCATTACCTTATATTGCGTGCACTTTTGCGCCCTTACCACCTTACTCACTTGTCTGCTTCTTTTGTCTCCCACCTCCGAGGATCTGGCTTTGGGGCAGAGAGAGAGGAGAGAGAGGTGCTGGATCCGCAGTTGTGGGCCTGCACTTTCGCTGCTTGCTGCCTGGATCGATACACCATATGGACCGCAATGTTTGTGGCCACCCACAATGGACCGCAGTTCTTTTGCGGCCAAGCACCACCCATGGATGGACCTATGGGTCAACGTGGCACCTATGCCATACAAGGTGAACCACTAACAGTTGGCCCCCTGACGGCCACAATAGAGAAATGGACGCGGTTGGCGCCTTTCTTTATTTTTTTGAAAGAGGCAAGAACACCAAGTGCACCACACGAAGGCAAGACCAGCGGCAGAACATCGGCCGGCTGCGACACCACCGGTGATTTATAAACACTTTATTGGTGCACCAGATGGTGCTGACTGTGTGATGGGGTGGTGCTTTTGGTGCTGGGAAGGGGTGCTCTGCACATTATTAAAGGCCGTAGGCCACAGAGCACTCGTGGGTTGGTGTATCGATGCTGGCATGCGTGCTCTCTCTATGCATAACATCTGCATGTGTTCCTCCAAAAACAGGTCCTGGATCGTAGTGTAAATAGCAGCGTAGTCTTGTAAATAATGCTCCCTACCGGCTGTATGTTTAGTTTGCGAATTCTTTCCGCAATTCGGTTATCCTGTGGGTGTGTTTCTGTGAGGAGAAGGGTGCAACGTCGCAGGGGGACATATTTACTCATTTGTGAACATCTGTAAAACTGTCGCACTCAGGGTAGAGTTAATAGTAGAGGGAACTACATCTGAGTGCCACACTAAAGTAGGTAAAAATTTATCGGGTCGGGACGCCCCGAGGGTAGAGAAGGGTGCAATGTTGCGGATATGGGACTTGGCCTCAATATCCGCTTGTAAATACTCCCCTATTTCCCCAATACTCCCCAACTATCCCCAATCCCCCATTCCCTAGTCCCATTGCCTGTAAATAACACTCTGTAGAACCGACCTTCCCCTTTTTCCCCCATTAAATGTCGTGCCCAGGTCCACCGCATCTCACGTAGACAACTATAGGACATCTTGCTAGTTATTCTTAGTCTGTCAGTTAAGGACTCGTTTCCATTAATTCTGACTCTTCGTTGCACCAGAATGTGATCGTATGGCACCAGTAGTGAGTTTAGGACCTCCCCTTACCTCCTCCCATCTTCCCCATGAAACAACAACAACAACAACAACTACAACTACAACAACAGAGGAGAATGGGGGCGGCGCGGCGCGGGGGAGTGTGCGTCCTCACACCGGCTCGGTTAGCCGCCATTGACCATGCGCTCCGACGGGGTTACCACCAAGGGGCTCCCTGTCAGCCCCTCGTCAAGGGCGGAGCCGGTAACCCCCCCGCACGCACCCAATGAGAAGCAACGGGCCGATTCCATCTGGGGCGGAGCTAACGAGCCGAGGGCGTGTCACTCCCCACCGGATATACGCGGCCACTTACCGGACGTGACGTCAGATGCGCCCCCAGCTTGAGAAGACAAGTCACCACCTCCAAGCGCTGAGTGAGACCTCCCGCATCTTTGGACTGGACCGGGTCGATTTTGCCCCTGAGCCAAGGTGCACCTTGAGCCATCGAAGACCTGCCCCTCCTTGCCATCAATCCCCGTGTGAGTCAGTTTTGTCCCGTTTATCTGTCGTCTGTCGGGGCTAATATAAGAGTGTGTCTAAGTGCCTGCCTTTCTATGCTGTCCCTCTTGTCGTTGTAATCTGACCTTCCGCCCTAATATAACCTACTCCGGAGGTCTTGAGAACCGTATCCCTGGTGTCGTGTCATTTTAATCCCAGCCGTTGTGTCCTTTTCCTTCATTGATTTAGCGTAGCGCGACTCGGCAACGTTCGAGTATAATCGGGTAACTTGTGCGGACACGGCGGCCATTCCGCTCGGCCCACCATAACATCAAAGTCGTGTCTGTAACAATATATATACAGTGGAACCTTGACTTACGAGTTTAATTCGTTCTGTGACCGAGCTCGTAAGTCAAATTGCTCGTATCACAAATCAAATTTCCCCATTGAAATGCATTGAAATGCTATTAATCCGTTCCAGCCCGCCAAAAACCACACCAATTTTTTTTAAAATATACAGTATATATAAAAATATCTCGCGCTTTATATTTCACCTGTATGCAGCATACAAGTTGGCAGGATGGCCTGGACTGGAGGTACGCACACTTGACTCTAAAGTCTAAACTGTCCAGCCTGGGTTTGAATCCCGACCCAGCTATAACCTGTCATGGGTGAATCACAGGCAGGGTGATTCATCAATGTGTGTACCGCTAAACTGGGCGCCCCGTTTGCGTCCCATTAGTTGTTGGATGTTAAGGATCTCACCGTGTTTTCCACAAAGAGAAGGCGAGCTATCGCCGGCACTCTGAACAAGTTGACGGCAGAGATACTGTACTTGCACGGCATGATAACCACGTGTCGCACGATCTCTTGTCATGGTCCACAAGATTATCACAGAGAGGTGCAGCTTCCAGCGTTTCGAGATCTGATCCAGGCCTATCCAACGAGACCGGTCCCAGCGTTCTAGGCCCGGAGCCCGGTGGTTGTCTCAGACGGACCCGACAACGGCAGTGTTCGTTTTAACTCCATTCGATTCGAGCGCCGACGTGCCGGCGAACAAAACCGGTCATATCTTTTGAACGCGTGGCTCGATTTTTACAAAATAAACTTTTTCTTGAAGGTCTGAACCGTGCGCTCAAAACGATACCGAGTTTGACCCTGAGAGAGCCGTTTTGCGCCGGCAAAGGCGCCTTGTGTGACGTGAGGACCACGTCGTGCTGCATAGATTATCATAAATTATCATATCATTATCGGCGGCGTTATATATCATTAGCGCTATACGACAGAGATACTGTACGTGCACGGCAAGATAACCACGTGACCGGAGCCCACCTGGCGGCGTAAACTCAAAATAACCGAAATGCGAAATCTAAAATGCAGCGCTATACTACGACAGAGATACTGTACGTGCACGGCAAGATAACCACGTGACCGGGTGGCGAAAGCTCGTAACTCGGATCTCGGCTCGCATCTCAAAGCAATAAACTGCCAGAGTGACGGCTCGTATCTCGAAAAACTCGTAAGTTGGGGCACTCGTAAGTCGAGGTTCCACTGTATATATATATTGTTGCAGATTTCGAGCCCGTCGACGTACTAAGGGGGGTTAAACCCTTCTCCCCCTCGAGCTTCGAGTCCACGAGGCCGCTACCCACTTTACACTCATGGGGGCGGATTGTTAAACAATTCCAGCTGCCAACCCCATAGCGAGCGTGCGGAAGGGTCTCTGGTCAAGTACCCAAGTACCTTCGATACACACGCTGCCCCGAGGACGGGGGCTGAACCTCACACGAGTTACACTGGTCTGATACGCCCGAGCGGTTTGCGTGTCACGTAACTCATGCCGTTAATGATTATTGAACCCGATTGAGCGGTTTTATTTCGTACAATGCGAGGCCAATTGGGAAGAAACGTGAACGGCCAAATGGAAGCAAAGAACACAGGTTTATTTATAATTTGTACAATGATCAGGGCAAAGAGACACAGGGTAGAAACTTAACATCCTTAACTTAATTTCCCAGACAAGGGCCCTCTCACGCACGCGGGGAAAGGAAGGAAGAGAAGAGAACGCGCTCAAGCGCGGTCGTGGGTGCAGTTCGCCCCGGACAGCTCGTTGGGCGTTCCCTTGAGGATGTTCGCGGCATGGACGTCGGCCTCGGTCGTGCACGCACGGGAATCCGCCCAGCGTGTCCCGATGTTAGCGAAGCCAATGCGCACGTGCAGGGAGCCCAGGCAGGGAGATCGTTGGAGTCTCGGGCCCCGGGAGAGATCGTCCTGCGAAAGCGCTTGTAACAGGCGGCAGAGAACAGGGGCAGAACGCAGACTACAGAGAGAGTTCGTGCTTCGACCACAGAGCGCAGAGAGAGAGCTGGGAGCTTGGCCACGGAGAGAGAGTTCGTGCGTCAGAGTCCTGGGCTAGAGAGAGAGTTCGGGGATCCGGGGCAGGGTTTTATAGCCCCCTCCCCCCCCTCAGAGTCCCATCAGAATGTTCCAAGCACCTCCCCTGGCCGTCGTCGCTGGCCACTCCCCTTTAGCTCCCATTGGCTGCTTGCCGCTTACTGGCCACTCCCCTTTAGCTCCTCCCTCGGGCCTCCCAGACTTGTTCCAGGCCCTAGCACATGGCATTCCAGCCCAATGAAACCTACACTTACTTGCCTGCATCAACGCATACTAACACAGGAAAGGAGACTATACTTAATATTGAATAAGAAATAACTGAACTAAGCGAGGCTACATGTTGTGGTGCAACTAACAAAGAGGGGGGTTTGCCTTTATTCTCAAAACCGCAACAATATATATATATATTATATATATATAATAACTTGAAAAATCTACTTGGTTCGTCTTGTGCGTTATTCTGTCTGTCTCTGTTTGTGTGACTGTCAATCACCTACAGGTCACATTTTAAAAACAATATTCACGAAACTTCACCAGATGGTAGAGTGGCTCATCAGGAAGGAAGAATCCTAGTGATTTTTTAGGTCAGAGGTCAAAGGTCATCTTGAGGTTGGATTTATAAAATTGCCATTTTTCATTCGATTGACTTGAAAATTGAATAGCCTTTGCATATTGAGTCAACAAATTGGGAAACCAACTATTTTAGAGGTCAAAGGTCGACTCAAGGTTAAACTTCCAAAATCATCCATTTTCATCTGAAAAATCATCTATTTTCATCAGATTTACTTGACAATGAAACGGCAATTACATAGTGCATCACTGAATTGGGAAACCAACTATTTTGAGGTCAAAGGTCAAAGGTCAACTCAGGGTCAAACTTTTAATATCATCAATTTTCACCTGAAAAATCATCAATTTTAATCCAATTGACCTGAGCTTTGATTAAGATCGTCAATTTTAATCTTAATGAAATAGACAATTTGATGTATCCATGGCAACTTTTTATTTTGGGGAGGGTTGGATTTTGCAAGTATCGTGCTCTGCATGACGTCTTCTTGTTATTTTTTTTTTTTTTTTTTTTAACAGACATATGTTTTTGGTTGATTTTGTAAATACGTAATTACCTGATAGAGGAAGAGATAAGGAGGTGGTAGACAATGCTACAGTATTTATGATTTGAACCCGGAGTCACACGTTGAGGCAAGAGACCAGATGGTAACACTAAATGGACCAAATCCACTTTGCAATCCACTAAGCTGCGCAATCAGTTGCTTACCCAAAACATCCACTAGTAGCATACTTATGGTTACATAATGATGCATTTTTATGCGGTTAGAGCCAGCCCTGTGGATATGCAGATGCAGACTTACCTCCGCCACCGAAGGTGGGCGTAGGTTATGTTTTCACCCATCTATCTATCTGTTTGTCTGTGAACAGGATATCTCAAAAAGTTGTTGACGAATTCAGACAAAACTTGGTGGACAGGTTGGTTGAGTGACATGGACGAATGGATTCAATATTGATGAATGTCCGAATCCGGATCTGGACACGAGAGTAAAAAAAAAAAATTAAGTGCTTTTCCACCAATGAGAGATAGGGCCAAAAACTAACTATACGTAGTATGCAGTATGATATCTCAGAAAATTGTGGACGGATTCGGACGAAATTTGGTGGATGACTGGGAAAGGTGACAAAAACAAGCCCATGAGATATCGATTCAGGTCCGGATCCAGATCCAGCCTATCAGTGGATACAAAACGTAAACTATTCACCTGGTGGAGGTATGTGCTCTATCAAGCAAGCGCTGTTGTAGTTTTGCCCATGTAGATTATGTCACAGGAAGTGTTGCCATTATTACCTGACCTGCTCGTGGATGTACAAATTATTTGTCAATCGTATAACGCTTCTGCTGTACCCAGGAGGATGTATCAACAATGTTGAAATAAATGAACAATGTTCAATCTTGGAGCAAGACTGTAATAGGATCCTTCAACTCCGTTCATGGCTTCCCCAAAGTTCAAAAACACTTCTGAAGTGTTCATGAAATTTATTGGAATGACACATCAGGGCCGAGCAGAGCAACATTCAAATGCTGCAAATGTTGAATGATTCAAAATAAACAAAGGATGTGTTTGTGCCATCCATGCCATGACGTATTGAAGCTAAAATTCCAGCTAAACAAGGTCGTAACCACGACTGCATAGCATATGTGAGAATATCTTTTGCTCTCCCGTAAACAATTCTTCCTCCAAACCTCTGACTTTGCCCTTCCTCTAAGCTTCCTCATGTCCCCCTTCTCCACACTTTCCTCCTCTCTATAAACCCCCTTTTCCCCCAACCGATCCCTATTTTCCCCTTCTCCCAAATCCCCTCCCTCCAAACCTCCTCACTTCCCCTTTCCCCCAACTGATCCCCATCTTCCCTTTGAAACCTCATTTCCCCCTTCCTTCAAACCTAAACCAAACCTCACTCCAAACACCTTACTTCCAATTTTCCCCCAAATATTCCCACTTACCCCTTCCTCAAAACATTCCACTTATCCTCTTTGCCTAAACGTCCCCACGTCTGCCTTCCCTCAAGTCTCCCTACTCCCTCCAAACATCAATTACTAGCTACCCCTACCCCCACTATCCAAACTTACAATTTCCCACAAATGTTCCCACTTCCTCCAAAGCCCCCCCCCCCCTCTTCACTCCAAACCTCATCCTTTTCCCAAACCTCTCCACTTCCTCCTCATTCCAAACCTTCTGCTCTCCCCAAACCTCCTCAATTTTTCTTCCGTCCAAACCTCCCCCTCCCCCAAAACCTCCCCACTTCCCCCTCACTCCATAATTCATTCCCCTTCCCAAAGCCTCCCCAACTCCCTCTTTCCCAAAACTCACCACTTCCCCTCATTCCGAACCTCCATCTTCTCCAAATCTCCCCACTCCCCCCAGTGGATTAATATTTACCACTCGCAATGATTCACAAAACTGATGAAAATCATGTATATGCGGTTAAGAAATATTTCAACACATACAAGGAATGCTTATGCTTTAACATTTATAAAAACTGTTTTCATTAACATTTTATTTTTAGAAATCGAATCATTAGTTGAAAAGTTCTGGTTTGCAGAATGAAAACTTTTTATAAACTGTAATTTGCAAAATGTTTTCACTCAAAATGCAAAGCTGAAATCTAAAAGCAAGGGAATTGCAATTTAATGATGAGTCCGTCACCAGTGTTTTCCCAAGCCAAGGTTTCCTCGTTCATTATGAATCATATTTCATTATAAAATCCGACAGATATGGTGCAGAGATATCAGAGGGCACTTACCTTCGAGCTGTCTCGTCTTCTTCTTTTTTGGATACAACATCGCGGCACGTGTAAGAGCTAACACAATAAACACAAAAAACCTAAACGTACACATAAAACATATAATAAAGGGAGCGGGAGACAAGATGGGGAGAGAGAGGGAAGCACACAAGCACAACAACAGTAGAGAACAGGTACATCGGGAGATCTGTGAGAGGGAGAGGGCTGGGAGGTGTGGAAGGATGGGAGCAGTGTTACACTCGTGGGGTGGATTGTTTAATGATGGGACACTCGTGGGGCTGGGCTTGCAATGACGACAAGCTGTGATCGTTGGGGTGTATATTATGTGAAATTTCGGGCCGGCTGTGAAACCAGATTTGCTCTTTTCTTTCTTCCTTCCCTTTCGACTTCGTTTTTATTATTTTGTTAAAAGAAAAACAAAGATCTTCCTTATCGATCTTCTCTCCCACAGGAGCTCTACATGATTGAATA
Organism: Myxine glutinosa; assembly: GCF_964187855.1. Taxonomy (NCBI): domain Eukaryota; kingdom Metazoa; phylum Chordata; class Myxini; order Myxiniformes; family Myxinidae; genus Myxine; species Myxine glutinosa. The sequence goes on from NC_136272.1 coordinate 62,750,282, forward strand.
GAGGAAGAACCTCTGGGAGGAAAAGAAAGAAGAGGAAGAGAGGAGGAAGAAGAGTGCGTCAACACAGTGGAAAAAGGCGAAAACAAACGCAGAATGCGCGGTCCAAGTTTTGACGAGAATCTCGGCCTGTGTGAGCTTTATTGCATCAGCATTTGGATGGTAACTTCGCTCAGTCACTTCTGACTGCTCATATGGCGCGACCCGCCCTCGGGGAACGTATTGGCCTCCCGAGCACATCGATTAGGATCTCCGGAGTAATAGGCAGTACCCTGAGCCCTTCACGCAGGGGCCAGGTTGCAATACACGGCATAAAACAAATTGACACGACGAGGAATTTCAGGAATGAAGTCAGAGGTTGAAAGAGGTGGATTAACGGGGGTATAAAAGATCAAGGTTTTGGATGGAGGAAGATAAGCGATGGTGGTGAACAGCTGTTTTGAAGATCTGGAGGGAGGAGTGGGATTTAAGAGAGTGTGGGAGTTTGTTTCAGACACAGGAAAAAAGAGGAATGAAAGAGTGAAGGTGAGCAGAGAGTCTTGATTTTGGCAGTTTCAACAGAAGAGGGTTGCTGGCAGATCTTGTGCGACCTGTAGGAATATTTGGGGGACAGAGCACAGACAGAGCTGGGGGAGCTAGGCCGGAGAGGAATCGGTAGAAGACAGAAAGACCACCAGCTTGCCTGCGGTGAGTGAGTGAAAGGCCCTCAGAGTTAGCTTCATCGCAGAAGATTCAAATGATTCTGAAAGCTTTGGTTTCTACAGGGTGAAGCCAAGCTAGGTGTGAGGCAGGTGCACCAGCCCAGAGGGGAGAGCAGTACACCATCGAGCTGTGGATGAAAGTTTTGTTTGTGGTGAGGAGCTCAGGTGTGCCCAGGAAGGACTTTGCATGATGGAGGATGCACAGTCGGTGTATGGCTTTGGAGGCCAGCTTGGAAATGTGGTTTTCACATGAAAGATCATGGCAGATAGTGAGACCCAAAAGCTTGAGTGACAGAAAGTGGATGGGAGGGTTTTCCAGACGGTCTTTAAGGAGAGACATCGTAAGAGTGTGAGATTGGTCAGGATTGAAAGACATGTTCCACTTGTTTGACCAGTTTGTGATTTTGTCCAGGTCTTCAGAGAGTGAGGAGGCTGCAGATTGCCGAAATGAGGGATGAGATCTGGAGCGGCAGAGAGTGGAGTCATCAGCAAAGAGATAGAGAGGATTTTCCAGAGAGTCAGAGAGATCATTGATGAAGACCAGAAAAAGCACATGGCCCAGAACACAGCCTTGGGGAACTCCAGCCTGAATAGGAAGAGGAGAGGAGAGAATTCCATTCAGGGCCACATGTTGACTGCGAATAGAGACATGCGTGGATGTTTCCATGGATACCATAGGAGGAGAGTTTGGTGAGCAGAGCGGGGTGCCAGAACGTATCGAAGGCACAAGATATATCAAGGAAGATGGCTCTGATTTCCTGTTTGGCATTGAGGACCTCCATCCATTGTTGAGACAGCAGAAGCAGCATGTCCAGAGTAGAGTGACCTGGTCTGAAACCAAATTGATGATCAGAGATCAAGCCATTGGAGAAGAGGAAGAATTTGATATCTGAAGCAATGATTGATTCCATGACCTTGCTGATTATTGGGAGTAGACTGATTGGTCTGTAGTTGCAAGGATCTGTTTTTGCCCATTTTTTTGTGTAAAGCAGTAATATTTGCTGATTTCCAAGCAGATGGCAGATGACCTTGAGCAAAAGAGAGGGTGACATGAACAGAGAGAGGGTGAGATAGAACGGTGGAACAGGATTTTAGTACTTGTGGGCTGATGCTGTCTGGTCCAGTTGCAGAATCAGAGTTGAGGTTTGACAGAAACTTCTCCACATTGTCGGGAGGAAGGACACAGAGTACAGGAGCAGCTGGGTTTGACTGCGTACGGTGGGTACAGAGAGAGACTGGTTTGGGACACAAGATTTTGAGGCAAACACAGAGTTGAGGCATTCAGCTTTTTCACGTGTGGTGTCAGCTGTGCAGCCCCTTGAGGTAAGGGAGGGAATGGAGGGGGAACAAACATCAGAAACAGATTTGACAGAAACAAACGTCTGGATTCCATTCTCAACTCCTCCGATATGTGGCATCATGTCGTCAATCAATTAGTGAGGAGCAGACTATTGACAAGCAGGTGGATCAAGGACAAACAGAGATGAAGATATCGATGGACAAAAAGAAGAAGAAGAAAGCCAGTTAGGTTACATTCAACAACATTTCACAAGTACCAGTATTCATCACGGATTAAAGGTGATCAACACGGATTTATTTGCTAAAGGGAGGTCATGTCATGTCAAACAAATCTTTTGGAGTTCTATGAAGCAGTTTCTGATTGGGTGGATGAGGGAAGTGTAGTACATGTAGTATATCTAGACTTTGAGAAGGTATTTGATAAGGTACCCAGTACCACATAGGTGGTTGTTAGCTAAGGTGAGGACATGCTTAGTAGCTATGGTTGGGTAGCTACCTGGATTGGAAACTGGTTTGGTGATAGGATGCAGAGTGGTTGGAAGTGCGAGGATGTTCCGCTGGGAGGATGCGAGTAGTCGGGTACCACTGGGGTCAGAACTCGGACCATTATTTACACTCACAAGAGGAGAGGTTATTGCATTTGGGCCCAACTGTTTGTTTGTCCGCACGGAATGTGAGTGTGTCTATTAATTACATACTATTGAAATAATAATGATACATAAACATCATGATACGTAACGATAATGATAATATAATAATAATAATAATGATGATAATGTTACATAATTATAATGATTATGAAAATGCTTATGGTACGTGATGATAATGATAATAATAATGATGCATAATGATAATGATAATGACAATGATAATGGAACATTATAATAATAATAATAATAATAATAATAATAGCACATAATAATAATGGTAATGATAATGGGCCATAATGATAATAATAAATGGCAATATTGAAAATTATAATAATGATAATAACAATGATAATCTTGATAACATTAATGATAATGATAATGGTATATTGTAATAATAGTATGTTAGCATTCCATTAATTATGTGCTTATGCAATGTGAGTGCTGAGTACATCTATTAATTATGTACTATTGGAACTGAGCGTGTCCATTAATCACGTACGAATGCAATGTGAGTACGTCTGTTAATTACATCTATAATACTAAAATCAATTTGGCGTCTGTCTGACTGAGATACATTTGGTCGTTACTTATCCAATCACAACCAAACTTGACAGGGAGACGAAGGGTCAAATGACAGATGTCTTTGGGATTTAATTCCCTCCCCCCCCCCCCCCCCCCTACCCCCCTTTACCCAAGGAGTTTTTTCCCTGCCAAGAGGATTGTGCGTTGAGGTGTTTAGCCATATTAAAATAGCTTATCGTGGCGTTTTTCCAAGGCGACTTTTAATAACAAAAGTAATAACAACACTCATGAGAATAGCATTATATTAATGTTATTACAAAGCAAATATTGATACTAATAATATCCACCCCTCCCCACGGGGTTTCCTACTTGGACAAACGCCATGTTAACATGTATAAATAGCTTATCGTGCTGGGGCGTGGAAAACCTTTACCAGAAGTAAAAATATTATAAACCACAAGCACATATGATTACCTTTTTTAACAGTCGCTGCTGCTGTTTAACACTAAACTGAAAGAAATTTGGAGGAATCACAACATCTGTGAGGTAATCTATGCCTATCACGTTGACGAATGGACTCAATCATAGATCTACTGTAGTCTATATACACTACACGTGTCAATAACATGACCCTTCCTGCCACGTCAGTGGCATTTTTCTAAGGCTGCTTCTAATAAAAGCAATAACAACACTAATGATAATAGAATATTAATGTTATTACAAAACAATATCCCCCTTCTCCAAGGGGTTTCGTGACTTGTGATATTGGCCCCTCCCACACTCCCAAAACCCCTACGGAAGTAAATGTTATTATAGGGAATTTAGAATGGTTAGGCATGGTCTGATCCTTTCAATGACCTGATCGAATGGTGTCATGCACGATCTGGTCCTAAGTTGAAACAAGCCTGTGCCCCAGTAGCGATGAGTGGTGAGGCGCGCGTAACGAGCCGAACCACGCTAGTATTATAAAATGAGCCGTTTATGTTTTTTTTTTTTGTCGTGTTGCAACTTGAGAATGGATTGACGGATTTCAATAAATTAAACTACGGTGGATTCAGGGAACTCCAGGGAAGGTTAGAGCTGCCAAAATGTTTTTTTCTTTAATGGGTACATGGGTATGCAGGGCGGAACTGCAAATGCCAACTTGCAACGCCGGTTATCCCTTCACGGAGGGCAGGATCTCCCAGGAATACTTCTTTGTTCTTGCTCCAGATTAGCCATCACAGCTATGTCGAGGAAATGGAAAGCCACATTTTTTTTTAGCAATGACACAAAGGCAGAGATGAGGAGACCTCAGAGTTTTTTTGCCTGGCAAGGTCTGTGCCTAATAGTAATACGTACGCCACACAGTTTGATCAAAAGAAGGAAGAGAGGGGGAGGTCGAGAATTGTTTTTATTTTGATCTTCCTCGTCGTGTTTTGTCGTATATTATTAGCAATTCAGCATCTAAAGAGGCTGTGATTAATATCACATTAACACTCCCCCCCCCCCCCCCCCCGGAATCGAAATCTATAGCTAGGCCGGTATCTATACACCGCCTAATTTTACTTTTTCCCATTAGCAAAATCTGTTTTCTTTCAGCAATTACACAAAGTTTGGTATTCCCATCAGCGATGTGACGGGTCTTATATTCTAGTACTAATGAAATGTGTGTCCTACGTCTATTAATGACGTTTCATTGGAACATGAATACCTCTATTAATTACGCACTATTGAAATGTGAGTACGTCTATTAATTCATCGCTTGGGGGATACTGTCTGAACCTGAGTTGGACAATGGGTATGTCTATTAATTACGTATTATTAGACATGTGACTACGTATATTAATTCATCGCCTGGGGGATACTGTCTGAACCTGAGTTGGACAATGGGTATGTCTATTAATTACGTATTATTAGACATGTGACTACGTATATTAATTCATCGCCTGGGGGATACTGTCTGAACCTGAGTTAGACAATGGGTATGTCTATTAATTACGTATTATTAGACATGTGACTACGTATATTGATTAAATCTATTCATCAGTACTATGGGAACGTACCCTTCAGACCTTTACTCCCTTTAGAGTTTAGACCCCTTAAACCCTTACACCCTTTTCTACCCTATTTTTTGACCCTTTAGAGTTTAGACCTTGTTCACATCTTCACACCTTTTAGGCACTTTTTATCCCTTTTGACCTTTAAACCATTTTATACATTTTAAGACTAAATGAAAGGACTCTGATTGCTCTTTCTTGTTATTCACAATTTACATCATTGACTTGGATTGTGGGGTAAACATACGGCTTTCTAAACTTGCAGATGCCACGAAGAATGGAGGTAAAGTATAGCAGAGAGGGAGAGAGAGAGAGAGAGAGAGAGAGAGAGAGAGAGAGAGAGAGGGGAGGCGGGGTGACCAATTGAGTAAAGTCTAGATACTTGGTTCATAGATTGGGCAAAAGATTGGCAGATGTAGTTTAACATAAGGAAATTTAAGGTGATTGGGGATGGGTAAGAAAGGAAAATATGTCTGGTGTTGGCTTAACGATCGATGTGGCTGCCTTAAGATCCTAGAGTCTTGAGTTCAAGCTCCTATAGTGCCATTGAAATAACACCAGGTGGGTTGATTCAGCCTGTCATCCTTCCGAGGTCGGCAAAAGGAGCACCAGCTCACTGGGGGTAATAAGCCATTCGAGTATCCTGCGTTGGAGTGGCGACACGTCCAGGATTGCACTCCTTAGCCGAACAAAACTGCCTTGGCAGCTCCCATAAAGATTACATGATGCAAGGGGCAATCTTCAAGTGTTTCACACAGGAGAATGATCTGGGGGTGGTAATACATACAGGAGGAGAAAGGGGTGGGTAAGCACACAGCATAAGGCCAGGTAGCTATAAGTAAAGCGAACAGGTTGTATTTATAGGGGGAAAATTATAAATTAAAGGAAGTCGTTTTAACACGATACAGGAATTTAGTGAGACCTCATCGAGAATATTGTGTACCATGTTGGTCACCACATCTAAAGGATATATATACATATACTGTACATATGTACAGTGCCTTCAGAAAGTATTCACCCCTTGACTTTTTCACATTTTGTTGTTTTACAGCCTGAACTTAAAATGGATTAAATTGAGATTTTTTGTCACTGATCTACACACATAATACGCCATAATGTCAAAAATGGATTTTTTTTTAAAAAGAAGTTTTTACAAAATAATTAAAAATGAAAAGATGAGATGTCTCGAGTCAATAAGTATTCAACCCCTTTGCTATGACACACCAAATTGAGCTCAGGTGCATCCAATTTCCTTTGATCATCGTCCAGATGTCTCGACAACTTGATTGGAGTCCTGCTGGCAGATTAAATTGATGGGACACGATTCAGAAAGAAACTTCTCTATAAGGTCCCGCAGTTGACAGAGCATGCAAGAGCAGAAACTCTACCGTGAAGTCCAAGGAACTGTCAGAAGAACTCCGAGATAGAATTGTGAGGAGAAATAGATCTGGGGAATGGTATAAAACAATTTCTCGAGTGTTGAAAGTTCCCAAGAGCACAGTGAGCTCCATCATTAGGAAATGGAAAAAATATGGAACTACTCAGACTCTTCCTAGAGCTGGCCGTCCGACCAAACTGAGCAACCGGGCAAGTAGGACCTTTGTCAGGGAGGTGACCAAGAACATGTGACCACTCTTTACAGAACTCGAGTTCCTTGGCTGAGATGCGAGAACCTGCCAGATGGACAACAGTCTCTGCAGAACTCACAAATTCAGGCTTCATGGGAGAGTGGTCAGACAGAAGCCACTTCTGAGAAAAGAGCACATGACAGCACGCCTGGAGTTTGCAAAAAGGCACATACAACACGCATAGAGTTTGCAAAAAGGCACATACAACACGCATAGAGTTTGCAAAAAGGCACATACAACACGCATAGAGTTTGCAAAAAGGCACATACAACACGCATAGAGTTTGCAAAAAGGCACATACAACACGCATAGAGTTTGAAAAAAGGCACATACAACACGCATAGAGTTTGCAAAAAGGCACATACAGCACGCCTGGAGTTTGCAAAAAGGCACATACAACACGCATAGAGTTTGCAAAAAGGCACATACAACACGCATAGAGTTTGCAAAAAGGCACATACAACACGCATAGAGTTTGCAAAAAGGCACATACAACACGCATAGAGTTTGAAAAAAGGCACATACAACACGCATAGAGTTTGCAAAAAGGCACATACAGCACGCCTGGAGTTTGCAAAAAGGCACATACAACACGCATAGAGTTTGCAAAAAGGCACATACAACACGCATAGAGTTTGAAAAAAGGCACATACAACACGCATAGAGTTTGAAAAAAGGCACATACAACACGCATAGAGTTTGCAAAAAGGCACATACAACACGCATAGAGTTTGCAAAAAGGCACATACAACACGCATAGAGTTTGCAAAAAGGCACATACAACACGCATAGAGTTTGAAAAAAGGCACATACAACACGCATAGAGTTTGCAAAAAGGCACATACAACACGCATAGAGTTTGCAAAAAGGCACATACAACACGCATAGAGTTTGAAAAAAGGCACATACAACACGCATAGAGTTTGCAAAAAGGCACATACAACACGCATAGAGTTTGCAAAAAGGCACATACAACACGCATAGAGTTTGAAAAAAGGCACATACAACACGCATAGAGTTTGCAAAAAGGCACATACAACACGCATAGAGTTTGAAAAAAGGCACATACAACACGCATAGAGTTTGCAAAAAGGCACATACAACACGCATAGAGTTTGCAAAAAGGCACGTGAAAGGCTCAGACAGCATGAGGCAAAATTTTTGTTTTACATGTTCTATCCCGAAGGAATGAAACGACCGTTTTCCTGGCTTACAATTTTATTTGAAGTCGCACATGCCTCAAAATACCCTCACTTATATGGAATTGAATGCCGAATCCGAAAATGTAAGTGAAATTGCCTTGTTTTTTTTTTACATTATCTTCTATATATTCTAAATATATATCTGTGCAGTGTCTGTCTTGTGTTGTCTTGTCTTGTGTTGTCACTGAACTACTCCCTCAAACTTTTGTGAAATCGTACTATTCCAACTTGACCCACGGCGGGAGTATGCGCTCTACTGAGTGGCGTTCTAGTTATTTTGTAAAATTTTCTAAAAACAAAATTCCTCTGACATTATGGGGGTGTTGTGTAGATCAGTGACAAAAAATCTCAACTTAATCCATTTCAAATTCAAGCTGGAACACAGCAACATGTGAAAAAAGTCAAGGGGAGTGAATACTTTCTGAAGGCTCTGTATATGTAATATATATATCAGACATAATTACGTCTCTCACCCATAATATGAGAGAATAACCAAGCAGCTCAACTATATACCTATATAGCCTATTTGTATGTTCACTGCTATTGATGTTGCTATGCTTGGGAGCCTCAGCGGTGCACGTTTTTGTCGAGTGTCGCTGATGATTCACCAACAAGTGATGAAACTGGTCTGGTGGCTGAGGGGAGCGAGTAGCATTGGGGATTTTCATGTGTATACTAAGTGTGAATGTCTGCAGCTATAGAGGAACCTGGATAAGATTTGAAATGGCAAAGGTCGGCCGGTGCAGGCTCTGTCTGCCCACTGCTGGTAGACAATGGAGCTGACACTGGAACTGGTTGCTCGGCAACAAGCCCCTATTACGCCTCTTGTTTTAGAACTTTTGTCATATTTTCATGAATAAAATAACTATAGCTGTAAACTTTTCAATAAAGAGCTCATTCTAGTCACTAATTATTTACTTACTTGAGTAATTTAGCAGTTTGCAGAATGAAAGCACAATGGGCCTTTAAAACGGTCCAAGCAGACCGGACATTTTACATTACAAAGGAAGCAATTACAAGTGATTATTATGTCTATGTCTTTGATCTATGATGTGCTCAAATATTGATCTGTTTTAAATATTGCTAATTACTAAGTAATGGTAGTAATTAGCAATTTGATAATTACTAAGTAATCGTAGTACTGTAATGATAGCACACTTTGAATATAGCATAACTAATCGTATTGCATTCTGGATCACATGACTTGCCACTTTTTTGGTCATTGTTTGATCAAGCTAACGATGAATATGAAACATTTTTAGTTTGTCTTTTGGCTTGCATATCATTATAACCAACACTGTTGAATCTAAAAAAATCTTTCACAATCCATAAAATCAAATATATAAAGCTTATATCTAATATGTCTGCATGTAGGATGTATCCAAGTAGTTACTTGCAGTGTGCACGATCATGCCCCACTGGTACATCACATACAGTCGTGGCCAAAAATATTGGCACCCTCACACTTTTTTCAAATAACTCACAATTTTCCCTAAAAATAAGTTGAAATTGACAAAATTATTTTGTCTCCACAATTCTTTATTTCACTGTTAATATTACAGAACCTTTGTTTTGATTCAGAATTTAATATATCCTTTTAAATCAGAAAATAAAAGGAAATGGCATCGATAAAATTATTGACCCTAGACTTAATATTTGGTAGCACAGACTTTGGACAAAATAACTGCAGTCAAGCGCTTCCTATAGCCATGAATGAGCTTCCTACACCTCTCTACGTGCAGTTTGTCCCACTCTTCCTGTGCAAACTGCTACAGTTCTCCCAGATTTGAAGGGTGCCTTCTCCCAACTGCTGTTTTCAGATCTCCCCACAGGTGTTCAATGGGATTTAGATCTGGACTCATTGCTGGCCAATTCAGAACGGTCCAGGGTTTTGTCTTGAACATTTCCTGGGTGCTTTTAGAAGTGTGTTTGGGGTCATTGTCCTGCTGCAAGACCCATGATCTTCAATGGAGACCCAGCTTTCTGACACTGGGTTGAACATTGCGCTCCAAAATGTCTTGGCAATCTCCTGATTTCATGATGCCATGAACACATTCAAGGTACCCAGTGCCAGAGGCAGCACAGCAACCCCAAAACATCACTGAACCTACTCCATATTTGACTGTAGGGAAGGTGTTCTTTTATTTGAAGTCTTCATTTTGTTTTCTGTAAACATAGAGATGATGTGCTTTACCAAAAAGCTCTAATTTGGTATCAACTGTCCACGGGACAATCTCCCAGAAGGATTTTGGCTTGTTCAGGTGTGTTTTCAAAAAAACTCCAATCAGGCTTTCTTATGTCTCTCTCTCTCAGCAGTGGGGTCCTCCTGGGTCTCCTACCATAGAACCCCCTTTCATTGAGTTGGCGACGGGTGGTGCGAGTGGAACCTGTCACACATTGTGTCTGAAGTTCAGCTTGAATCTGTTTGGCAGTTGATGGAGGTGCTTTTTCCACCATTCGAACAATCCTTCGCTGCAATCTTCGATCAAGTTTTCTCTTGCGGCCACGTCCAGGGAGGTTGGCTACAGTGCCATGGGCCTTAAATTTCCTGATAACATTGCATACGGTGGACACAGGAACATCAAGGTTTCTGGAGATGAACTTGTAACCTTGAGATTGTCCATGCTTGGTCTACAATCTTGTGTCTGACATCCTCAGACAATTCTCTGGTTTTCTTTCTTTTCTCCATGCTCATTGTGGTACACACAGTGACACAAAACAGCAGAATGACTCATTTTCTCTATTCAAACTGGTTGAATGAGTGATTTTTATATTGCATGCACCTGCAAATCCCTATAAGTGAGTTCAATTTCAAAGTAATGGAGAATCACTTGCTTGAAATCTAATTATTTCTAATGGGTGCCAATATTATTGTCTGGGCCATTTTAGGATTTCTGTGTGCAATAAGCTAAGATTTCGTGATTTTTTCAGCTTTTTTTGTTTTGTTCCGCTGCAAACCAAAGAAATACAAATCTGGATACCAAGAGATTTTTAAATTTCAACAATTTTCTGGAATAAATGGTGCATTGTTTGAAAAAAGTGCAAGGGTACCAATATTTTTGGTCATGGCTGTATATACAAGGCAAAGAATGTCACAAAAGTGGGACAAATAAGCCCACTTAGTCATCAACCTTGTCACATGTTCCACACACACAGGCGACTCAGTCATTCCAGAGATAGGAGAGTGATAGATAGAGGAGTGAAGCAGGTGGGGTGTGGTATCGACCCTAACAACCCCCACTCCCCATAAACGAAAAAAAAAAAAAATTATAGTATATATATATATATATATACATATACTGTATATACATATAGTGTATATACATATGGTGTATATACATATAGTGTATATATATATATATATATATATATATATATATATATATATATATATATATATATATATATATATATATACTAGCGAGGCACCCGTGCTACAACCGGGTGGGAATCCGAGAGCAAACAGACAATGCAGAAATGGTGAATGCTAAAACATGAAACCAATAAATTCCACATTCCTGTGCCACCTTTGGTTGCACGTCAGACATGGACAGCAGGTTCCTGAAAGACTTAGGTTAAAAAATGGCGAATGGGAAACCATGGAACCAATAAGTTCCACATTCCTGTGCTACCTGTAGTCGAACATCAAGCATGGACAGCAGGTTCGTGAAGGATTTCCACGAAAAACGTACCTGTTTGAATGGTTCCATACCCAGTTAATGGCGAATCTGCATATGGCGATCCGCGAATATTACGGTTAGAAAGTAGAAACCGTCACGGCATTTCGTCATGCACTTGAACTCGATATCTCTTTTTTCATTCCAAACAGCATAACTTCAATCAAAAATTAAATAGCATTAATATAAAAAATAAACTTTTACCAACATTCGGGACATAAACAAATATTTCAATCTGGAAGTGAAGTATAGACGGGTCAATTTTTTTTTTTTTTAAATACCCTAACCCCAAAAAACTTGCTACAAAAGGTTTTTCAACGGTTTTTGGTACTATTGGACATCCGGAATAACATATTAAAATCTAATAAAATTGGACCACTGGAAAGCTGTTATTTTCAAGATGGCGTTCAAGATGGCCATCAATACCCGAAAATGGCTATGTCATTTATAATTCACCCTAGAGTTGTAATTTTGGTGTCTACCCCTAGGTTTTAGGGGTCAAAAATCCCATTAAGACCATTTAAAGTATCATTGACTAATCAGGTAATCAATAAATTCAAGAAGATGGCATCTAAGATGGCAGACATTTTATTTTAGTTCTCATTAGCCACCCATGTGACACTCAGTAGCCAATCAGAGCGTGTGTTCTTACCCACTTTTTGTACATTTCTTTCAGGTTTTACAATGAGTGCAAGTAGTGTCGACCCAGAAGTTTGTCCCATCTGTACGGAGAAATTGGACGATGGAGGTGATGTTACTCATTCGTCAAAAGGGTGCTGATGGAATCGATGTAGGCAATGTCGACACCCATAACATCCGAGTACAACAATGCCATGCAATAATTCAACAACCTCTCCTACACAACAAGTGAGCAGCATAAAGAATCGACTGAAGCAAGGATCAAGAGAGATTCGTCTGACCTGTCAAAGATTAGTTCAAAACTAAATGCCTGCACACCTTTTTCTCCAGACTCTTCCTTGAGAAATGTTGTTAATGGTGTAGTGGCTACAGAGGATGTGAATGCACATGAATTTGAGTCCGTTGGAAGGAAAATCATTGAAAAAATGATTGGGCAGCCTGCTTTCACATTCTCTTTCAAACGGAAAGACAAAGCCAAAACCCTCGGAGATAAGTCTACCGTCAAGGTTGCTCCTGAACAGACCATTGACCCCGCCCTGTTGTTCCAACGGTTTCTGGTAGTGTCCAAATCAGGAGACCTTTCATTGCAAAATGTTATGAGTTATGAGCTGAGCCCATTCCCTCCTGCCCTTTTTGAGGCCAGAAACGTTTTCCGAAAGGCTGATAAGCCTCAATTAGCTCACGCTATCATTGATCATTCGAGCAAAGTTGTCAAGTGAAGCCATCGCAGATTCTGCTCCAAAAACTGAACATTATGTCCTTGACGGAGGCTCCTTGCTGCATCGTTCAGGTCCATGCGGATGTGGCTCTCTGACTCCACCATGCGGTTATACCACTTTGTACACACCCTTTATCCACATGGAACGTGTCCAACTGCATGTCAACCTTTATAGGAGGATAAAGCAAGGGGACCTGCCGAGATTGTCACTCTAAGGGAGAGGTCTTATGGGATTATCATGGGATAAAAGGTGCGTCAGAAAAAAAAGAACTTTAGCACAGGAAGTTGAATATTGCATGAACTTGAGATCATTTAGAAAGAAGAAACTATTTTTATTTTTATTTTTTATTTTTTATTTTTGATGTGCAGTACAGAAACTGGAGATTTATATTTCTCTGAAATTACCTTTTTAATAACAAAACTGCGGATTGTTTAAGGTTGTCACAGTCTGAGTGATTGCATCACGATGCTGTGATCCCAGGTGCACGACTGAGTGAGCACTTACATCACGATGCTGTGACCCCAGGTGTCACGACCTGAGCACGTGTCACAATGCTGTGACCCCAGGTGTCACGACCTGAATGAGCACTTGCATCACGATGCTGTGACCCCAGGTGTTCCAACAAAATGAGCAGTTTAATTGAAAAAAACATGAGTTTATCAAATTCCAAATCCCTTTGTAATATTTACATTTAAAATCTCCCCCATTATTAGAAAATGGAGAAAAGAAACTGCAATGCGGAATCTGGAATATTAAAATTAAAATCTTCAGCCCCCTTTGTAGATTACAGGATGGTCGTCGATCTGGGGGGTCGTGAGGTTGCGCTTTTACATCCATGCCGCACATTGGTGTTTTGGAAAGACCCAAAGCAACAAACGTAGTTTACCTTCAAGCAATGGTGGATGCCGCATTATGACGTCATCGGATGAGCTGGCAAACATCCCTCTCAAACGGAATCTTTAGGGGGATTTCAGATTGATCTCAGATGAACCTGAGAACATGTATCATGCAAATAGAGGAAGTAAATGACATGTTTGCAAAATCGGGACATGCGTGTTAACATTTACAAGATATCATTATCATCATGAATGATTTCATGTTGAGTTACACGTCAAACTTTAAATATGTGAGGAATAAGACGGACGACAAAACGAATGAATGGCATAACTGCTCATGTTATTGGGAAAGGTGAATTAATTGGCTCGTGGCAATCAGGTGGCAGGTGAAGAATGGCCGAACGCTTTTTTATGCTGAATAGTCGGTTCTATGATCTCAGATTATATTTTGAAACGGTAAAGAAAAGACACTTTTGAACCAAACGTTTGTTCGGACACAATTATTCCCACCTAATTGTTAGGTTGGCCTGGGAAGGTCTTTGGATCAAGTCTTTCACGAACCGGCTGGCCAGGCCTGACATACAACTGAAGGACAGACATATCGGCAGGCATTTGTAATTTGCTCAGGATGTCGGTCATAACTCGCCTACTCTTCACAAAAGACACCGTAGGATCTTCATAGTCTACTAACAATTAGTGGCAGTGGCAATGGACAGGTCCTCCGGCTTAATATCCTTCCCATTGATGGACGAGACGAGGCCTCTACCTGCATGTGAAACTCCAGGACAGTTTAGAGCTTGCTCCAGATTCGAACCCAGGCTGGACAACTCAATGGCGAGTGCACCTCCAAGGTATCTTGCCAACCGTTTCCATGGCATTTTTACAGGGTACTCATGAAGCTTCTTCACCTTCGAGGAAAGAGGCTTCTATAGGATCGTGGGAAGTTCCAGCCTGAACAGAAGCTGAACTGGTAGGAAGATTTGAGAGTTGTTGTTATAGTTGGGGCAGTTTGGAGATGCTGCTCTTTACACTTAATAGATTAATTGGCAGAACAGCAGCTCGTCGATACATGGGACACCTTTGGCAAATATTAATCTTTAACGTCCTCAATTGGGTCTTGTCGTTTTTACAAGCTCAATAGTAACTAATGTCCCAGGTAGAACCTCAAGCAAACGAATGAGCACTCATCAATGATGTGGGTTCATCAGCAGGTTCTTAAAGTATCAAATCAACAAGAACCTGATCGAGACAGAACAATGAACAACAAGCGCACACACACACACACACACACACACACACACACACACACACACACACACACACACACACACACACACAAAGCATACGTATATACACACATATTATATACACACATATATATACACACACACACACACACACACACACACACACACACACACACACACACACACACATATATATACACAAAGCATACGCATATACACACATATATATATATACACACATATATATATATACACACACACACACACACACACACACACACACACACACACACACACACACACACACACACACACACGTATGTGTGTACGGGTTTTTTTTACCGTCGCACTTGGAGTGTTTTATAATAAAGCAAACGTGATTTAAAACCCCTGAGCGTTGGTATGCTACCTGGAACGTTCCTTATTCAAAATAAGCTGGACACGAGGGGCGTCCCAGGATATTCATGGGTTATAATTTATTATCGAAAATCCGAAGGGCGCACCCCCGACCCCGCCCCGCCCCCTGGATCCGCCAGTGCTCATTCCTGATTTGCTACATTACCTGCAGATAATTTGGGGTGAAGAGGTAATACGCTTTCAGCTTTACATGTCATTACCTCCACCACCGAAGGTAGGCCGAAGGTGGATGGAGGATGTGTTTTCACTCCTGTCCATCTGTCTGTCTGTCTGTCTGTGAGCAGGATATCTCAAAAAGTTATGAACAGATTCGGCTGAAACTTGGTGAACAGGTTGGGTGTCAGACAAGGAGGAAGTGATTTGATTTTGATGAAGATCCGAATCCGGATCTGGATACAAGAATTGTTTTTTATTTACCAAGTGATTCATAAAGGGACACGACCATTAATTTGTTTGAACAGATGATATCCCTGACACATTATTACCAAAAAGTAATTGCGGGGAATAAGCTGGACAATTGCGTGTTTTAAATCGGACTATTTTCACTTCCGTTATGCAAATGAGCTACTTTCGTCGATTCGCGTGACGTCACGGGAGCACCGCTCATAGACCTTATGCATATGACGTCACACACCCTTAGAAACGGAAGTGCGCCCTCGCTCAGAGGGCAAGCGCACGCAACGCGATGCACGATGGTCACGACTAGAAACTTCGACGTTCACGAAAACATAAACATGGTAAATTTCTGCTGCGTCGTTGGGTGTTCTAACCGTAGCAATCGCGACAAGGACGTGTCCTTTTACTGTATTCCCACAGTGTTGGAACGTCAAGGCGACCATGCAGCAAAACTGTCAAAAGAACGGAGAGAAAGATGGCTGTCCAACATCAAACGCAAGGGGTATGAACCGGCGAAGTCATCACGAGTTTGTTCCGAGCATTTGGTTTGAGGTATGTGTGTAATGCCGACTCGAATTTCGTTGTTTGAATGGCATAAAAAGTGTTTTCGATGCCTTAATTGTGTACCAATTTGTCTGAATTGTTTAAGTATGAAAATTATGAAATTTAAGGAAAAATTAGACGAACTGTCTAAGTGTATGCCAAAGTGGCAAGCCAGGCATGGTAAAACATAGCAAGTCTAAAATTAGCTGCGTTGGAACACAAACTCTAAAACAGACGGCTGCATTCATTCATGCTCTGAATTAACTGAACGTTGGAGAGGCATCTCGTGATTGTTATTTCCACTAGTAACCAGTGATATTAGTGGTAATCTCAAGCTTTGGAATTGCAAACTTTTTAATTTTGAGGATTCCAACAATGTTAGTAGTTAACTAACAAGTAACTTTACTACAGTCGACAGTCTAAGTTATGTTATGACCTGTCTGTCACATCAACATTCCTTGCACCAGCTTGATAGACATTTTTAGCCGCGTCGCAGACGCTGCTCATAGAGTGCCCTCTGCTGTTGTTGTTGTTCTTCTTGTTCTTCTTCTTGTTCTTGCAGAGAAGACAAAACCTCAAAGCTCCACCCATTCTGGGAACCATAGCTCCACCCATTCTGGGAGAGGCTTCATATAAACAAATATCCACCATTTTATTAACTCGCATAGCTTTGAGGCCTGTTTTGTAGGCCCGTGGTGTCTTCCTCTCTCACACAGTTTTATTTCAAATCAAATTCGATATATCATTTCATTTTTCACAGTCGCTAACATAGTTTTAGACTCGGTTGAAAAAAAACGGGAAGAAAATCCGATGAAAGTTGCCCTTTATAGAATGAAATGAATTCTCAAAGGCCTGTAACTTCAAGTCCATTGAGATTTTTTTTTTTTTTTAATCGCGGCATGGTCAGTCATACACCGCCCGAAATAACAGACGGGAAAATGCCGAGATATATTAAAAATTCGTCCATTTGATGACAATCGTCACGATGAAATATTTAATTTATACGTCGTCACAATAATGTGGAGAGAGGAGCATAGCTTCGTTCACGTGTCGCCACATACGGGAAATTGCCGAGATTTTTTTTTTTTTAAATCGCGGCATGGTCAGTCATACACCGCCCGAAATAACAGACGGGAAAATGCCGAGATATATAAAAAATTCGTCCATTTGATGACAATCGTCACGATGAAATATTTAATTTATACATCGTCACAATAATGTGGAGAGAGGAGCATAGCTTCGTTACGTGTCGCCACATACGGGAAATTGCCGAGATATATATTTTTTAAATCGCGGCATGGTCAGTCATACACCGCCTGAAATAACAGACGGGGAAAATGCCGAGATATATTAAAAATTCGTCACCACACACGGGAAATTGCCGAGATATATATTTTTTACATCGCGGCATGGTCAGTCATACACCGCCTGAAATAACAGACGGGAAAATGCCGAGATATATTAAAAATTCGTCGCCACACACGGGAAATTGCCGAGATATATATTTTTTACATCGCGGCATGGTCAGTCATACACCGCCTGAAATAACAGACGGGAAAATGCCGAGATATATTAAAAATTCGTCGCCACACACGGGAAATTGCCGAGATATATTTTCACTTTGCACAAAAATAACATCAAGTAATCGAATCAATAGGAATGTCCTGTGCCTATAACATCGACGTTATAGGCACAGCTGCATCTAGGCATTGTGTAACATCGACGCGGCTTTTGTTTTAATTAAAACTTTTTGTACTTGTTTTTAAATGATTGCCATCATAATGGAATAACGTTGTCATATTCTCCTCTTTACATATCCAGAGCATGTGCATGACGTAAAGAAGTGCTGAAAATTAAGCGTACAGGAGTTGACATGCGACTTAACTTCACAATCATGCTAAAATTAGTGACTCATCAAATTATCTTGAGATATACTTCATGGTGAAGAAACTAATCAAAACAAGGTAAGCGAAGTCCAGTATTTACTGTATGTTATGCCTTTGCATAACATACATTCCCTCACAATTTGACACAATTTTGTTCCACTTTTTTGTCTCACATTTTACAGGAAAGCCAGCCCACCTACATGATATCGCCAACCCTGACTGGACACCTACACAGAAGATGGGCTACACCAGCTGTCACTCCTCTTCAGTGTCAGCGTTTCACCGATATGAGCGATCACAGCAGCGTAACAGGAAGGCAGACAACATGGCTCCTGCAGCAATACTGCTAGAACTACACAATGCAAGTCCTGAGCAGTGCCCCATTCATGAGCAGATTCCACCTGTTGGAGGGACTGAAACCCAAACGGAACTGTCTTTCAGACATTCGTGCACTGGAAAAAAACGTGGAGGAACTACAGAAGGACAATATTGTCCTCAGAACTCAAGTGTGTGACCTGGAAGAAAAGGTAAGAGCAACAGGTCTGCAGGAAGAACACCTTCAGAACAACGATGCAAAACTCCGATTTTACACGGGACTTCCTTGTTGGGCAATTTTTCTGCCACTCTTCACGTTTACATCACGTGCTCTCCCAACGTGAAAAAAACTCACAAAGTTTGGTCAAGTGCTAATGTTCCTCATGAAGTCGCGATTGAACATTTCTGACGAGGACCGAGCTTACAGATTCGGAGTCAGCCAGTCAACCGTTTCACGAAACTTCCACCGCGTTCTCGATGTAATGTTTGTAAAGACTCAGTCGCTGATACACTGGCCCAGTCGTGACGCTCTCCGTCTCAGTATGCCGTCATCGTTCAGGAAATTTTTCAGGAAATGTGCAGTTATTATTGACTGCACTGAAGTGTTTACAGAGCAGCCGACCGATTTACTGGCAAGGGCACAAGTGTGGAGCAACTACAAGCACCAATCAACTGTAAAGTTTCTAATTGGTATAACACCACAGGGCTCAATATGCTTCCTAGGCAAGTGTTGGGGAGGAAGGGCAACATACACCGAGATAACGGAAAACAGTGACCTCGTGAATAAACTGATGCCAGGGGATCTTGTGCTTGCCGATCGCGGTTTTCTTGTTGATGTGGAATGGCGATGGCCGAGGTGAAGGTGCCCCCATTCACCAAGGGAAAGAAGCAACTTGAAAAAGTAGAAGTTGACTGGAGCAGAGAACTTTCTTGTGTTCGGATCCATGTTGAACGGGTAATTGGAATGGTGAAACAAAAATATACTGTACTCCAAAATCGCATTCCCATCACACCGATGGATGATGGGACATCGCCAGAAGCGACTGTGAACAAAATCGGACAAGTTGCGTGTGCTCTCGTAAATGTTTGTCCAGGAGTAGTTCCTATGGACTGATTATCATGGAAGTGTTATTTTATGGATCAACAGCATCGCCTTATGAGTGATTCACATTGTTAAATACGCACATGGAACAAAACAAAATGACAAGTAATATAAAGTTGCAGCAGTTTTATTGTCACAGTTGTGTCAGCTTCAAAACATATGTACACGTATCATGTGCAGCTTCATTTATTGTTCACAGAAAATATGTAGTGAATAAATTTCTACAGAAACATTTCAAACATCACTATATCCATTGTTACTTCACCAAAAAATAATTTTTATGATTCATTCACCATGTGGAATTAGTTGACGCAGTTAGTTGACGCAGTTAGTTGACGCAATTAGTTGACGCAATTAGTTGCGATCGCAGTTGACTCACACATGAACGCGTCGTCGGGGCATTTGTTTGCCCTCTAAGATGGCGTCGCGATTGGTTGTTAGGTGCTTCGTGACGTCAATGCATAAGGTCAATTGACGGAAATGTTTGTCTGCTTTTCGTCACAGGTTGTTCTAGCGTTCAAGATGCCGATGTTCCAAGATTTGAATTGTTCCAGTCGTCGAGGAATTTTCCCACAGAAGTTTGTTTGCATCCCTGACCCACTAAAAGATCGTCAACGAATGCGCTTTGAAATGTAGACGTACACGTCCGTCATTGAGCTGTGCTCCCGTGACGTCACGCGAATCGACGGAAGTAGCTCCTTTGCATAACGGAAGTGAAAACAGTCCGATTTTAAAACACGATTGTCCAGCTTATTATTCGCCCCAAAACATTTAATTTTTCTGATAATGGTTCAGGAATATCATCCTCCAAAACACATCTCTTCAAAAAAATTCGTGATTGTGTCACAAAGTTTCAAAAAGTTGTGGATTACTTTTAACAAAACCTGGTGGATGAGGTGGGCTCGGTGACACGAACAAGCCGATTTGATTTTGGTTCAGGTGTAACCTATCAATGGGATACAAAACATAAACTGTTCATGCAAACTTCACTAACACAGCAACTACTTTAAATTTTTAAAATAACGAAATCTGTGAAACTATATTTCAGTAAAGTTAGTGTTAAATATAGTCAACCACAGTACATGAAATTGCAACCGCAGCTCCCTAGCGACAACAATGCAAATCCATAGGGCCTACGGCTTAGGTCATTCCCTTACCTCCACTCCTCACTAATCTCAACCTGAATTCCTCACTTACCCCCTTCCTCCTCCTCTCTTTCCCACAATACACCACGCATATCAAAGGGCGGTTTATCTTCTGTTGCAGACGCTATAACGTCTGACACTCTTCTAGAATGCAGGCGTCACCATGCACCTGTTTCACCACACGCCTTTCCCATGATGCACCTGTTTCACTATGCCCTGTTCCCACTATGCACCTGTTTGACCACACCACATTCGTGTGATGTACCCGTTTGACCCCATTCCTTCCCCACGATGCACCTGTTTGACCCCATGCCTTCCCCACGATGCACCTGTTTGACCCCATGCCTTCCCCACGATGCACCTGTTTCACCCCATGCCTTCCCCACGATGCACCTGTTTGACCCCATGCCTTCCTCACAATGTACCTGTTTAATCCCATGCCTTCCCCACGATGCACCTGTTTGACCCCATGCCTTCCCCACGATGCACCTGTTTGACCCCATGCCTTCCCCACGATGCACCTGTTTGACCCCATGCCTTCCCCACGATGCACCGTTTGACCCCGCGCTTTCCCCACAATGCACGTTTGACCCCATGCCTTCCTCACAATGTACCTGTTTAATCCCATGCCTTCCCCACGATGCACCTGTTTGACCCCATGCCTTCCCCACGATACACCTGTTTGACCCCATGCCTTCCCCACGATGCACCTGTTTGACCCCATGCCTTCCCCACAATGGACCTGTTTGACCCCATGCCTTCCCCACGATGCACCTGTTTGACCCCACGCCTTCCCCACAATGGACCTGTTTGACCCCATGCCTTCCCCACAACGTACCTGTTTGACCCCGCGCCTTCCCCACGATGCACCGGTTTGACCCCACGCCTTCCCCACAATGGACCTGTTTGACCCCGAGCCTTCCCCACAATGGACGTTTGACCCCACGCCTTCCCCACAACGGACCTGTTTGACCCCGCGCCTTCCCCACGATGCACCTGTTTGACCACGCCCCTTCCCATGATGCACCTGTTTGACCACGCGCCTTCCCCACGATGCACCTGTTTGACCACGCCCCTTCCCGTGATGCCCATGTTTGACTCCATGCCTTCCCCACGATGCACCTGTTTGACTCCGCCCCTTCACATGATGCACCTGTTTGACCACGTGCCTTCCCCACGATGCACCTGTTTGACCACGCCCCTTCCCGTGATGCCCATGTTTGACTCCATGCCTTCCCCACGATGCACCTGTTTGACTCCGCCCCTTCCCCACAATGCACGTTTGACCACGCCCCTTCCCGTGATGCCCATGTTCGACCCCACGCCTTCCCCACGATGCACCTGTTTGACCATGCCTCTTCCCCACAATGCACCTGTTTGACCACGCCCCTTCCTGTGATGTCCATGTTTTACGACGTGCATTTCTCTCCTACTGGTGCATCCTCCATATTTAGTCTGCGCTAGAGAATTCGCACTGAATGGAACAAGCATTTTAGGGTCAATGAGACAAAAATAGGAAATTATGGGTTAAAAACACATTGAATGTAGCTGTAGGTACCCCTTTACAATCATTGATGTGCATCTTTCCTCCGGACAAAAGTCTACCTGATGGACACAGACCGTTTCTCAGTCAGAACTTCCCCTTGTTAAAAGCTTTAGCTCCTTTTAGCAGCCGGACGAACTTGGTTTTATATGCTTTGTTTCTATTTTTTCACATTTCTCTTTACTCATTTTATCGGCAATTGAACCTCTTCTTCTTCCTCTCCATTAAAGGCCACAATGATTCCCACGTTATTGTGGACTTGGCTGGTGGGAGAGTCGAAGGCTTGGCCCAAGTCTTGCATGAACCGGTTGGACAGGTATAACATTCGACTAAGGTTTGGGGCAGGATATGTAATCTGTTCAGTGTACAGGTGATAGCTCGCCTACTCTTGGCGAAGGACACCGTGGGATCGTTAACGTCCACCAAGTCATGCCGACAGATGGGACACCCGGCTTAACGTCCATCCGAGGATCGGCACACACAACAATGAATCATCCTGCCGGTGAAACACCAGGTTGACGGTTTACAGCCAGGTCAGGATTCAAACACAGGTTAGACAGCTCAGAGGTGAGCGTACCTGACCACCTGTACGCCATCCTGCCAGCCAGGATCGAACCAATGGCATTTAAGTATTTATATTGATCCGTATGCAGAATGGAAATGAATCCACAACAGGCCCACAGTTAACGGGATTACACCGAGTGGAAGTAGTCGTCCCACGATCCTGGACGACCACAAACAAGGAAGAGGGCATTTGGGCCAACATTGCCGTGGTACACTCCCATGTTAACTTTCGCCACTGATAAAAATCAATGTTCTTGTCGGTTTACTAAAGTTTAAATCTTGATCGGGAGATCTGATTTGTATTGCATATACACAAAGGGAAGGAATGAAGGAAACAAAAAATGTGAAAAGGTATAGGCCGATTGAGGATCGTAGAGGGAGCGGAGGGGGTAGAGTCAGAGAATTTGAGCGATGGGGGGAGGGAGGGGAAGGAATGCAAAAGAAGGATGGAGAGGGTGAAATTGAGCTATTTTGCGTACATAATATGTCTATAGCCGTTCCGAATCTCCACCGAGTGTCTCTCTGCAAACTGGTAACCTGCAGATTCAGACCAGTCGAGGCAGAGGCTACACCTTGCTTAGACGAGTTCAACAAAGACAGATAGAACTAGAACGCCATCGGTCGAGTACCTATACCTCCGCCACGCTGAACAGTTTATGTTTTGTATCTACTGATATGCCTGATCTGGATGCAAACCTGAACCTGATCTGGATTCAAACCTGAACCTGATCTGGATTCAAACCTGAATCTGATCTGGATTCAAATTTGCTTGTTCTCGTCACCAAACCAACTCATCCACCAAGTTTCTTCCAAATCCGCACATAACTTTTTGAGATATCGTGCTCTAAGACAAACAGACAAACGGGGATGAAAACATAACCCGCGTTCACCCTCGGTGGTGAAGGTAATAATAATAATAATAATAATAATAATAATAATAACTAGAACTGCCACTTTAAAACTGCTGGCAGTGATGACCGGTTTACTCGCACCCACTTTTGATGCAACCCCACTGTTGATACAACCCCACTTTTGATACAACCCCACTTGTGATACAACCCCACTTTCATTGGACATGCTTTGACACAACCCCCTTGGATACAACCCCGACACACACACACACACACACACACACACCCCCCCTACCCCATCCCACACACACACACACACCCACACCCCTCCCACCACATGCCACCCTTCCAAACACACACACCCACACACACACACACACACACACACACACACACACACACACACACACACACACACACACACACACACACACACACACACACACACATCCCCCCTAACCCCACCCACACCCCTACCCCCAAACACACACATACACACACACAACCAACCCCCCCCCCCCCCCCCCACCTACACACAAACACACACACACATCCCTCCACCCCCCCACACACACACACATCCCCCCTACACACACACACGCTTATTTTTCAAGATAAGCAGGTTGCAAGGTCAGACATATATATGGTGGCGGCCATCTTGGATTTTGACGTGGCGACCCAATTTTCGATAGCGTTCTTCCTTGTGCCTAGATACACCCACACACCAAATTAGAAGTTGCTACTGTAACGAACTCAAGCAGACTCCATCGTGCCGGAAGCGGAAAGCGCGTTTATTGACGCGGTGATGATTCACTCGTGTCTGACGAATAAGCGCGTCCGATAAACCACAACAACAATGCAAATACAAGTCAGAATAATACGTTACATCCTCCTTTCTTTCAAGGAAGCCACTTTAAAGGAAACCAGCAAAGCAAATAACTCTATAAAGTACTTATTCGCTTATTTTTCAAGATATGCAGGTTGCAAGGTTCAGACATACATGGTGGCGGCCATCTTGGATTTTGCCGTGGCGACCCAATTTTCAATAGCTGGCGCATGCGCAGATGGGTTGCACTGCGATGCCACTGAAAAGCGACTGAGAAAACCGCGCATGCGCAGATCGCGGACATGATTCATTTCGATTTATATCTTTATCTAATTTCCGAAAAGACGTCTGAATTCGAAAATCGCGTGATGACGTCACGACGTAAATGCATTTCTTCATATAACTTCAGATCGGCTGGATGGATTGTGACGAAATAAACGGCATCGTGTAGGGCATTTATTTGCGCAAATTTCAAGACCAATTACGACCATGACAGCCATTTCCTTCTCGCACAGCACCTTACGTAATATGTGGATGGATGTTTGCATATGCGCAAATGGGCCATTGTATTTTCGTGTATTACGTACGCGCCTTGATGGGCTTACTTTCAGTGAAATACGATCGAGTTAAAAATAGTCAGAATTTGAGCAAATCTGTTTCATTCGTTTGTTAATATGCCTCAGCTATTGACAAAGCTGCAATTATAATTTTTTTTGCGGTTCAAATGACCGCGGGAGATCGCGTTATCGTGAGCACGTACTGGAAAGACAAAATGGTGTGTTTCTTCTTCTTTCAACAATAAAGACTTATAGCTTCGCGACCGTACATCCAATCATCTTGAAATTTTGCACACTTGTTACTCTTCATGACTTCTACTACAGTATGAAGTTTCACGTCGATCAATAAAACGATTCAAGAGATATCCATTTTTTTTTTAAAAATCGTTTAATTAACGATATCTGCCAAACCACGTGACCTATCGCAAATTCTAAAATGACATTTTAGTAGACTGACATGCTGAACAGACCTGTGAAGTTTCTCCTCGATTGGATCAAAAATGAGGGAGGAGCTAGGTTTTAAAGGTTCATGCTTAAAAACGTCATAACTCTGAAACCATGTGTCGGATGATGTCGCGCTCGCTGACTTTTTTGTTCGTCATGGGTATGCGATTCTGCTTGCAAAGTTTGGCCTCGATCTGTTCAGCCGTTGCAGAAAAAATAGATTTTCGTGTTTTCACGAAAAACAAGATGGCGGCCGAACCACATGACCTGCGACGTCATAATTACCATTAAAATATTCTACAGACCGAGTCCCTCCCATGGTGAAAATTTTTATCTCAATCGGCCCTATTATTGCAGAGAAAATGTTTTTTAAAGGAAATTAAAACTGAAAATGGCAAAAGCACTGGGAGATGTGGCCTGGCAGGACAAAATGGTGTGTTTGTTCCTCTTTCAACAATAAAGACTTTAGCTTCGCGACCGTACATCCAATCATCTTGAAATTTTGCACACTTGTTCCACCCGATGAGAGCTACATTGTATTAAAAATTCAAGTAAGTCGATCCATGCAGTGGTTCAAGAGTTACAAGCTTTTTAAAATTTAACTTCCATTATTTATTGCGGCCAAACCATGTGACTTAAAAAAACGTCTCAAGTAACGATTAAACATGCCCCCATGAGGAACATTTGTGTAAAGTTTCCACTCGATACCTCCACAAATTATGGAGGTGATTCCATTTCTAGTTTGAGATTTGAAAACGTCATAACTCTGAAACCACGTGTCGGATGACGTCGTGCTCGCTGACTTTTTTGTTTGTCATGGGTATCCGAATACGCATGCCAAGTTTGGGCTCGATCCGTTCAGCCGTTGCGGAGAAAAATGGTTTTTTGTGTTTTTTCACGGAAAACAAGATGGCGGCCGAACCATGTGACGTATGACTTCGAAAATTTTCGCATTCTGAGTTTTTTTTAACTAAGCATCTGGGGGAAAAATCTCTTTTTCGGGGGAGAAAAACTGTGTTTGACGAATTCTAACCTCTTAACGTTAGCATTTTTGATATACTCAATACACATGTTTTTTGTTCCCATTGCAGAGTTCTTTAGAATGAGCCATTCCTCAAATTTTTCCATTGAGCCGTTTCGGAGATACAGAGGGGCAAAGTTGAAGGTGTTTTACAAGATGGCGCCCATACCACGTGACCTATGACGTCATCATTAGCATTTAAAAATTCTACGAGCCTAGCCGATAATTTGATGAAAATTTTCTGTCAATCCGTCCAGCGGTTGCTGAGAAACTTAATTATGAAGTTTTCGGAGGTGCAAAATAGCGTGGAAGAATAATAATAAGAAAAACTCTAGCAGTAATAATAGGTTACTCTCCATTTCATGGAGAGTAAACCTAATAATAATAATAACTAGCCGAAACCCGTGGAACATCCACGGAAGGGAGGATGTGGTGTATAGATAGAGTGTACCATTATGGATGGCATAGGGGATTTGCTTGTCCGAGTAAGAGTTAGGAAGAAAGATGAGAATGAAGAGTGCGTATATGAACAACGATCGCCGACACCGGCACAAATGCATGCTCTGGATTGTCCACTCAGTGGACGGGTTGCTTTCGCCTTCGCCTGTCCAATCAGCGGACGGCTTGCTTCGCCTTCACCCAGCAGACGCCAATACGATGGCGTCGTATCGGCAGTTAATCGGATGCTTTTGGGCCCCAAAGTCGACTAATTCAGATTTTTCGAGTATGGCTGTACGTGATAAACAAAGAGCGCAGTTGGAAGAAATTATGGTAAACCCACCTGATGAGGTTAGCGTACACCGCGATCGACGACACCGGCACAAATGCATGCTCAGGATTGTCCACTCAGTGGACGGCTTGCTGTCGCCTTCAACTGTCCAATCAGCGGACGGCTTGCTTCGCCTTCACTCAGCAGACGCCAATAAGATGGTGTCGTATCGGCAGGTAATCGGATGCTTTTGGGCCCCAACGTCGGCTAATTCAGAATTTTCGAGTATGGCTGTACATGATAAACAAAGAGCGCGGTTCGTAGATCGTAAATCCATTAGTGCCGTGGGCATCGGGTCACTGGGTGCGGCGTAAAAGGGATAACAAAGTCGAGTCCTTACGCTATTATTATATAGATAATAATAATAATAATAATGTCGCGCAGACCCTTCCGGTTAAGACCAGGGACCGCGGATGGACCAGAATGGATTTACTGGAAGCGACAACCAATACGGATTGTGCTATCAAACGCGGGAAGAGAAGAAGGGAAGAGGAAGAAGCGGGAGCGCGTAACTGTGGAAGGGGA
This sequence comes from Myxine glutinosa, assembly GCF_964187855.1. NCBI lineage: Eukaryota > Metazoa > Chordata > Myxini > Myxiniformes > Myxinidae > Myxine > Myxine glutinosa. Next base: position 62,778,342 of record NC_136272.1, read on the forward strand.
ATGAACTCAAACGGGCACAAGATTTGAAGGGAATGGAAAATAATACAAGGGTTTATTAAAATAAAAGGTAGGGACAGGTAAACACGATACTAATTCTAATTCTAAATTGTGATCCCACACACCAGACTGCAGATACGAGACGAGGGAATGAGTTACCAAAGAAAGACGTTCGTCGTGTATTTGTGAAATGGTGCGTCCTTATCTGTCTTGTCGTCTTGCGTCTCCAAGCTCCAAAGCACCGAGCACCACGCGTCCAACGCCCTAAAAGCACCACGCGGCCCAAAGCGCTGCCAGCAATCTCCACACGAGGTCCACCGCGAGGAGAGACAGGAGAGAGAACAGCGTCTTGACGAGGAAAGCCACAGGGAGGAATGTGACTGCACCGCTAAGAGCCAAGTCCAAGTACAAGTCCAAGTGAGCTGCTGCTCCGAGCCATGCGCGTCCTTTTTATAACCTTCCCGGTGACGTCAATCATGGCGCGGTCCCCATTCAGCGTTGCGTAGCTTCCCACCAGCCACCGAACCTTCCAGTGACTTCACTCCAATCAACAACCTGCTTCTTAGTTGTGTCTTCGTGCCTCCCGCACTGGTTGGCTGGAGGTTCGCGCCTACCGCGCTGACCAATCATAGGCCTCCTGGGCATGTTGCGGTGCAAGTTCGTGATGCGACCGGCGGCAGCCATCATCGGTGGTGTCCTGGCCTGGTTTCCTGTCCGTTTTCTTCCAAAGTCATTGTCAGGGAAAGGAATTGAATTACTGTGTGCAATAAAGGGCCTGTCTAAGTGTTTACAGGTGTGCGTTGCCATAAGGGACAAAGGTTTGATTACCAGGTGTGACACACAAGGGCTGTTATCTTTAATCCCTATCACTACCTAGCACACGAACATCCTGGTATGTTCACAGGTATACTCCTTAACCGACAAACCGGACTAACCACACATAACTTATTACAGGTATATTCCCTATCGCGACAGACGAAGCATGTTACCTATACAGATCTACCTGACTCTAGATATTCCTCTACCCTCCCGACATAACAATAATAATAATAAAAATAATTGTACAGACTCGAAGACTTCACATAATGTCATCTTCATTGGTATCACTTCCACTTAAGATTATTTGTGGCTCTGGGTTCCATTGATGGGTTAAACAGGAATGAAACAGCTAAAAGGTGGCCAACAGTTTCAGACTGTTGGATTAGAACACTCAATGTGTGAAACAACAGTCGAAATAAGATAACAGTAATACTTAATAATAATAATAAATTACTATTAATAGTAATAATAATAAATCTATATTGTCCCATATTCAGGGAAATTATTCTTTGGTGACACCGTAAGTTAACCATCATTTAAACATAAAACACAAAAGGAATAAGAAAACGAAATAAAAAGTTATAAAATATAAAATAAATATAAAATATAAAATAAATATAAAATAAAATATGGAAGATGGACTAAACAACAAAATGGCTCGGAATTTGAATTTAGCATTGAATTGTACATGGTGCAAATGAATTTTTGAAAATGTTCTTCTTCATCCTTACATGAAAGCGTAAGTTGGTAGTTTTTTTAAAAGTCCGTTGAAGAAATGACTTTCATCGGTACACACCTGCACCGCCTTCCTTTTCAGTGCCCGCAAGTAAAGAGACTCTAGACTGGTTGAAGGCCGACGCACTTTAAATGCCAGTGTAATGACCTTTCTCAATCGTAACTTATTCTGCACATGAAGATAACTGCACCAGGAAATCAAATTAAATGACAAAACACTGATCAGTAAGGAATTGGTTAACATCCGCATCACACGAGAGCGAACACCAAATGAATGTAACTACGTGAATGAATGTATCAAATAATGTAACTTGTACAACGATCGATTTACCTTGCAAATTCCAGTCATCCAGGCAGCTTAACCCACCTCAACATCCCGTTATGGAATTGTGAGAAACTGGCAGCGTGCTTTCCCTGGAAATGTGGTGGCAGCAAAGACAGTGGGTGGAGGCTCATGGAGGACCTAGAACATAGAACGGATGAGGGCATAGCAGAAAGATAGAGGGGCACATTCGTGATCCTATAGCTCAGCTGGATTTATTTTATTTCAATCGTTATCACTTTTGAAGGTACATCATCACTTTTGATCATTTTAACAGGTGAAGCCGCTTCAATATTTGGCTAGAATAAGTAAGTACCTTTCTAAACCACCATGCTTAATTCTAAAGTGTAATTCCAAAGGGTTCTAAAGGGCAATTCTAGAGGGTTCTAATGGGTAATTCTCGGGGGGGTTCTAAAGGGTAATTCTAGAGGGTTCTAAAGGGCAATATTAGACGGTTATAAAGGGTAATATTAGAGGGTTTCAAAGGGTAATTCCAAAGGGTAATTCTAAAAGGTAATTCTAGAGGGTTCTAAAGGGTAATTCTAAAGGGTAATTCAAAAGGATTATTCTAAAGGGTGATTCCAAAGGATTATTGTAAAGGGTGATTCTAAAGGATTATTCTAAAGGGTGATTCCAAAGGATTATTGTAAAGGATTATTCTAAAGGGTAATTCTAAAGAGTGACTCCAAAAAGTAATTCTAAAAAGTTATTCTAAAGGGTGATTCTAAAGGGTTATATAGGGTAATTCTCATGGGTTTTATTTAAAAGCCAATTTTAATGCGTTCTAAATGGTAATTCTAATGGGTTTAAAAGAGTAATTCTAATGAGTTATAAATGGCAATTCTAAAGGATAATTTTAAAAGATAATATGAATGAATGAATGATCGTTTTAAGGCCATTTTCCCCGCTATAGCGAGGGTTAGCCCTGCGGGCCCCATGACAATCATGGTTCCCTGTTTGAGGCAATGTTTTTATGGCCGGATGCCCTTCCTGACGCCAACCCTTGGTCACGCTCTTACGATGCGCAGGGATACGGTGTACCTATTCTAAATCGGGGTACACACCGGGATCATTCATCCCAGCAAGCTGGTACTCAATTAGCCGACCTCGGAAGGATGACAAGCTGAGTCAACCCCCTGTAGTCTAGTAGGAAGACTAGGTCCCCCTGCACCCCCCGGAGATATACTTCTAATCAGTGTTTCTAGATTGGAAAAAATGTGTAGAAAATGACTAGCTATGGCCCCAAGCTGAAAAAATGTCCCACATACCATTTTTATGCAAATTACTGCTGCCATTATCAAAAAAACGATTTTTGACATATCTCAGCCAATATTGCAGATAATTGAAAAATGAAGGTGTCTAGACCCATGTTTTGAAGGGCATAGATCATGATAGAACTATTCATAACATGATTACATGTGTCTATGGTATACTAGTATGCTAATTAGTGCTTTATTTACAAAATAATCACAGTTTTACGAAATAATAGACTCATATTAAGGTCCGTCTACACAGACGTTTACACAGACGTATGCTACACAAACCTGGAGTAGTTGTGTCCGTCAAAGGCGAAGAAGATATCTGCCATCTCTCCGTTACACTTGTGAAACAGCTGGAGGTTGTTGGTCTTCACAGAGTGGAGGAGCATGAAGACAAGATGGCAGTGGGTAATGAACGACATCCAGAAGGCAGCTGTCTTCCCCAGGTGGCCCTTGCGCACCTTTTCCTCAAAGGCATGGTACTTTTTGATGAGGAGTAGAGTTGAGGGGTCTTTGAGGGCTTCATCGAGGTGCTCTCGGTTGCAAGACTGGGTCATTCTGAGAAGCACAGCAGGGTCAGAGATCATGATGTTCTCCTCCTCAGTGAATCTCTCCATCAACAGCCTCTCCATTGCCTCACACACTGTTTTGAGGCAAAAGAGGGACTTTGCGTAGGCCTTTCCACTGAGAACACCTTTGAGAGATCCACTTGTTACTAGTTGTGCCTCAAAGAGAATCTCTGCATATCCAGAACCACGCATCTTGTGTCCAGTGAGCATCCCGATGTAGTTCATGGATGTGTGGAAGGGTCCAATCGTTACTACATGACTAGCAAATTCATTTGGCCAGCGCCAGATGATGGGAAGGGCTTTCATGCAGACACCCAGATCAAATGTATTCAGGACCCATCTCTGACCCACCTCAGCAGTTGCTGCCTCGGAACGCTTCAGTAGCTCACGAACAACTGCGTTGTCTGTGATCGGTTGGTGGATAGGCGTGCAGTAGTCGACTGTTGATTTGCTGGGTGGGGGAGAACCAGTTGCAGAGGTGAAACCCCCTAGCCCAGGCACAGGCTGCAGGCCACAGCTTCCGATGTATCTGATGAAGAGCCAGATGTAGTACTCTTGCATCGTAGTGGCATAGACTGTGTCATTCTCTGCTGGCGGTGTGAATGATGAGCCTTCAGGGAACTTCGGGCCAACGCGAGTAAAGTGCAAGGGTGGGAGAGTTTTTGGTGTGTCGACCTTCAGGCTACGCTGTTGTGACCTATTGATGGTAGGTAGCATTCGGTCCTTGCTGCTCTCGAACCCGGGCTTGACCTCCTGCACCATGATTCCTCCAGCACTGTTTACAATGTTGCTGCCGTGCACACTGGTAGTGGTTTTATTCAAGTTGTCCCACTCACAGTGGAATACAAGGTTGCCCTCTCCTGTCACAATTTGTGGTGTACGATAAGTTGAGACTTCATCCAGGACCTTGGCGAGAGCAGTTTCCAACTCCAAGGCGAAATCGTAGCTCTCAGAGTGTCCAAGCCTGTGTAGTATTGTGGTGAGCTGTTTGCTTCGGAACAGGTGCCTTACAGTCACACAGAGGAGAATGTGCTTTGGTAACTTCCATTTTCCATCTGACACTGCACGGCACAGATCTTGTCCAATGGAGAAGACCAGACGCTTCACCTTTTCTGTCTCGATGCCCTCCTTGCCAGTCATTAGCACGCTGAGAAAGCGGACAAGGTCTGGAGGTAGGATGTCTTCAGGATTGAGCTCCATGTCTTCAGCTGTTGGTGGCCATGGTTGGTCTTTACACTCTCTGAAAGCCTGTAGAATACCCTGGCGAAGTTGGAGGGCAACATTTTGGTTCTTGTTTGTGCTTCCGAGTGTGAATGCTCGTGCGAGAGCATTGGAAACTGTTATGTTTGAGCTGTGCACAAGCCAGAAAGAAATGACATCACATTTGTCATGATCAACCTTCGTGAAGTGGATATGCTCCTTGATTGGGTCATTCTGTAGGCGTTTCAGTAGTTTCTCTGACCGATAATTTGAGTTCTCATATCCATTCAGTTTCAGTTCCTCGACATAGAGCAAGCGCAAGGAAGAAAGCTGTAGAACTTTATTCTGCTGGATGACCTGGGTTTGAATGTGTTCCAGTACTGAGTTGAATGCCTTTTCATGGGCGGCTGACATGCAAGCCTGCTCCTTTGGTGCTTCGGCTCTGTGAATCGCACGCTCATAGTTGTAGAATGCTGTGCGGAAAGCTTTAAAACATGACGGATGGTGTTTGGCCTCACATGCAAAGAGGTCTTTGTTTTTCACCTTTCGATGGAGTCGATAGAGACCCATTTTCTCAGCCCGTGTTTCGATTTGCTCCCATGCATTTTCTTTGTTTTTAAAGGATGGGAAGGTTGTAGGCCTCTCAGTATTGCGATGAGCATCTTTGGTCTCAACTTTCTCACAAAATATACACTCTGGCGGGAAGATGGGTTCAGCAGAACCTCCTGGTTTACGAGGAGAGTGATGCCATGATGAGGTTGATGGCCCTGGTTCTGTATCATCTCCCAGACGATGAAAGTGGCGGACAAAGTGCTTATAACACTTGCTGTGATATCCTACTCTTTCTAGGTCATCAGGAAGAGTTGCCGGGATCTGATCACATACTGATTGCATACGACATGGGGAGTCATGCGGTTGGTTGAGACGTCTATCCCGGATCTTTTGAAGCAGTTGCAGTTTTTCTGAAGCAGATCCTTTAATTTTACGGAGGGGCGTGAAATCCCCATGATCAGACATGGATGGTACATGAAGGATGCATGTAGGAGGAGAGCTTTGGGCTGCAGGTTCTACACTCCGTTTTCTTTTGGGCATGCTTGCTGTCGATGTCTACCATCACTGTTAAATGACAAATAAGAAATCACGAATGATGTTAAAAGTGCCTGTGAAAGGAGGCTCTGAGTTTTCAGTGAGGTAACAGAGGTTCTGAGTCATGTTCTACACTAGGGTACTTTTTAGCTGACTAAACCATGTTTAGTGGCATCAAAAGTGCTAATAGCTAAAACATCTAAATTCTTCCACACTAACGTTAGCTATCTAGGCCAATGAAACATTGTGCTAAGTTACTGTAGCTAGCTCAGCTGTCGTGCCTCTTTCTGGTTCAATTCATATACAGAAGTCAACAGATATGTCTCATGTTTGGCATTAACAAAAGTTTAAGTTACACCGACATTAGGAACATACTGTACATAGATGAGGCTAGCTTTAACGTTAGCTAACATGGTGCTAGCTGGCTCAGCTGTTATTCTGCCTGTTTATGATTTCATGCAGAAACTGAAGTCAAGAGTGTGAGTAACATTATAGTTAGCATCTTACCTGGCTAGATTGGAGGATGAATACCAAGAACAACACACAGATGGAATGGAAGACTGAACTTTCAACTGAGGTATTCAATAACATCAACGTTACCAATTGATACGAGCGCGCGACATTACCAATTGATACGAGCGCGCGAGCGCGCATGTTACATGGATGGAAATGTAAAATGGCAGCTATAGCAGCACTAATTTGGATCTCTAGTCTGTCATTTCTGCACTGTGATTGGATAACATAAAAAAATATGTTTGGGAGTTAACAGCAGGAGTTGGTAGATTTTACGTGGGCTGGGTGAGAAACCTTTAAATAAGCAAGTGAAAATCTCTCGCAATACAAAGTCAATGGTGGGAAGAAAAGTTGAGTGGTACCAATGTTACTGCCAATGTCCCGCCCCTATGCAAGACTCAGGAGCATCTTGTTGACATTTAACCTTGAAAATACCTGGGTTTAGACCCCTTATGTACCATGTTAAGTTATCTGCAGTATTAACGTATCCTTATCATTTGTAAAACTGATTATTTTGTAATTACAGCATTAATATGCATACTAGTATACCATAGACACATGTAATCATGTTATGAATAGTTCTATCATGATCTATGCCCTTCAAAACATGGGTCTAGACACCTTCATTTTTCAATTATCTGCAATATTGGCTGAGATATGTCAAAAATCGTTTTTTTGATAATGGCAGCAGTAATTTGCATAAAAATGGTATGTGGGACATTTTTTCAGCTTGGGGCCATAGCTAGTCATTTTCTACACATTTTTTCCAATCTAGAAACACTGATTAGAAGTATATCTCCGGGGGGTGCAGGGGGACCTAGTCTTCCTACTAGACTACTGGCGTTAATTCAGCGTTTGACCGGGGTTCGAACCCAGGATCCTAGGATTTTTTTTTTTAATGTAATTTTTTTTTTTTTTTTTCATTTTTATTAAAATTTATTATTATTATTATTTTATTTTATTTTTTTCAGGATAATTTAAAAAGATAATCCTCAAGGATAATGCTGAAGGACAATTCTAAAGGTTAATTCTGAATAACAATTTTAAATGATTGTTCTAAAAAGTAATTCTAAAGGATTATAATGGGTAACTCTAAAGGGGGATTATAAAAGGTTCTAAAGGGTAATTCTAATGGGTTTATTTATAGGCCACTTTAACACGTTCTAAAGGGTAATTATAATGGGTTTGAAAGGGTAATTCTAATGGGTTCTATTTAAAGGCCACTTTCAACATGTTCTGAAGGGTAATTCTAATGGGTTATAAAGGCAAATTATAATTGGTTTAAAAGGCTGATTTTAATGGGTTTAAAAGGTAATTCTAATGGGTTTAAAAAAGGCTGATTCTAATGGGTTCTAAAGGCTGATTCTAATTGAGTTCTAAAGGGTAATTCTAATGGGTTTGAAAGGGTAATTCTAATGGGTTTGAAAGGGTAATTCTAATGGGTTTTATTTAAAGGCCAATTTTAACGTGTTCTAAAGGGTAATTCTAATGGGTTTGAAAGGGTAATTCTAATGGGTTTTATTTAAAGGCCAATTTTAACGTGTTCTAAAGGGTAATTCTAATGGGTTTAAAAGGGTAATTCTAATGGGGTTAAAAGGTAATTCTAATGGGTTGTAAAGGCTAATTATTATTGGTTTAAATGGCTGATTCTAATGAGTTCTAAACACTGATTCAAATGGGTTTAAAACGTAATTCTGTGTTCAAAAGGCTGACACTAATGGGTTTAAAAGGTAATTCTATGAGGTTAAAAGGGTGATTCTAATGGAGTTAAAAGGTAATTCTAATGGGTTGTAAAGGCTAATTATTATTGGTTTAAATGGCTGATTCTAATGAGTTCTAAACACTGATTCAAATGGGTTTAAAACGTAATTCTGTGTTCAAAAGGCTGATACTAATGGGTTTAAAAGGTAATTCTATGAGGTTAAAAGGGTGATTCTAATGGGTTTAAAAGGTAATTCTAATGGGTTTAAAAGGCGGATTCTAATGGGTTCTAAAGGCTGATTTTAATTGAGTTCTAAAGGGTAATTCTAATGGGTTTGAAAGGGTAATTCTAATGGATTTGAAAGGGTAATTCTAATGGGTTTTATTTAAAGGCCAATTTTAACGTGTTCTAAAGGGTAATTCTAATGGGTTTAAAAGGGTAATTCTAATGGGGTTAAAGGTAATTCTAATGGGTTGTAAAGGCTAATTATTATTGGTTTAGATGGCTGATTCTAATGAGTTCTAAACGCTGATTCAAATGGGTTGAAAACGTAATTCTGTGTTCAAAAGGCTGATACTAATGGGTTTAAAAGGTAATTCTGAGGTTAAAAGGGTGATTCTCATGCATTTAAAAGGGTGATTCTCATGGGTTCTAAAGGTTGATCATAATGGGTTCGAAAGGCTCATTCTAATGGGTTTAAAAGGCTAATTCAAATGGGTTTAAAAGGCTAATTATAATTGGTTTAAAAGGCTAATTCTAATGGGTTCAAAAAGGGTAATCCAAAAGGGTTCTAAAGGCTAATTCTAATGGGATTAAAAGGGTGAATTTAAAGGGTTCTCAAGGCTAATTCTGATGGATTTAAAAGGATGATGGGTAATTCTAAAGGGTTCTAAAGACTAATTCTAATGGATTAAAAAGGGAAATTTTAATGGTTTAAAAGGGCAACCCATGAGGGTTCTGAAGGCTAATTCTAATGGGGTTAAAAGACTGATTCTATAGGGTTTAAAAGGCTGAATCTAATGGGTTTAAAAGGGTAATTATAATGGGTTTTATTTAAAGGCCACTTCAATGCATTCTAAAGGGTAATTCTTGTGGGTTTTATTTGACGGCCACGTTTAACGTGTTCTAAAGGGTAATTCTAATATGTTTAAAAGGCTAATTATAATTGGTTTCAAAGGCCGATTCCAATGGGTCCTAAAGGCTGATTCTAATGGGTTCAAAAAGGGTAATTCTAATGGGTTTAAAAGGGTAATCCATAAGGGTTCTAAAGGCTAATTATAATGAGATTAAAAGGGTGAATTTAAAGGGTTCTAAAGGCTAATTCTGATGGGTTTAAAAGGGTGATTCCAATGGGTTCTAAAGTGTGATTCTAATGGTTTTAAAAGGTAATTCTAAAGGGTTCTAAAGGGTAATTCTAATGGGTTTAAAAGGGCGATTCTAATGCGTTTAAAAGGGTGATTCCAATGAGTTCTAAAGGCTAATTCTAATGGATTTAAAAGGATGATGGGTAATTCTAAAGGGTTCTAAAGACTAATTCTAATGGATTAAAAAAGGTAATTCTAATGGGTTTAAAAGGGTAACCCATAAGGGTTCTAAAGGGTAATTATAATTGGTTTAAAAGGCCGATTCCAATGGGTTTTGAAGGCTGATTCCAATGGATATAAAACGTAATTCTAATGGGTTTAAAAGGCTGATTCTAATGGGTTTAAAAGGTCATTCTAATGGGTTTAACCCTTGGAGTGCGGGATTTTTTTTGGGATAAAAATACCCCCGGTACGGGATCAATTTGGCATTTTGGTACGGGAATGCAACCACGAACTGACGATCTATTTATAGGTTTCGTCGATGACGTGTAGTAACATCATCCGTACACAAAACTTTTTCGTGGGTTGCGGCACTTGACATCATCCGTACTCAAAGGGTTAAAAGGTAATTCTAATGGGTTTAAAAGGGCGATTCTAATAGGTTCTAAAGGGTAATTCTAATGGGTTTAAAAGGTAATTATAATGGGGTTAAAAGGCTAATTCGAATGGGTTCTAAAGGCTAATTATAATGGGTTTAAAAGGGTGATTCGAATGGGTTCTAAAGGCTAATTATAATGGGTTTAAAAGGGTGATTCTAATGGGTTTAAATGGTAATTCTAATGGGTTCTAAAGGCTAATTATAATGGGGTTAAAAGGGTGATTCTGGCTAACCCCCGCTCTAGCAGGGAAAATGGCCTTAAAATGCCTGTTGTTGTTGTTTGTTGTTTAAAAGGGTGATTCTAATGGGTTTAAAAGTGATTCTAATCGGTTCTAAAGGCCAATTCTAATGGGTTTGAAAGGGTGATTCCAATGGGTTCAAAAGCCTAATTCTAATGGGTCTAAAAGGGTGATTCTAATGGGTTATAATGGGTAATTCTAATGGGTTTAAAAGGCTAATTGTAAAGGGTTCTAAAAGTTAATTCTAATGTGTTTAAAAGGGTAATTCTCATGTGTTTAAAAGGCTAATTCCATTAGGTTTAAAAGGTTAATTCTAAAGGGTTCTAAATTCTAATGGGTTTAAAAGGGTGATTTTAATGGGCTTATATGGTAATTCTAATGGGTTCTAAAGGCTAATTCTAATGTGTTTAAAAGGGTCATTCAAATGTGTTTAAACAGGTAATTCTAATGTGTTTAAAAGGGTCATTCAAATGTGTTTAAACAGGTAATTCTAATGTGTTTAAAGGGTCATTCAAATGTGTTTAAACAGGTAATTCTAATGTGTTTAAAAGGGTAATTCTAATGTGTTTAAAAGGGTAGTTTTAATGTGTTTAAAAGGGTAATTCTAACGTGTTTAAAAGGGTAGTTTTAATGTGTTTAAAAGGGTAATTCTAATGTGTTTAAAAGGGTAATTCTAATGTGTTTAAAAGGGTAATTCTAATGTGTTTAAAAGGGTAATTCTAATGTGTTTAAAAGGGTAGTTTTAATGTGTTTAAAAGGGTAATTCTAATGTGTTTAAAAGGGTAATTCTAATGTGTTTAAAAGGGTAATTTTAATGGGTTTAAAAGGCTCATTGTAAGGCGTTCTAAAGGGTGATTCTAATGGGTTTAAGAGGGTGATTCTAGTGGGTTTAAATAGTAATTCTGATGGGTTTAAAAGGGTGATTCTAAAGGCTAATTGTGTGTTTAAAAGGGTCATTCTAATGTGTTTAAAAGGGTAATTCTAATGTTTTTAAAAGGGTAACTTTAATGGGTTTAAAAGGCTCATTGTAAGGCGTTCTAAAGGGTGATTCTAATGGGTTTAAGAGGGTGATTCTAGTGGGTTTAAATAGTAATTCTGATGGGTTTAAAAGGGTGATTCTAAAGGCTAATTGTGTGTTTAAAAGGGTCATTCTAATGTGTTTAAAAGGGTAATTCTAATGTTTTTAAAAGGGTAATTTTAATGGGTTTAAAAGGCTCATTGTAAGGCGTTCTAAAGGGTGATTCTAATGGGTTTAAGAGGGTGATTCTAGTGGGTTTAAATAGTAATTCTGATGGGTTTAAAAGGGTGATTCTAAAGGCTAATTGTGTGTTTAAAAGGGTCATTCTAATGTGTTGAAAAGGGTGATTCTAATGGGTTTAAATGGGTGATTCTAATGGGTTTAAAAGGGTGATTCTAATGGGTTTAAAAGGGTAATTCGAATGCGTTTAAAAGGGTGATTCTAATGGGTTTAAAAGGGTGATTCTAATGGGTTTAAAAGGGTAATTCTAATGGGTGTAAAAGGTAATTCGAATGGGTTCTAAAGGCTAATTGTGTGTTTAAAAGGGTCATTCTGATGTGTTTAAAGGGTAATTCTAATGGGTTTAAAAGGGTGATTCTAATGGATTTAAAAGGTAATTCGAATGGGTTCTAAAGGCTAATTGTGTGTTTAAAAGGGTCATTCTGATGTGTTTAAAGGGTAATTCTAATGGGTTTAAAAGGCTAATTCTAATGGGTTTAAAAGGCTAATTCGAATGGGTTCTAAAGGCTAATTATAATGGGTTTAAAAGGGTGATTCTAATGGGTTTAAATGGTAATTCTAATGGGTTCTAAAGGCTAATTATAGTGGGTTTAAAAGGGGGCTTTTAAAGGATTGTAAGGGGTATTTATAAAGGGTTCTAAAGGCCCTACTGCCAACCTGTACCGCTTCCTTCGGACACGGATGCCAGTTTCTGAGGTTGTGCAGTATTACCGCAGCTATTACACCAACTTGGAGCTTGGACTTTTGTAGTGACGTTATGTCTCGTAGAATTGGTCGAATCAAATGTATTTAAAATCTGTAGATCATGGCCCATAGATAGGCGGTCTGTGGAGTTGTGTTCCCATATTATGGTGGCCAAAGGTCATGATTAAGTGTAGCGTAGTAATTGAGCTTGGGGTACACATAGATCATCAAGACTATGGATAACATCGAGGAAATCAAGGGGTGGAGTCGATCAGCTAGCATCAAACAAGGCTACCGCACATCATGCGAGCCCAGGTGGATCCAAATGCGCAATCGTGCACATCCTGCGAGCCCAGGTGGATCCAAATGCGCACTCGTGCACATCCTGCGAGCCCAGGTGGATCCAAGTGCGCACTCGTGCACATCCTGCGAGCCCAGGTGGATCCAAATGCGCACTCGTGCACATCCTGCGAGCCCAGGTGGATCCAAATGCGCACTCGTGCACATCCTGCGAGCCCAGGTGGATCCAAATGCGCACTCGTGCACATCCTGCGAGCCCAGGTGGATCCAAATGCGCACTCGTGCACATCCTGCGAGCCCAGGTGGATCCAAATGCGCACTCGTGCACATCCTGCGAGCCCAGGTGGATCCAAATGCGCACTCGTACACATCCTGCGAGCCCAGGTGGATCCAAATGCGCACTCGTGCACATCCTGCGAGCCCAGGTGGATCCAAATGCGCACTCGTGCACATCCTGCGAGCCCAGGTGGATCCAAATGCGCACTCAGGTGGATCCAAATGCGCACTCAGGTGGATCCAAATGCGCACTCGTGCACATCCTGCGAGCCCAGGTGGATCCAAATGCGTGCTCCCACATATCCTGCGAGTCCAGGTGGATCCAAATGCACGCTCCCCCACATCATGTGAGGCCAGGTGGATCCAAATGTGCGCTCCCGCCTCCCGCACATCCTGCGAGCCCAGGTGGATCCAAATGCATGCTCCCATATATCCTGCGAGCCCAGGTGGATCCAAATGCGAGCTCCCGCACATCCTGTGAGGCCAGGCTGGGTGGGTCCAAATGCATTCTCCCGCGCTTTCACAGCTCTCGGGCGGGCCTATGCATGCTCCCGAACCGAATCCACCCCCCTCCCCCCATTCGCCCTCCCGAACCCAATTCACCCCTCCCTATTCGCCCTCCCGAACCCAATCCATCCAATCCCCCATTCACCCTCCCAAACCCAATCCACCGCCCCCCATACCCAAACCACCGCCTCCTCCCCCCCCCCCCCCAATTCACCCTCCCAAACTCAATCCACACCCTCCCGAACCCAATCCACCCCCCCTCCCCACCTCCCCACCTCCCATTCACCCTCCCGAACCCAATCCACCCCCCCTCCCCACCTCCCATTCACCCTCCCGAACCCAATTCATCCCCCCCTCCCCACCTCCCATTCACCCTCCCGAACCCAATCCACCCCCCCACCTCCCATTCACCCTCCCGAACCCAATCCACCCCCCCACCTCCCATTCACCCTCCCGAACCCAATCCACCCCCCCTCCCCACCTCCCATTCACCCTCCAGAACCCAATTCATCCCCCCCTCCACCTCCCATTCACCCTCCTCTCCCATTCACCCTCCCGAACCCAATCCACCCCCCCCCCCACCCGCCCTCCCGAACCCAATCCACCCCCCCCCCCACCCGCCCTCCCGAACCCAATCCAACCCACCCCCCCCCCCCCCATTCACCCTCCCGAACCCAATCCACCCCCCCCCCCCCACCTCCCATTCACCCTCCCTCCACCCCCGAGCCCATGTGGGCTTACACCTTGCACTCCTGTGATCCTGCGGGAGGGGCGGGTAGGGGGGTCCACGTGCATTTCCGTATGGTCCACACCGCACTCCTCATGAATGGCCTGGCCGATCCATACGCACCTCCGCCGCCCCCGCCCCCGCCGCCACGCGCATTCGTACTTCCCGCTCCTCGTGGATCCTCAAGCCTCCCCTCGCGATCACAAGAGGGTGCACGCGCTCCCCAGCATTCCCGGGCGATTCCATGCACGATCCTGCACCCTCCGTTCGCGATCCCGGGCGTGTCCGATACGCACACTCACCCGCGCACACTACCCCGCGCCCCACCTCCCGCACGGGCCCGGGCGGGTCCATGCGCCGCTCATTAAACTTTAACGGCCACTCCCGGGCAGCGCCTCGCGTTTCGCACTCGCAACGAGAGCAGGCGCTTGGAGCTTTTCCCGCCAAATAGCCGCCAGATTCCTCGGTTCCCACGGCCCGAGGCGCGCGTGGCCGCCGATTTGGCGCGTTTTCCACCGGAGGCGATCAAATAGGTGGTATCACACCGACGTGATGATCTGCGGCTCGGGCAACAAAGCGGGCGCAACGATAAGGCAGACGGATCGGTCGGGAAGCGCCGTAAAAGGGTCGGGAACACGGAGGGGAATCGATAACCCGCTCCCAGCGACCGGCGCTCATTAGTTGCCGTCACCGATGATTATCCAATTATGGATTCCCGCCCCTAATCCCGAGGTGGGGGAGCTCGGCCTGGAGCTCGAGAGGCGGGTGTGTCGCGCGCGTGTCCTGCGGGGTTCACGTAGGAAAATAGAGGGTTGGGTTGGGTTGGGTTGGGGGGCGGAGGGGGCAAAGGGGGCAAAGGGCGGAGGTAACCGCACGAGACAATAAGCTAGACGGGGGAATATACAATCAAGAAGAAACGTCGCATTAAATGTGCAAAGACCGTTAATTGGCAATCTTACAGGAAATACAAATTAGTACGTAATAGAAAAACGGATTTGGAGGAAAAAAAAATTTGGGGTATTTTTGATCACATGGTTTTTTTTGGCGCTCATTTCCCCTTGGGGAATCAATTACCTCTCAGCGTTTGTCATTCAAAGCTGCCAACACAGGTATAAACAGGTACCGAGCAGTACTTTACAGCGGAGCGGAAACTCACCTGGTAATTGGGGTCGGCCTCAATCCCGGTGGGTCTTGTCTCCAAACACCGCCCTCGCTGCCATCCTTGCAGCACCCGCGTCTCTCTCCATGTCCCTCTGTCTCTCCTGGAGACCTGGGCTGTTATAGTCGCCCCGGGATGCGCATTAAGGAGCTTCGGGGCGGTAGTGGAGGAGGGAGGGAGTGGCACTGAAGAGCTACAGGGAAGGCAATGGTATAGGGGAGGGGGTGCAGGAGCAGATCGTGGTCACTGGAAGAAGAAGAAGAAGAATAGGAGGAAGAAGAGGCGGAGCCACCTCGCGATGCGTCTTCATCGCCGGAAACGACCATCGACTCGTCGTCCTGGCGACCAACGCTGCGAGCGGTCATTGTGCACCTTTGGTTGTCGCTACTGGGACCGGATCGTTGCCGGGCTGCTCTGCGCGTCTGATCGCGGTAACGATTCATTAAAAGAGAGGGAAGGGGGGCTTCGCTCTGGAGACCCCGTTAGACATCACAGTGTACCATTCACAAATAGGCCTACCTGTGCGAACGTCACCCGCTTCGTCGCCCGGTGTACCTGTATCTGCCAGTGCCCGGTTTTTAACGTCGTCCCGCGATGTCGGCCGTTCTGCTCATCGCGTTAATTTTATTATTTATACACATCGAATAATGCACCGAGACAAAGGGGTCACGCGCTGCGCGCTCCCTCCGTGACGTCACAATGTCATATTCAAGTGCAACAATATGGATGTGAACAGGAGCGCGTTGGTGATCCTCCGTCTGCCTCCACGTCGTCGTCTTGTTAACAAACCCCAGCCGACGTCTCTCACTACTGAAGCTCCGCCCGCACCCCCCACACCCCCCTTTTGACCCCGTTCCGCCCCCCACCCACCGCAACCCCCGCCATCGGACGTAGACAGAGAGATTCGAGGTGGACCCCGCAATGCCTCCCCCCCGATACCGACGGACGACGTGGACCCCGCCCCGCCCCCTGATGCCGACGGACGACGTGGACCCCACACTGCCCCCCTGATACTGACGGACGACGTGGACCCCGCACTGCCCCCCTGATACCGACGGACGACGTGGACCCTGCACTACCCCCCAATACCGATGGACGACGTGGACCCCGCACTGCCCCCCGATACTGACTGACAACGTGGACGCCGCACTGCCCCCCCCCCCCCCCGATACCGGCAGACGACGTGGACCCCACACTACCCCCCGATACCGGTGGACCCCGCACTACCCCCCGTTACGGGCGGACGACGTGGACCCCGCACTACCCCCGGATACCGGCGGACGACGTGGACCCCGTACTACCCCCCGGTTACCGACGGACGACGTGGACCCCGCACTGCCCCCCGATACCGACGGACGACGTGGACCCCGCACTACCCCCCAATACCGGCGGACGACGTGGACCCCACACTGCCCCCCTGATACCGACGGACGACGTGGACCCCGCACTGCCCCCCGATACCGACGGACGACGTGGACCCCGCACTACCCCCCGATACCGGCTGACGACAGTGGACCCCGAACTACCCCCCAATACCGGCGGACGACGTGGACCCCACACTGCCCCCCTGATACTGACGGACGACGTGGACCCCGCACTGCCCCCCCCCCCGATACCGGCGGACGACGTGGACCCCGCACTGCCCCCCGATACCGACTGACGACGTGGACCCCGCACTGCCCCATTGATACTGACGGACGGCGTGGACCCCGCACTGCCCCCCTGATACCGATGGACGACGTGAACCCCGCACTACCCCCCGATACCGACGGACGACGTGGACCCCGCACTGCCCCCCCCCCCGATACCGGCGGACGACGTGGACCCCACACTGCCCCCCTGATACTGACGGACGACGTGGACCCCGCACTGCCCCCCCTGATACCGACGGGCAACGTGGACCCCGCACTGCCCTTCTGATGCCGATGGACGACGTGGACCCCGCACTGCCCCCCTGATGCCGATGGACGACGTGGACCCCGCACTGCCCTTCTGATGCCGATGGACGACGTGGACCCCGCACTGCCCCCCTGATGCCGATGGACGACGTGGACCCCGCACTGCCAGGCAACGCCCAGCGAGCCGGAAATCCCGATCGATTTCTCTTGCAGCATCGTCTGCCCAATGGTTTCGGACGCAACACGTCAGCAAACCGTCTCCTGGCCTTTACGACGTTAAATCATTAAACGATGTATATCCGTTTGGTGAGGTAATAAGATCGACTAGTTTTAAATAATTCATTCGTAACTGCAAGCTACAGGTACACACAGGTGTAATCACAGGTGGAGGTAGTGGGGGAGGAGGGAGGTTTAAGATTAGAAATAAGAAATGAAATTCAGCCCGAGATTTCGTCCTTAAACATTAACAAGTACAGGTATCGCAGGTAAGTAAGTCCTTGTGATGGGAAAACGTTTTCTGTAATATTAGTATCAGTTTTTCGACTGGAAAGGTACAATCATCGATTTGATGAATGAAGTGACGTGTACAGCAGGTATTTCATTCAGGACTGAAATAACCCTCATTTTGAATGCGGAACACCTGAGTAACGAAGAACCCGAACTCCCAACCTCACAGACCGGTTAGTACCCCCATCATTACGGACAGGTTAGTATACTCCCAGGATTACGGACGGGATTTGTCTATCCCCTACCCTCCCCCCCCCAACCCCCCACCATTACGGACAGGTTAGTATACTCCCAGGATTACGGACGGGATTTGTCTATCCCCTACCCTCCCCCCCCCCAACCCCCCACCACTGGGAGCGGTGTTATACGATACACATTTACAGTTTGGGTCCACATCCCACCCTGAACGTGAAGACGATTCATTATTTATTGCTCCCCAAGACCCACACAGGCACAACCCGAGTACAACCAGCTATTTTCAACTCATTCGGTCTATCCGTCCAGGAGTGCTTAGAAGTCAAACAAAAAACATGGGGGCAATACCCCAGGCGCTCACCTGGTAGAATAAAAAGTACCCTGCACCAACTAAAGGTATTTTAAACCAATTTCAATGGTTTCGAGAAGACAGTAGTGGGGCGGCTTAGCCCAAATATTCCAAAGAATTGTGCATTTTGTGATACAAGCACCAAATTTGGCACAAATGTACATTAATATGTTGCGAACATTTTCAGATATTGGGCCACTTGAAATTCTCTCTTTATGTCCGCCATATTGGATTTCAAAATGGCCGCCACTTGAAATCTACATTTGCTATTATCTCTGGACGTAATGCAGCTATTGACTTGATTCTGGTATCTAAATGTATGTTTTTGGGGGCAAGGAATCCAATGGTACCAATTTCAACTTAATATTATCTATCACAGTCTGTTATATAATTTTATTTGGAAATTATCTAGGCAAATATTGGATTCAACACAATACTTTGAAAAGAATGTCTTAGTTCTGTAAATATAAATAAATAAAAAAACTATACTAAATCACTAGTAACAACTCAGACAAGCTCATATATACTGGCAGTCTAAAATATAAATTCATATCCCATTAGGAAACAAAGTGACCCATTCATTTGTGTTTTTCATATGCATATTTTATGTAACATTACATTCATATTGTCAATAAATACCAAACATGCATAATCCCCTTTTCCTATACCCTTTAAGCCATCTTTTGTGTTTCTAGAGTACAGAAATTTCTTGTATAGGCTTCCATCTGTCTTGTTTCCTTAACAATGCACTGTAGCATGTCTTTAACAATGTTTACAAACATGACTCCACTACATGTCTTTAATCACAGCCCTGACCCAAATAAAAGAGTAGAGAGGCTGCATGTGTGTTGACCCACATCAACTGTGTTCTTTGTGTGTGGCTGTGTTTAAATCACCTTGTGACTCCACATAAATGAGTTAATTACATACAATCTGGGCTCAGCTAGACAACATTGTGTGGTCAGCAATGAAGACGAGAGTCTGAATTACATGTATGCAAAAGACCTTGTGAACCAGTGAAGCAAATACACGGGTAAGCATGAATTAAATCTAGGGCATGATATAATTTCCATGATGTTTACCTCTACACTCAATGGTGGAAGGAGGTAATGTTTTGATCCCAGCTTGTCTGTATGTCTGTTTGTCTGTTAGTCCACAAAATTCCAGACAAAGCTTGTAGTAGTGGTAGTTGTAGTGGTAGTGGTGATAACAGAAATTGTTATATAGAACTGAACTTATATTATTATTATATGCAGAAAATAACTTCATTTCTATATGCCCTGCAGTGGACAGGTTAATTGGTTTATGCACTGAAGGGGTCACCCTGGTGTGCACTGCTGTGTTCTGCCTCACTGAGTTGTTCAGGTATGATGTACTCAGCACAAGCTTACCTGATACACATGTGTGCTGGCTAAAACCACTTGTCTGGTGGGCACGACAGAGGCAGGTTGTCTAATAGCCAACCTGGTCTTACTTTTTTGGGGTTTATCTGAAATTCTTACTATAAGGCTTTAAATTAGAAATGTTTTATATAAAGTAGTATTTTGAGTGAAGTGTGTATTCCACACTGACAGTTTTGACATGTTCTGAATTTAACACGAAGGCTGTAATTAACAGAACGGGGTATGTCTGGAAAATGTACTGTCCAACCTAATAAGAGTTTAGACTGATTTATATTTAAATCTTGGCTGTGTAAATATTGTAAGAATTTATGAATTCAAATGTTTTGTAAATATTCAATAAATTTGGGAATATTTTTTAACTAAAGAATCTCATGTGATTTTATTTCTCTTCTTGCCTCCGGTATGGGTGAAAATTTAATTCCGGCATAATCTCACAGAACTAATTCCCTAAGTGTGCCAAGCTAAATGCTCTACGATATAGAGGAATTATCCTCCTCTCCATTAGTATGGCGGAGGAAACCCCTCTATTATATATATAACAAAATGTTAACATTATATCATTGTATCGTTGCAGATTCAGAAGACAGTTCCACCATGTCCAAGAGCTTCAGACTAGCTGATGTTGAGCGAACTTCACCATCAACATCACAGCACCTCACCACAACTGACTGGAAGTTATGCCTTATATGTCAAGAGGACAAGACGGAGACACTGACCAAACCTGACCAATCAAAGAGAAAAGACATTGGGAGTGGGTACAGTTCACTCGCAGAGAACTTGGTCAAATTCAGTGAACTTGGAGAGCTTCCAGGATCATTTCACCTGGAAAGACTCGATGATGGTCATGGCATTGAAGCTGCGATGGTTGCACACGGTGCAAAATATCATCAGACATGCAGGCTCCAGTACAACAACACCAAACTGCAGAGAGCACAAAAGAGAGCACTCAAGAAAGAATGTGAGAGCGATGAGGAACAAGCTGCATGCAAACGCACCAGGTTACATTCACGCTCATCGAGTACAGAGAAGAAGGTCCCAGAAAATTGTTTCTTCTGTGAACAACCTGCTGGGGCTGACAGTCTTCGGAAAGCTGCAACATTCCAAATGGACAAACGGGTGCGTGCCTGTGCAACCCTTCTTGGTGATACAGAACTGCTGGGCCGTCTCAGTGGTGGGGACATGATAGCGTTGGACGCCCAGTATCACCCACGGTGCTTGATAGGACTTTACAATCGCACAAGAAAGGCCCAGTCAACAGGATCACAGGACACAAAACAAGAGCGAGCAATGTCAGCAGTTGTCTTCGCTGAACTCGTCCTCTACATTGAAGAAACCAGACAAGATGAGGAGACGGCACCAGTATTCAGATTGGCTGACCTTGTCCAGCTCTATCAGTCCAGAATGGAACAGCTAGGAGTCCAGCTCGACACGAGAGTCCACTCCACACGACTGAAACAGAGACTGTTGGCTCAGTTTCCTGACATGCGGGCACACACCAAGGGGAGAGACATCCTGATGGCATTTGAAGAAGATGTCGGTGCTGCTCTTGCCAAAGCCTGCGAGCTGGACAGTGATAGTGATGCAGTCCATCTTGCCCATGCTGCACAGATTGTTCGCCGTCACATGTTTGGAGAAGCCAAGCCCTTCACAGGATTCCCTGAAGTATGTCAAGAAGAATCTGTGCCACCGTTGCTGCTTGCCCTAGTCAGTATGATCCTAGAGGGACCCAGCATCAAGGAACAGATGGCAGACACTAACCCTGCAGCAATTGCCACAGCTCAGATACTGAAGTTCAACAGCATCAAACACAAGCGAACACGTGGCACCACATCATCCACCAGTGTCTGTCACCAATTTCCAAATAAAATTATATAACAGACTGTGATAGATAATATTAAGTTGAAATTGGTACCATTGGATTCCTTGCCCCCAAAAACATACATTTAGATACCAGAATCAAGTCAATAGCTGCATTACGTCCAGAGATAATAGCAAATGTAGATTTCAAGTGGCGGCCATTTTGAAATCCAATATGGCGGACATAAAGAGAGAATTTCAAGTGGCCCAATATCTGAAAATGTTCGCAACATATTAATGTACATTTGTGCCAAATTTGGTGCTTGTATCACAAAATGCACAACAGGTTTGCTATGCTGCTACACTACAGGGCAGCATGTCGAATCATACTAACATAATCATAAAACTTTAAATAAAGAAACAAAAAATACCTATTTTGGGGGGGGGGCGGGAAACCCCCTCCCCCAACCCCATATATCTCCTAAGACCCCAATTTTTCTAATGCCTTGAACAAACATTGGTACATGATGGGTGATGAAGGTTGTGGTGAAGTTTCATCAAAATGGTGTGTGTACTTTCTGAGAAGAAAGCTGATACCGACTTTGGGGTGCAACCCCCCACCGTAGACCCCCAAAGGGGAAGATTGTTTTAATGCCGTGAACAATCTTTGGTACCTCACGGGTGATGAAGGTTGTGGTCAAGTTTCATCGAAATGATGTTTGTAGTTTCAGAGGAAAAAGCAAATTCCTATTTTGGGGGGTCAAACCTGGATCCACTTTTACCCCGCGAACCCCCCTTTGACCCCGATTTTTTTTTTAATGCCATGAACAAACTTTAGTCACAACACAACAAATATCATTGGTGCCAAATTTGGTCACAATCCCATTAGCGGTTTCGGAGAAGAAGTTTCAAGTGTTGACGGACGGACTGATGGACAGATGGACGGACAACGCGCCATCGCATAAGCTCCCCTTAACTTCGTTTCCTCTTCTTCCGCTTCTTCTTCTTCTTCTTTTTCTTCTTCTTCTTATATATGCTAAAAATAACGAAAACAATTTTTAAAAAATACAAAATGAAAATTGATGATTTCATGCAGCCTTGACCTTTGAGTTTTGGATCTAAAAAAAAAAATCAGCTTCCAGCTTTTAATTGGTAAACCAATTCTGTGACCCGACCTGCAAATTCTATAAATTTCAGGTCAATCGGATGAAAAATGGTGATTTAATGCAACCTTGACCTTTGACCTTTTGATCGAAGAAAAACAAAAACAATCAACTGCTACCTTTTGATTAGTGAACCAATGCAGTAACCCAATATGCAAATTCTTAAAATTTCAGGTCAATCGGATGAAAATTGACGATTTTATATGATACCGACCTTTTACCTTTTGACAAAATTATTCATTTGCCTTCTCCATATTGTTACGGATACGGGGGACGGCTCTCCCGTTAGCAAGGGGTGATTAGCCCCTTGTCCTGTTAAGCTGGCCGTCTCCCCGGTCCTGGTACTTGTAACGCCCTCCCGCGGGATGGAACGGATCAGGGTTATGGGTCCAGGGTTTATCCCGAATACCTTTATCCGTCCCTCCGCAGAACAGGGAGACAAGTACCGCTCGAACCCCGGTTTTAGATGGACTAGTTGCCGAGCGGTTTTAGCAACCCGAAGTTCGAGCCATTAACAGTACTAAACCCGATCCTAACGTTGGCCAAATCGTGCCACAGGTATTCAATGAAGGAAATCACTAAAGCGACCGAATGTGAAGAAGAAGACGAAGGTAGGAAGAACAAATATAATGTATTACTATTATTTACAAGACCAAAAATAACCAAGGAGAATGGAAAGGATAAGAAAATAACTGAACAGAAAGAAGCAAGGAGACACAGTGCAATATTAGCTTATATTAAACAGGCTTAACTTATACCCCGACAGGACAACACAAACAGACTCACACGAATGGGGAATTGCAGGTTGGTTTGGCTGGAGGGAGAAGAAGGTCGAACCACAAGCTGGAAGGCTTGGCAGGGCGCACAGCAAGCTGGTCCTTTTCAGGCTGGGAGCGAGCAGGGCGACGTCGGCACACGTATCTCGTTGCACGCGGCAGGGGCTGGTTGTCGCTGCACGCCTCGGGCTCTTTTGGTCCTCTCCTCTCCAAGTCGTCTGACGCATCTTTCTCCCTCAATCTCCTGCTTGCGCGATCGTCGCACGTATCTCTCTCTTGGGGGCCGTGCCACCGCGGGTTATATATGCCCCTCCCTTGAACCTTCGCGAAGCTCCTCGATGTTTCTCTCCACACCCTCTCCAAGCCCAACCCCTTGTTCTTGGTTGGTTGAGCGGGGCTGACTCACTCCTCCCCTCTATGACGAGGTGGAGACACGCCTTTCTTCTCCGAGGTTACCTCGTGCGTAATGGAGTCAAATGCAGCAAAGTGGACGGGAGATGAAACTGCAGCAAAGTGGCTAAAGGAGTCAATTGCAGCAAACCTGGCAAACCTGGCACTTGGAAGATGCCATGGGGCATAGGAGGGACCTGTCTTATTTAATTGATGCAACGTAATGAACTAATGGATCACAGAACCTTCAACTACATTTACTAAGGACATAACTAATGAGGGAAATCATAGATTTGCTACGTGTGTGCGATGGCCTAACTACAGACGACCTTTTATCTTTGACACTACAATTGGAGGGTGATATTTACAAGATTTACAGCATACAAAAGGGGAAAATTTACACCAAATTACACACACGATTCCCATATCCCCAACACTATTCTCATAATAATGCTTTGGTGAAAATCTGATGACAAAACTCAAATGGTAAAAAAAAGTTACCCATCTCCTGCTGTGCAGGGACGGGCTAAATAACAAACCCTTCTCGGATTATACTGTACTAGCAAAGGTACCTGCCCTATGGGCGGGGCTTCAATTGTGAGGCCCAAATGAAAAGGCAAAATATCAGAAATTGAAGGTTTTAATTTTAATTTTAAACTATTTATATAAACATCTGTTAAATCATATCACAAATCATCAAAATCTAAACAGTATTTGTAGAATTTCAATAAAAGCCACATCACTGTTCATATCGGTAAATATTATTCCATCGTGTTTGGAAAAACTGGAAAATTGAAAAACTGGGAAAATTGGGAAAATTGGAAAAACAATACAGCCATTTTACTCCAGGGGGTCCCAGGACTACCCACCCAAAATTCAGTACTGCACTGTAATACGATTTAGATATGTCTACAATCAATTTTTAAAATATTAATTAATATGATAATATTCCACAGCATCTGGAGTTCCTTCAGAAAGTATTCACACCCCTTGACTTTTTTCACATTTTGTTGTGTTACAACCTGAATTTAAAATGGATTAACCCTAATCAGGCCAAGTGGGAAGGGGGGGGGGGGGGCGGATTACACCTTTTTCTATTCAGCTTTCATGACTTTTTGACTTTTTTTTCTTTTATGACTTTTTCTATTTATCCCTTCCACAAGTTGCAAGTTTTGATACTATTTTGTAAAAATCGGATCTGCGGTTGCCATGGAATCCACCCCTCCCCCCAGCTTTGAAAAGGTCCAAAATAACCCGACCTGATGAGGGTTAAATTGAGATTCTTGTCACTGATCTACACATGATACCCCATAATGTAAAGGTGGATTTATTTATTTTTACTTTTATAAATTAATTAAAAATGAAAAACTGAAATGTCTCAAGTCAATAAGTATTCAACCCCTTTGCTATGACACTCCGAATTGAGCTCAGGTGCATCCAATTTCCTTTGATCATCCTTGAAATGTCTCTATAACTTGGATTGGAGTCCACCTGTGGCCAATTCAATTGATTGGACATGATTTCGTTAGAAACACCTTTCTTTATAAGGACCCACAGTTGACTGCATGTCAGAGCAGAAACTCCACCATGAAGTCCAAGGAACTGTTCGTAGAACTCCGAGATAGAATTGTGAGGAGGCATAGACCTGAGAAAGGTTATAAAACAATTTCTAGAATATTGAAAGTTCCCACGAGCACAGTGAACTCCATCATTAGGAAATGGAAAGAATATGGAACTACCCAGACTCTTCCTAGAGCTGGTCGTCCGACCAAACTGAGCAACCAGGCAAGTAGGACCTTTGTCAGGGAGGTGAACAAGAACATGTGACCACTCTTTGTGTGACTGTGTCACTTCATGTGACTCGAGTTCCTTGGCTGAGATGGGAGAACCTGCCAAAAGGACAACAGTTTCTGCAGAACTTCACAAATCTAGGCTTTATGGGAGCGCGGCCAGACAGACACCACTCCTGAGAAAAAAGCACATGACAGCACACCTGGAGTTTGCAAAAAGGTACTGAAAGATTCTGAGAGCACGAGGCAAAAGATTCTGTGGTCTGATGAGACGAATATTGAACTCTTTGGCCTCAATGCAAAGTGCTACATCTCACAGAAACCGAGCACAGCTCATCTCCGATCTAACACCATCCCTAATGTGAAGCAGGGTGGTGGCAGCATCATGCTATGGGGATGCTTTTCAATGGCAGTGACTGGGAGATTGACAAATACAGGCAAATCTGATCCACTAGGAGAACCTGCTTCAGAGTGCAAAAGACCTCAGACTGTGGCGAAGATTTGCGTTCCAACAGGACAATGACCCCAATCATACAGCCAAAGGAACACTGGAATGGCTTCAGAACAGGAATGTGAAAGTCCTCGAGTGGCCCAAACAAAGCCTGGACTTGAATCCCATTAATAAATCTGTGGAAAGACCTGAAGATTGCTGTTCACTGACGCTCCCTGTTCAACTTGACAGAGCTTGAGCAAATCTGTAAGGGAGAATGGGAGAAACTCCCCAAATCCAGATGTGCAAAGCTGACACAGACATACCCAGGAAGACTCAAAACTGTATTCGTTGCCAAAGGCGCTTCTACGAAGTATTGACTCAGGAGGCTGAATACTTATGTAAATTAGATATTTCTGTATTCCGTTATGTATTCCATTTATTTATTTTGAAATAATTCTAAAAAAAAAATTCCACTCTGACATTATGGGGTATTATGTGTAGATCAGCGCCAAAAAAATCTCAATTCAATCCCTTTTAAATTCAGGCTGTAACACAACACAATGTGAAAAAAGTCAAGAGGTGTAAATACTGTCGTGTGATTCCCCAGGTGAACACCACAGGGATCACGAATGGCCAATAGCAAGCTTTAACTCGGAGGCGATGATCAAATTGCAGACTTTATCTTTGCGGGGGAGGAAGAAAGGGGAGGGGAGGAAGCTGAAGCGCTTACTTGAGCAATCCCGACGGGCTGTCTTCAACCTGCAAAAAATAAACTCACATGAAAACGGATTTACAAATGTACAGAAAATAATGAAAGAATTTATTAAAAGGAATGCCGGGACAAAGAAAAGCGCGATGGTGAAACTAAAGTCCTAAACGGGACGTCCCCACACCAGACACAAATCACAAACGAGGGATAAAATAACTTGGAAAATAATGGTGTGATTATTTAATCTACTTAGCTCAGATTGGCTGGCGCATCTCGCCAGGAATGGTGTCGGCCCCAAGCGCGCCGTCCGGACGCGGCTCTGTGCTTGGCGGGAAGGAAGGCCGCAGTCCGCTTGGTTCACCAGGCCGCGCGCGCCAGCGCAAAGCAGGCTTCACGGTCCGTCTCGAACGGCAGGTGTGCAGCTTGCCTCAGCCGCGTCAGTGAAACCGAGCTCGTCGTTCGTCAAAGGACCACCGTCAGCAAGAGTCGAGGGCCAGAGGTGAGCGGGAGGCAGGAAGGAGAAGAACGCGATAGGCCGGAACAGGGCAAGCGCGACCGTCAGGAACAAGAGGAAGGCGAAAGCGAGGAGAGAGAGAGAAAATGTCCGTCCGAGAGTTCTTTTATCGTCGGGTAGTGACGTCTTGGAGAAAATTTCTTGGAGAATCTCCCATTGGATGGGAGAAACCTCCAGAAGGACAACCATCACTGCAACACTCCACCGATCTGGGCTTTATGGCAGAGTGGCCAGACGGAAGCCTCTCCTCAGTGAAAGACACATGAAAGCCCGCTTGGAGTTTGCAAAAAAGCACCTAAAGGACTCTCAGACTGTGAGGAACAAGATTCTGTGGTCTGATGAAACCAAGATTGAACTGTTTGGCACGGAAGCATATGTAAGATCGACGAAGGAGTCACGTGACCTTTCAAATGCCCTAATCAATGAAATCCAAAAATAGTACAAACACAACCTAAACATGTATTTAAAGGTAATGTTACTGCTCATTTAAGACATAACTCTCAAGGGTGAAAAATAGTTTGTAGAAAAAAAGGTTACCTACCATCTGCGCCAACTTCAAAAAATCACCTCCAAATATACATCCTACAGTTTAAAACAAGTGATTTTGATCTCCTATACGTATACCTATATAGTTGTTACCCTGCGCTCGCGAAGCGAAAGGCAGGGTTAAGCATCCGGGTCCGTCCATACGTCGTATGTACGTACGTCGTAAGCAACGTACATACGTGTGTGTCTGCATTTAAAAAATTAATTTTCTCGGCAACCGTTGGTCCCATTGACATGGAATTTTCACCATAGGAGGGCCTCCCCCTGTAGAATATTTTAGTGAATATTATGACGTCACATGTCACGTGGTACGGGCGCCATCTTGGAAAAAACAAAAAACTGCACCTCTATATCTCAAAAACCGCTGCACAGAAATAATTGAGACAGGTCTCATTGCAAAGAACTCTCCATGCGGAATAACATATGTGAATGATGACGTCATATGTGCTGCCGCTATGACGTCATAACTCGACAAGTAATAAACTTTATCCGATCAGGATGAAATTTCTTAAGCATCTTCTCGGTATTAATTGATGTAGGTCATTAATTGATGTAGGTCACGTGGTTCGGACGCCATATTGTTTTGAGTGCTAAAGTCTGAAAAACCACTAAAATCAAATTTCCTCCAAAACGACTGAACAGATCGAGGCCAAACTTTGCAGGCAGTATCGCATACCCATGACGAACAAAAAAAGTCAGCAAGCATGATGTCATGCGTCACATGGTTTCGGAGTTATGACGTTTTTAAGCATAAACTTTTAAAACCTAGCTCCTCCCTCATTTTTGATCCTATCGAGGGGACACTTCACAGATGTGTTCAACATATCAGTCTGCTAAAATGACCTTTTGGAATTTGCGATAGGTCACGTGGTTTGGCAGATATAAATACTTAAACGAAAATATTAAAAAATTTATAACTATTGAACCACTTCATTGATCGACGTGAAACCTTACATTATAGTCGAGGTAATGAAGTGTAACACGTGTGCAAAATTTCAAGATGATTGGATGTACGGTCTGGAAACTAGAAGTTGTTATTGTGTGAATAAGAAGAGTCTTCTATACGGGCATGGAATTAATTAATTATCACAATGCAAATGATGAGCAGGCAAAGTACCAAGCGACCTCACTGGGTCATTTTGACCTCAAATAAAATTCTGATTTCAGATTTGTCAATCGCTGGGGTATATTAACACACGACAAAAACAGATTTGGCGAAATTCCGACGATTTTTGACGAAAATATAACATTTGTGTCTGCATTTCAGTAAAGTAAAGTGTGTGCCGTGTCAGCATTTTAAAAATTGAAACGTGGCTCATTGTAAATAACTCAATATGGGGAATAGGTGTTGTTAACGATGACGTCATTGGTGCCATAATTATGACGTCATAATTCGACAGGGACAACGCTTAGTCCTATCAGTTTGAAATTTATTGAGCATGATCTATGCAACAATTATTTAGAGAATATAAATTTATGATGTCATCGCTCACGTGGTCTGGCCGCCATATTGGATAAAAAAAAGAAACGTTCAAAAATAGAAGAGTTCGCTCACACCAAGTTGACTGCGCAGGGTAAGTATTCTATGAATACCATCTCGTTTGGAGAGTATGTTCCGATTGTCTGACAACAAAGCAGATTTCAAATATCTCGTTTAATTAAGTCGTGATAATCTCGGGTGATCGGTACAATTGGTGCATTTTTAACGAAGGCCGTTATAGGTTCCCATCGGCTTTAGTTTGCAAATTGCAAGTCGTACGGATTAAACAATTATATTAAATTAAATCCACAACACTCACACATTCAATTACACAAGTCAAAAGGGCGAAAAAACGAGATATGGAGTATTTACAGCACGTGTGCGACATCATCATATACTAGAGTAGATCCATATGAACATATTGTTGCGAATATGGAATTTGGCCTCCATATCCGCTTGTAAATATTCCCCTATTTTCTCCAATACTCCCCAACTTTCCCCAATCCCCCAATCCCTAGTCCCATTGCATGTAAATAACAATCAGTAGAGCCGACCTTCCCCTTATTCCCCCATTAAATGTCGTGCCCAGGTCCACCGCACCACACGTAGACAACTTTCGGACATCTTCCTAGTTATTCTTATTCTATGTCAGTTAAGGCCTCGTCTCCATTAATTATGACTCTTCGTTGCACCAGAATGTGATTATATGGCATCAGTAGTGAGTTTAGGACCTTTCCCATACCTCCTTCCATCTTCTTCCCCAACAATTACAACAACAACAGAGGAGATGGCGGCGGAGCGGGGGAGGATGCGTCCTCACACCGGCTCGATTAGCTCCAGACCATGCGCTCCACGGGGTTACCACGAAGGGGCTCCTTGTCAGCTCCTCGTCAAGGGCGGAGCCTGGTAAACCCCCCGCACGCACCCAATGAGAAGCAACGTGCCGATTCCACGAGGCGGAGCTAACGAGCCGAGGGCGTGTCACTCCCCGCCGGATATACGCGGCCACGCGCCGGATGTGACGTCAGATGCGCCCCGAGCTGGAGAAAGAAGGACCTGCGAGCGCTGAGAGAGAAAGGCCCGCCTGTGAAAGAACGTCCCCTCCGAGCGCTGTGAAACCTCCTGCATCTACTGGACCGTACAGTACCCTGTCCTTGAGCCAAGAGTGCACCTTGAGCCATCGATTCTGCCTTTCCTGGCCATCAATCCCCGTGTGAGTCAGCCTTTTGTCCCGTGTATCTGTCGTCTGTTGGGAATAATATAAGATTGTGTCTAAGTGCTTGTCTTTCTATGCTGTCCCTCTTGTAGTTGTAATCTAACCTTCCGCCTTAATATAACCTCCTCCGGAGGTCTTGAGAACTGAACCCCTGGTGTCGTATTGTGTTATTGTAATCCAGCCGGGTGTCTTCTTTTTCTTATTGAGCCAGCATAGCGCGACTAGTCAACGTTCGGGCACAATCGGGTAACTTGTGCAGACGTGGTCATACCATAAAACCGCTCGGTAAATAACATCCAAGCCACGTCTGTAACAATTGGTGTCGAGGAGTGGAATTCGAACCCGGGACTAAATTAGTTAGGCCCAAATTTTGGGAGGGAAAATCGAGCCGGAGCGCGTACGGCGCTCGACCGAATCGATTCGGAGCGCGTTTCCCGCGCGAAATTATAACGGCGAAATTTCAATTTGTTTTACGAAAATAAAAAATAAAAACCGAATTTTGAAAGTCGCGCTATGGCGGATCAAGACAGCTGGGGTCCGGTAAAGGAGAGTGAGGTAGGGTCGATCCAGGACCAAAATGAGGGACAGGAGGAGAGCGAAGCAGTGAGGGCGGCAGGTTCGCAAAATAGCGCCGTCACGCACGAAGAAGCGGGCGCGCAAAATGGCGCCTCGCTGGTCACCGTGCCCGCGACCGAAGTAGCGCCGCTGGGAAGATTGGAACTTTTTTTTATACAAATGACGGCCCTTATGGAAAAGAATAGTGAGCGATTGGAAAACCAAATGGGGGTAATGAGGGACGAAGCGAGGGCTCGGAGTGAGCAATTGGGGGTAATGAGGGACGAAGCGAGGGCTCGGAGTGAGCAATTGGGGGTAATGAGGGACGAAGCAAGGGGTACCGGTGAGAAGTTAGACAATAATTTTGAGGAGTTAGACAAGAAAATTGGGAAGTTAGACAATAATTTTGAGGAGTTAGACAAGAAAATTGGGAAGTTAGACAATAATTTTGAGGAGTTAGACAAGAAAATTGGGAAGTTAGACAAAAATTTTGAGGGGTTAGACAATGGGATAAAAGAGGTGAGAAATGGGTTAGAGGGGGTAGAAAATAGAATGGCTGCCCAGGAGAATCAGATAGAGGGAGTGAAAACTGGGTTAACGGGGGTAGAAAACAGAATGGCCGCTCAAGAGAATCAAATGGAAGGGATGCAAAAAGGGTTAGAGGGGTTAGAAAACACCATGGAAGGCAAATTGAGGGACATGAGGGACCAAGCGGAAAGGGAAGTTAACCAAATGGGGCAGCAGATAGAGGGGGTCAGAATGGGGGTAGAAACCAAACTGGATGCTCACAGGGAGGAAATGGAGCAGATGAGGGTGGCATCTGGGCAGGAGATGCAAGTGATGGGAGAGGAGATCAGAAGAGGAGTGAGTGAGGAGGTCGGAGGAGTGCGCGAGGAGGTGAGGCACTGTAAGGAGCGCATGGAGAAGGAGGTGAGAAAGGGGACTGTAAAATTGCAAGGTGGTATAGAGGAGTTGACGCTGGGAGTAGAACAACTGACAGTGGGACAAAAGGAGTTGGGGGAACAGGTAAAGAAGAACACAGCGGTAATAGAGGGGTTAAAATCGACGCAGAAGGAGATGAAAAAGGACGTAGGGGTAATTAAAAAAGAGTGTCAGACGGTACATGAGGACTTGACGAAAAAAATGAACAAAGTGGTAGAGGTGATGGAGGTTAAAGAGCGGGAGGTGCGGGAGCACATAGAAAAAAATAAAGTGGAGTTAGAGGAAGAACTTAAAGGGGCGCACGAGGAGATGAAGGAGGTGAAGCAGAAATTAGAAGAAATGGAAGAGGGGGTGAGCGAAATTAAAAAGCGACGGAGAGAGGATAAGAAAGAGATAAAAGAGGAGGTAAAAGAATTGGTCCAGAGTCTGTGTTCGGATCGTGATGATGTGCTCATTAACCGGATGAGGGATTCGCAGGTGATGGAGGAGAAGCGAAGAGAAAGAGGACCCGGTGTAAGTGGTGACCAATATGGTCGTGCGTATGATGCGCCAGGTGATTTAATAAGCTTGGGGGTCGAGATAGACCCGGATGTTCGTGAGAGGCCAAGAGTGAGGTGTATGGCTGGTCCGGAGGGTATGGTGCGAGGTGTAGGTGAGCAAGGTTGTGGTGGTGGTGGTATGGAATGGGTAGCGGGTTGCGGAGGTGTGACCCATGCATCGACACCAACAGGGGTAGTTGTTGGAGGGACCGGGGAGGCACGAGAGCCCCTTGGGGGTAGTGTACTGTGGGGGCCCGGCCGGTTCGGCCCCACGCTGACCCCGCAAGGGGCGACGCACGGGATCCGGCAGGCGGGCAACGACTCACATACGAGGTGGTCCCACAAGGTCCCACTCGCGCCGTATGACGGCAAGAGTGATCTACGCGCGTACCTGGCGCAGTTCGACTGTGTGTGTAAGGGCAACGGTTGGGGTGAGGACGAAGGTGGAGTACACCTGGTGGCCGCATTGCGCGGCGCGGCGGCGGAGGTGCTGACGGCATTACCAGCGGGTGCTCTCACCCTGCCAGCCCTCCGCGACGCCCTAATTAATCGATTCGGCATAGAACAGCAGAGCGAGCTTGTTAAAGCTCAGCTCGCGCTGCGAAAACGCAAGCCCCAGGAAGCCATCGGGGAACTTGCCCACGACATTCGCCGCGCAGTGGGGATCGCACATGCTAGCATGGCAGCGGATTCCCGGGAAAGCCTGGCGCTGGACCATTTTATCCAGGCCCTCCCGGATATTGAGCTCCGGCAACAGCTCGCCATGTGGCGCCCGCAGACTCTGAGCCAGGCGGCTGACGCTGCGGCCCGTTGGGAAGCAGCGAGGCCCCTAGCCCGAGGGGGCGAGCGTCTCGCAATGGCGGTCCGCCAGGTGGGACCCCCGATGGAGGGTGGACCCCTTAGGGGACCCGCCCCCGACGTGGGTCCTGACCTGGCGGGCATGGTCCGGAGGCTGGTGGACCAGCGCCTGGCGGGACCTGGACCATGGCAGGCGGCCCCGGAGGTGGCCCGCGGTGGACCACGAGCGGGTAATCCAATTCGGACCTACAGGGGGGGGAATTTGGAATTCCGGAGGCAAGCACCTTATCAGGTGAGGTGCTATACCTGCAACCGCCTGGGTCACCTGGCGCGGCACTGTCGAAACGCGCGCCGGGATGATCTCCGGCAGTTGAGGTCCTCAACTCCGCCCAGGGGGGAGCGGGTTAGCCGACCCCAGACACCCCCCCGCCAGACCCCGGGAAACTAGAAGGTGTCGGGCACGTAGGGCGGTGTTCGGCAGCAGAGGATGGAGGAGAGCCCTCATTGACGCGACAGGTCATTTATTGTGGCCAAATTGGAACCGGTAGCCTGACAATTAGATGCAAAATTGCCGGCGTGGGGGTAGACGCCGTAGTGGACACAGGAGCTAGCGCCACGATCATCAGCCCTGTGGTCCTTGATTCGAGCGCAGGTGGCTGGGATAAGATCCAGCGCCTGCAAAATTATAGTTTGCAGCTTGCTACCGGGGTAACGGCCCCGATCATAGGGCGTGGTTCTGTGACCCTCAAGTTAGGGTCGGTAAGGAGGGAGATAGATGTTTGGGTGGCGGAGGTGT
Source organism: Myxine glutinosa (assembly GCF_964187855.1). Lineage (NCBI taxonomy): Eukaryota > Metazoa > Chordata > Myxini > Myxiniformes > Myxinidae > Myxine > Myxine glutinosa. The sequence continues at coordinate 62,812,452 of NC_136272.1, forward strand.
GCGACCCATGTTTAATAGGGTTGGACCTGTTGACTGCCAGCGGTTGTAAAATCGACTTGTGCCGGGGGATCCTGCAGGTGGGAGTAGAAGAGCTGCCGTTAGGGGGAGTGAGCACGGCCGAGAGAGCGGAGCTGGAGGCTTCCGAGGCCGTGACCATCCCCCCAAGGGCCGAGGCGATAGTGCCGGCCCGGTGGGCAGCTCGCCCAACATGGCAGGAGTCCTGCGGCCTGGTCGAACCGGTGGCAGCGCAGTCCATACCGGGTTTAATCGTGGGCCGCACCCTTGTAGAAACGGACGGACCGGTAGTGGCCGTCCGAGTAGTAAATGTGAGTACAGAATCACGCACTATAGTAAGGGGCACGAGGGTAGCTGGCTGCACCCCAGTTGAGGAAGTCGCGACAGTGAGGGGCGAGAACGTCCAGCCGAGCCGACCCCGGGGGGAGCCTTCAATAACAAGTAGGAATTGGCCCGATCCCATTTGCGAGATGGTAAATCGTAGTAGCGTAGAGTTGGGAGGTACCCAGAGGGAGGCCTTACACAAACTGGTTGGGTCCCATTTGGACCTCTTCTCCCTGTCCACCGAGGATATTGGACGTACGGGCCTGGTGAAACATCAGATCCACACCGGTGAGGCCCGGCCTATTCGTCAGGCCGCCCGACGGCTCCCTTGGAGCAAGAGGGCGGAAGCTGACGAGCAGGTTGCAAAAATGCTCGACGCAGGTGTGATCGAGCCCTCGGGAAGTCCTTGGATGTCACCTGTTGTGCTGGTCAAAAAGAAGGATGGGACCACGCGGTTCTGCGTGGACTATCGCCAGCTAAACAACGTGACACTCAAGGACTCATATCCCCTGCCAAGGATTGATGACACCCTCGATGCCGTTGCGGGCTCAAATTGGTTCACAACTTTGGACCTCAAGAGTGGGTATTGGCAGGTGGAGATGGATAGGGCAGGGAAGGAGAAAACGGCATTTTCCACAGGTAAGGGACTGTATCAGTTTACTGTGATGCCGTTTGGTTTGTGTAACGCCCCCGCCACCTTTGAGAGATTGATGGAGCATGTACTAGGCGGCATGCCATGGCAATCATGCCTGGTGTACCTGGATGACGTCCTGGTACATGCCCAAACGTTCCCCCAGGCACTAGCTAATTTGGACCAGGTGTTCGGGTGCCTCAGACAGGCAGGGTTGAAGCTGAACCCGAGTAAGTGCACTTTGTTTGCAAGAGAGGTGGCCTATCTAGGTCACGTGATTGGCCGCGAGGGGGTAAAAACAGACCCAGACAAAATTAAAGCGGTAGAGGAGTGGCCCGCACCACGTACCATCAAAGAGGTGCGGGGATTTTTGGGACTCTGCTCCTACTACCGGCGCTTTGTGGCGAAATTTGCGGAGTTGGCCCGTCCCCTCCACCGGCTTACGGAGAAGGGGACGCGATTTAATTGGACACGGGAGTGCCACGAGGCCTTCCAAAAATTGAAGGGGTGTCTAACATCCGCACCCCTTCTAGCTTACCCCACTGGTGACGGGACATTTACCCTGGACACGGATGCGAGCCAGGAAGGATTGGGCGCAGTTTTGTCTCAGACACAGGAGGGCGTGGAGAGAGTGATTGGTTATTATAGTCGGGCCTTAAGTAGGCCCGAGAGAAATTATTGCGTCACTCGCAAAGAGTTATTGGCTATGCTGGCTGCCATGAACCATTTCCACCCGTACTTGTACGGGCGGAAAATTTTGGTTAGAACTGACCATTCCTCCTTGCAATGGCTCCTTCGGTTCAAGGAACCGGAGGGCCAAATTGCAAGGTGGTTGGAAAAGTTGCAGCAGTACGATTTTGATGTGGCCCATAGGGCCGGGAAGGCCCATGGTAATGCGGACGCACTCTCTCGGCGTCCTTGTCTGGGGGAAAACTGTAAATTTTGTGCGAGACACGAGGAGAGGGAGCAATTGGGCGATTCCGCCCCGATTCTCGTCGTCCGGGCAACCCGGGTGAGAGGGCCAATTTTGCCACTAACCGCGGACGAGGAATTCGGAACTTTGGCCTGGAGCACGGCCCAGCAGGAGGATCCGGTCCTGGGGCCAGTGTTCAATTGGGTCAAATTGGGGCAAAGACCAAAGGGGGAAGAGGTCACCCCCCTCGGGGCGCAGACAAAGGCATATTGGGCTCAGTGGCAGACCCTGGAATTGAAAGGCAACATCTTGTATCGCAAGTGGGTGGAGGTTCCCTCTGATAGAACTTCCTGGCTGGTGATAGTCCCTGACAAATTCAAGAACGTCATATTGCAACAGGTGCATGGTACCCGCTCCGGCGGCCATTTGGGCAGGACAAAGACAATATCTCGGGTCCGCCGGAGGTTCTATTGGGTGAATATGGGGCGCGACATACAGGACTGGTGTCGGAGATGCGACGCCTGTTCTGCCAAAAAGGGACCAGCACGGAGGATGAGGGCCCCCCTTCAATTACATCAGGTGGGGGCCCCCCTTGAGCGGGTGGCTATGGATATTCTAGGACCGCTGCCCCGCACCCGCCAAGGTAATAAGTATATCCTCGTGGTAATGGACTATTTCACCAAGTGGCCGGAGGCCTACGCCCTCCCCAACCAAGAAGCAGGGGTGGTAGCGCAGGCCTTCGTGGAAGGATTTGTGTGCCGGCATGGGATTCCACAGGAGTTGCACACCGACCAGGGACGAAATTTTGAGAGCAAATTGCTAAAAGATGTGTGCAGTCTCCTGTCAATTCGGAAAACCAGGACAACGCCTTTAAGACCTCAATCTGACGGGATGGTGGAAAGATTCAACCGAACTTTAATCCAACAACTGGCACTGTTCACCACCACCCGTCAGGATGACTGGGACGAACATCTCCCTTATTTGCTTATGGCCTACCGAACCAGCCAGCACGGGGCCACCGCATGCAGTCCAGCGTTGCTTATGTATGGGCGGGAGTTACGGGCTCCCGCCGACTTGCTATGCGGTCCCGTGCCAGACACAGTGGTTAACCCGCCGAGGGAGGGGTACGCACGTCACCTAGAGGAAGGCATGGAGCTAGTCCATGCCTTCGCCCGCCGCCAACTCCATCTGGCGGGGGAAAAGATGAAGCGCAGGTACGACGACCGGAGCCAGGGGAGTCAATACGCTCCGGGGATGAAGATTTGGTTCTTTAATCCCCGGAGGCGGAAGGGAAGGTGCCCAAAACTCACCTCCCCCTGGCAAGGCCCAGGAGTCGTCCTGTCGCAAATCTGTGACGTGGTCTTTAAGATCAAAATGGGGCCACGAGCCCTCCCTCGGATCGTCCACGCCGACCGGATAAGACCTTACACCGGCGAGCAGGCGCCCCCGTGGATTGCCTCGGCTTTAGATGCCGAGGCGGGACCCAGTACCTCTGAATAAGGGGGGCTTATTAGTGCCAGAGGACTGGGGGATTGAGGAGCGATAGGCCCGGTGGGTAAGGGTGGCATCCCTGCCACCTTTCCCATATAGGGGGGGCAAAGGAGCAATAGCTTATGGGGTGTATGGCAGTGGACACTAGCCCGGGTGGGTTAGGTTATATTGTGTGTAGGGATCTAGCGAAGATGACATTAGGTAACGTTAAGTTTAGTTAGTGACTGATACCTGTAGTGGGGACGCAGGTAGATTAGTATGGATGATAATGACGTGGGAGCGCAATAGTTTAAAGGGACGACTGGGAAGCGCAAGTTTCAGAAGGGAGTAGTTAGCTGAGATGATGCCGTGTTTGTGAGAATTGAACAGGTGTGATTGCACAGGTGTGCAACTGGACAGGTGTGTGGAGCAGTGTATGAGTAGTGAGTGTGTGGATCAGCGCGAATGCGCTTGGGGAGAGAAGGGTGCAGGTGGCACCAGGTGTGAGAGCACAGGTGTGCAGGTACAGGTGTGTGGAGAGAGTTGGAGTGAGTGGTACGGAGTGGTGTGCATGGTGCGAAGGTGTGGATGGGGGAAGAGTGGACCCCTTTCACGAGCACCCGGGGCGGGTAGTGTAAGTGTTAGGTAGAGGGTGCAGGTAAATTGTGGTTGGATATTGGCATTTGTGGTGCGGTTGCAGAATGGTGTTGTGAATGGGTGCATTAGTGTTGTGGAAATGGCTGGGCGTGTAGCCTGTTAGTGTGTGTAGTTGGTTGGGCACTCCACCACTGTGAGGATGTCGGCCAGGTGAGGCCGCAGGTGGGCTCTGGGAGCCGGTAGTTGTGAGTGGGTGCCTGAGGATCCCGGGTGTGGATCGGGCAGCCCAGTGCCAGAGAGGGCACGGAGTGGGGAGAGAGCCAGAGGGCCTTCCCCTGGTAGTTAGGTTAGGGTAAGGAGCAGGTAAGCTCGGAGGCAACTGCAGTGGTGGAGGTGTGCAGGTGGGTAGACCCACTGGGAGAGGTACACGTCGCAGCCCAGAAATTGTACGAGGGCACCGGGAGATGAATCGGGGGAGTGAGACCCCAAATTGAAGAGCACCACAGTTTGGCCAATGGGAATTGGTTTTTAGAACCCATAGTGTAAGAGGGCCAATGGTTTGGCCGGAGAAAGACCCCGGGTAGTGTAAAGTTGTTAAAGTCACTTAGGAAATAGTTAGGATTGATGAACCTGTCGCACCATACGCAGCCACTTACCTGAGGTGATGATGATGACTCCACACCTGTGTTTTCTTTGTTGTGTTGCAGAAATGAGAATTGCTGTTGGATTTGTGAGACGCATCACGACGTGGATGAGACATTGGGGTGATCCCATCTCTCCCTCCCTAGGAGGGACTGATGATGAATTGGTAATGGCAAATTATGATGTTGAGTTGGAGATGGCAAATTTTGATGAGAGTTGAAAATGGCAAATTTGATTGGTTAGGAGGGAGAGAAGACGAATTTGGTATATGGGAGGAACGGGGAAGACAGTAGGGATGTTTGTTGATTTGTAAAGTAGATGTTTATGGGTAGTGTTGTGTTTTGTGGATACAGTAAGGGGTAAGGGAGGGGCCATGTAGGTTACCTGGTGGGGGGGGGGGCGTACGATAGGAACGTACCTGTCTCACCTGGTTCCCATGTGCCCCCAGTGTGCATCACCTTACATTGCGTGCACTTTTGCGCCCTTACCACCTTACTCACTTGTCTGCTTCTTTTGTCTCCCACCTCCGAGGATCTGGCTTTGGGGTAGAGAGAGAGGAGAGAGAGGTGCTGGCTGCGCAGTTGTGGGCCTGCACTTTCGCTGTTTGCTGCCGGGATCGATACACCATATGGACCGCAATGTTTGTGGCCACCCACAATGGACCGCAGTTCGTTTGCGGCCAAGCACCACCCGGGGATGGACCTATGGGTCAACGTGGCACCTATGCCATACAGGTGAACCACTTTTAGTTGACACCAAGTGCACCACAAGAAGAGCAAGAGACACCTGCAGGGTTAGGGGTTGTCGCATTTATTTTTAATCATTGAACAATGGTGACTGCACCGATTGGTGGTGGGGTGGTGCTTTTGATGCTCGGAAAGGGTGCTCTGCACGTTATTAAAGGCCGTCGGCCACAGAGCACTCGTGGGTTGGTGTATCGATGCTGGCAAGCGCGCTCTCTCTATGCATAACATCTGCATGTGTTCCTCCAAAAACAGGTCCTGGATCGTAGTGTAAATAGCAGCGTAGTCTTGTAAATAATGCTCCCTACCGGCTGTATGTTTAGTTTGAGAATTCTTTCCGGATTCGGTTATCCTGTGGGTGTGTTTCTGTGAGGAGAAGGGTGCAACGTCGCAGGGGGACATATTTACTCATTTGTGAATATCTGTAAAACTGTCGCACTCAGGGTAGAGTTAATAGTAGAGGGAACTACATTGCGTGCCACACTAAAGTAGGTAAAAATTTATCGGGTCGGGACGCCCCGAGGGTAGAGAAGGGTGCAATGTTGCGAATATGGAATTTGGCCTCCATATCCGCTTGTAAATATTCCCCTATTTTCTCCAATACTCCCCAACTTTCCCCAATCCCCCAATCCCTAGTCCCATTGCATGTAAATAACAATCAGTAGAGCCGACCTTCCCCTTATTCCCCCATTAAATGTCGTGCCCAGGTCCACCGCACCACACGTAGACAACTTTCGGACATCTTCCTAGTTATTCTTATTCTATGTCAGTTAAGGCCTCGTCTCCATTAATTATGACTCTTCGTTGCACCAGAATGTGATTATATGGCATCAGTAGTGAGTTTAGGACCTTTCCCATACCTCCTTCCATCTTCTTCCCCAACAATTACAACAACAACAGAGGAGATGGCGGCGGAGCGGGGGAGGATGCGTCCTCACACCGGCTCGATTAGCTCCAGACCATGCGCTCCACGGGGTTACCACGAAGGGGCTCCTTGTCAGCTCCTCGTCAAGGGCGGAGCCTGGTAAACCCCCCGCACGCACCCAATGAGAAGCAACGTGCCGATTCCACGAGGCGGAGCTAACGAGCCGAGGGCGTGTCACTCCCCGCCGGATATACGCGGCCACGCGCCGGATGTGACGTCAGATGCGCCCCGAGCTGGAGAAAGAAGGACCTGCGAGCGCTGAGAGAGAAAGGCCCGCCTGTGAAAGAACGTCCCCTCCGAGCGCTGTGAAACCTCCTGCATCTACTGGACCGTACAGTACCCTGTCCTTGAGCCAAGAGTGCACCTTGAGCCATCGATTCTGCCTTTCCTGGCCATCAATCCCCGTGTGAGTCAGCCTTTTGTCCCGTGTATCTGTCGTCTGTTGGGAATAATATAAGATTGTGTCTAAGTGCTTGTCTTTCTATGCTGTCCCTCTTGTAGTTGTAATCTAACCTTCCGCCTTAATATAACCTCCTCCGGAGGTCTTGAGAACTGAACCCCTGGTGTCGTATTGTGTTATTGTAATCCAGCCGGGTGTCTTCTTTTTCTTATTGAGCCAGCATAGCGCGACTAGTCAACGTTCGGGCACAATCGGGTAACTTGTGCAGACGTGGTCATACCATAAAACCGCTCGGTAAATAACATCCAAGCCACGTCTGTAACAATATGTAGGTTCAAAACATGCCCAAATCCGTTTCACAGCTGAGATTTCACAATATCACCCTCACTCCCAAGGAATACTTCATAAGTACAACAAGCATCAATTGGAAATCTTCGCTGGTGGATTGGAATGAGGTTGTCGACGTTATCAGCTATGCCCATTGCGATATCTTCAAACTGAATATTTACACTGAATTCCCGTCTCCAGTAATACACACTCCAAAAATTAAAAATAAATTGCTCATTTAAGTTGAGACCTCGACGATATCTCATGCGTTAAATACCTCTACGATCCATCCTGGTAAACCCACATTCCATAGGTGAAATACCTGGGTCCTTCCTGATTCTGAAGTCTAACATCTCACATTAACCCACTTTCCATGCGTTAAATACCTGGGTCCAACCCCGTAAACCCACATTCCATAAGCGAAATACCTGGGTCCATCCTAGTCGGAAGTCTAACATCTCACAATAACCCACTTCCCATGCGTTAAATACCTGGGTCCATCCTGGTAGGAAGTCTAACATCTCACAATAACCCACCTCCCATGTGTTAAATACCTGGGTCCATCCTGGTCAGAAGTCTAACATCTCACAATAACCCACCTCCCATGTGTTAAATACCTGGGTCCTTCCTGGTTCTGAAGTCTAACATCTCACAATAACCCACTTCACATGCGTTAAATACCTGGGTCCAACCCGGTAAACCCACATTCCATAAGTGAAATACCTGGGTCCATCCTAGTCAGAAGTCTAACATCTCACAATAACCCACCTCCCATGTGTTAAATACCTGGGTCCTTCCTGGTTCGGAAGTCTAACATCTCACAATAACCCACTTCACATGCGTTAAATACCTGAGGCCATCCTGGTCGGAAGTCTAACATCTCACAATAACCCACTTCACATGCGTTAAATACCTGGGTCCATCCTGGTCGGAAGTCTAACATCTCACCATAACCCACTTCCCATGCGTTAAATACCTGGGTCCATCCTGGTAGGAAGTCTAACATCTCACAATAACCCACTTCCCATGCGTTAAATACCTGGGTCCATCCTGGTCGGAAGTCTAACGTCTCACCATAACCCACTTCCCATGCGTTAAATACCTGGGTCCATCCTGGTAGGAAGTCTAACATCTCACCATAACCCACTTCCCATGCGTTAAATACCTGGGTCCATCCTGGTAGGAAGTCTAACATCTCACCATAACCCACTTCCCATGTGTTAAATACCTGGGTCCATCCTGGTCGGAAGTCTAACATCTCACCATAACCCACTTCCCATGCGTTAAATACCTGGGTCCATCCTGGTAGGAAGTCTAACATCTCACAATAACCCACTTCCCATGCATTACATACCTGGGTCCATCCTGGTAGGAAGTCTAACATCTCACCATAACCCACTTCCCATGCGTTACATACCTGGGTCCATCCTGGTAGGAAGTCTAATATCTCACATTAACCCACTTCCCGTAGGTTAGATACCTGTGTAAAGTTGAGACAAGTACTTGCCGTTACCAAAGCAGTGAATCAGAAAAAATATCGATTCCAACAGCAAAATCAATAGCGGAATTTCTCCGTTATACAAAACAAACTCTCATCGTTTTGGGCAAGGTATGTTCATATTACGAGCATTAATATGATCGCTCGGTCGGTATGCATTCACCTGCAGGTGTAACCTCCCTCCTCATGGAGAGATTGTCTCGCTCATTCTTATCTGTGCTTTCGTTTATTTATTTCTTCTATCTGTTCACTCTTTTCCACCCAAGGACGACATTCTTATCGACACAATTTTGTCCGGAATCAACAGCTGTGGGATGGAAAGAAAAGCGCACCTGGGTCATCATCGGCTGGACCTTCTGCCCGATTCCCACAGGTGCACGTGGTGCGGTTCCCAGGCATGCGTAGTCGGGTTTCCATTTGAATAGTATTTCGAAATGTTACACAAAACGCCCGACAATCCACGATTCCTGCGTCATCAGAAGAACAAAAGGACATTCCCAGAATATGCGATAACATGCACACAATGGCGCCCACGTGTTCACAATTGGTGCCGTTTGTGTCGACAACTGCGCTAAGAGCCGGACAGGTAGAGTTGCCCAAACAAAACATCGTCCTTTAAGGTGAAAACATCATTCTGTCATTGTCAATGAGACACCTCGTCATGCATTCATAAAAAGCTGCAAATAGTAGTAAAGAAAGCTGCTTTTTTTTTGCTTTTTTTGTATACAAGATCGAGGCTCGTGTAAGAGCTAACATTAATTACAAAAAAAATACAGACGCATAAAACATATAATAAAGGGAGCGGGAGACAAGATGGGGAGAGAGAGGGAAGCACACAAGTACAACATTTGAGAGCATGGACATCGGGAGATCTGTGGGAGGGAGAGGGCTTGGGGGGAGGAGGCATGGGAAAGGGGGCATGGGAAGGGGAGGAGGGGGTGGGAGAGGTAAAAAACACATGGACACTGCTAGGACTTCCAGGAAAGAAGTCGGAATTTCAAAAAAACAAAACAAATGGATCTGGGGTGAATTAACGGGGGTAGAAAAGATCAAGGTTTTGAATGGGGGAAGATAAGAGATGGTGGTGAACAGCTGTTTTAAAGACCTGGAGGGAGGAGTGGGATTGAAGAGAGTGAGGGAGTTTGTTCCAGAGGCGGGAGAAAAGAGGAATGAAGGAGTGAAGGTGAGCAGAGTCTTGATTTAAATTAAATGGCAATTCAAGTGCATGTTAAACTGTATTAATCAGGGTTTTCATCATGTGATAGTGATAATATGAACAATTATAGGGTAGGGTCGGGATGATACTCCCAGTCACCCCTCACCTCCTAAATAACCCCCTCGGTCTTGGTTACACATTCAGTATTCTGAACGTCTGCACTCGAGGACTGTAGCGGATGAGGGTACATAGCGGGGAGTTTCAAATGAAAAAGGTTCAAAGTACTCAATGGAATCATATTGTTGTGGTCACTTGGTCGTACCAGTCTCCTGGTTCGAATCCGGCGAGTCATCTCAACATGACCCATGTAGATGGGAATTACCAAATCGGTGCGGTCCAGCGTTACGCCAATATAGGTACCACACACGTCTCGATACAATTAGGCCGAGCGAGCCTGTGACGTCATGTGGTTTTAAATGCCGGTTTAAAAACCACAGCTGATTAATCCCTCAACCAGCTTTTCTCAATCGCAAAGGAGAACAACGACAGCCAGAATGAGAGATTCGCCATCGTGTTACATGATGGCAAAGGGTGTATATTTGTGGGAGGTGAGGGGGGGGGGGGGTACGTTGGAATGGATGGGGTTTGTTGGTGGTGCATTATTATAGAAGTTATAGTTTGCCACCGCTTGTATTCATGCTGTTGGCACTACCTTGGAGTGGGGGGATCTTGTAGTCGTACGTGCGAGGCCACATGTCAACCAATCTCGCTGCACTTGGATCTGTGAGCCGCTATTTGCCATACGCAATAAGAAGAATCAATCTAGGCCCGCCAAAATTAGTGTAGGCCTGTATTACTGGACTCCCCCTCTTTTTTTGATTACTAGCAGGGGTACCCAGCGATGCCCGGGAAGAAAAACTCAGAAGTGGGGCATGAGAACTGGTGCGCCAGGCTGGGGGGGGGGGGGGTGTGGGGGGGCAGGAGAACTGCTAAGGCAGGGGGGCAGGTAAAAAAAAACTGAGAAGGGGGACAGGAGAGCCACCGGCTCTGGGGAGAGAGCCGGGAGAGCAGAAGAGCTGCCAGGGCATGTGGGGCAGGAGAGCCGGTAGGCAGGAGAGCTTGGGGATTGAGAAAGGGGCAGGAGAGCTCAGGGGGATTGAGAAGGGGGGCAGGAGAGTTGGCAAGCTGGGGGGGGGCAGGGGAACCACCAGGGTGTGGGGGGGGGGGAGGGCAGGGGCAAAAAAAACTGAATAGGGGGCTAGAAAACCGCCAGGGTGGGGGAGGGCAGGAGAGACGGCGGGCAGGGGAGGGGGGGCAGGACAATACACTTAAAGTACGTTTTAAGCTTCGGTAAAAGACAACAACACGATGAAGCAACTCAAAAAAAAAAACTCAGCCAAGCAACGGATTTTTTACACAAGTAAAACTAACCTTCTTACGTATTTTTTACCTTCTTACGTACTAAAAATTTTTTTTACGTAACCTTCCATTGCAGGAAGCCAGAATAACGAGATAAATGTGCTAGATTGTAGAGCTACTGATGCTATCGTTGCCATGGAAATGAATACAACCAATATGGTGGCGCGCATGGCATGATGGGATAACTCTGAAAACCCTCTATAATAATTTCCCAGTTACTTCCCAGAAAATGTGAGTTTCTTGGAGAAGGGCAGAAGGAGAGAAGGACTAGGGAGACAGGTCCCGAGTTGTGTGTGTGCCATGCCATGTTTGGTTTGCTGGTGCCACAAAGTGTCTTGTGGGTGGCGTTTGTTTTTGTGTGGCGGTTTTGTGTTTTTGTGTGGTTGTGAGAATGGAAATGAAAATATGATTGGAATGTGAATAGGGGAAATTCACATGTAAGCAGGCCATGGCACCATCTCTGTATGACTTCTTTATTGAAATATGCGGTTGAGAATTGAATGACAGCGGGGGAGGAAATGTTATTGTGGATTTTGTGGGTGGGGAAGGTGTGTGTGTGTCCACGGGTACGGATCAAGCTCTGGAGGAGCGGTGACTGCGGGCCCCCCTGAGGTAATTGCCCCTGGCAGCCAGTGGTGTCTGGAAATTGGGAGCCTATCGGCCGGGGGGGGGGGGGGGGGGTTAGGGGGAGGGGGTCTGGTTGGTGCCCTGCAGTATGGAGACCCCTGGCGACCCGTGAGGCTATGAGAGCCTGAGGCAGAGGAGCCTGGTGTGGAGACCTTCCCGGCGGGGCGACAGCTAAGGAGCTGTTTGGGCTGTTACAGGGCCAAGAAGTGAAGGGGGGGGGGGGGGGAGGGGGTGAAGAAGTCGGGTGACTTGTTTTGGGACTGCAGGCACCACAGCCTGAAGCACACCCACCATCTTGCTTGTACGGTACCTCCCCGCTGCCCAGTTGAGGATCACACACCTGTATTATGACATCTATGCCATGGTCTTGCAGGGGGGTGAAATAAGTGTTTTGATGATTTTTGAAATGTGTATGGCTGGATATGGGATATGTGTGAGTGAATGGGGGAGAAATCCACCGAGCCATGTCACTCACCTGTAACACCAGGACAGGGCCCGTGGAAATTTGGGTACATTGGGATGGCTCCGCAGGTAACGTTGGGTTTTGTGGCATCCACCGGGGGACGTGGTCTTTAGAGGGATCCAGGGATTGTACAAATGTTATTGAATTTTGTATGTTTGATTAGGGGGGAGGGGGTGTACATACTTTATAGGTGTACTTGCATTCTAATTTTACCATACATATTTTATAGGTGTACTCGCATTCTCATTGTGCATATTGTATTTTATAGAGGTACTCAGTTAAAATAGATATAAGATGTAAAAATTGTGGTTTACATTGCCACATTATATGCAGACAAACATAAAAAATAAACAAACTAGAAAGATATCATGCATAGCATGATACTTACAAAATACAAATAAACAATAGTTGCCATAGAAACAGCAATTTGGCAATTTGGATAATTTGACCAGTCAAGTGTTGTATATGATGGAATGTTGTACATGATGGAATGTTGTACATGATGGAATGTTGTACATGATGGAATGTTGTACATGATGGAATGATGGTTGATACATGTTGTAATTGTGGCCTAATAGGTGTTTTACATGTGTTGGATGCCACTGACCTTGACCTTTGACTAGTTTTGACCAGATTTTTAAAACACATACACGACACATGTGTATGAATAAGGTGTGTAAGGTTCCATCTGATATCTTGAAAAATTCCTGAGGTTTGTCAGTAATAAAATCACAAAAATATCCCATTTGATTAAAATGGGGGTGAAATTGTTGTTATGGACCCCGATTTTCTCTTTTCCACGTGGGGCTTTTCCCTATGCCACGAACCAAAGTGAGCAGCACCTGAAAAAAAGAAGAATATATTTTGCATGCTCTTAGCTTCGTACTGAGGTGATTTACCAATGTGCTCTTCGCTTCGTACTGAGGTGATTTACCAATAGAGAGCCTTTTGATGATGACCGGTGAACCTCAAGTGTTATTGCAGAAGGTCTAACGGAGTCTATAAGGTCTTAGGGGACTAAGGGTTCTTATGGGGTCTATAGTGTCTGCAGTCTTAGGGTCCTAAAGGGTCTTAAAGTTACAAAGGGTCTAAAGGTCCTAGGGGTCTTTGAGGTCTCAATGGTCTAAGGGGTGTGGAGGTTTAAAGGGTATAAAGGGTCTTAAAAGGATAAACAAGGTTTAAAATGGTCAAAGGAGTCTAGAGGATCTAAAAGGTGTAAGAGCTCCAAAGGTCTATTGTATAATTTACAGTTTGCTCAGGATGGTCTAAACAGCTCTCCACTGTCGTTACATAACCATGCCGCCCCAAATGGGGAACAAAGTTCAGTTTCCAGCATGACGTCACTGTGGTTTGGGATTGCATGAGTGCACCGTGTCCTTCACGGCTGAGGAACCATGTTACATGTTCAACATTTGGCATCACCTCGCTGCTCACCGATATAGGTTTCATCCACTCCGATATAGATTTGTGGCTCTTTTTGTCACTTCCCCTACTATACAGGGCCTTCAGAAAGTATTCAAACCCCTTGACTTTTTGAATATTTTGTTGTTACGGTCGGGATTTAAAATTAATTAAATTTGGATTTGTCGTCACTGATCGACACAAAATACCCCATAATGTCAAAGTGGAATTTATTTTTATTTTCGAAAATTTTCCAAAGTATTTAAAAATGAAGAGGCAAAGTGTCTTGTAACAATTCAATAACTTTTCAACCTCTTCACTATGATACTCCAATTTGAGCTGAGTGACATCCAATTTATTGCGATCATTCGTGAGATGTCCGCACAACTTGATTGGAGCCCACCTGCAGCCAATTCAATTGATTGGACACGATTTAGAAGGAAACACACCTTTATATACAAGGTGCCACAGTTGACAGTGCATGTCAGAGCAGAAATTCTACCATGAGATGGTGGCGATAAGAGATGTTGGTGAACAGCTGTTTTAAAGACCTGGAGGGTGGAGTGGGATTGAAGAGAGTGAGGGAGTTTGTTCCAGAGGCGGGAGAAAAGAGGAATGAAGGAGTGAAGGTGAATAGAGAGTCTTGATTTTGGCAATTTAACCATAAGAGGGTTGCTGGCAGATCTTGTGCGACCTGTAGGAATATTTGGGGGACAGAGCACAGAGAGAGGGGGGGGGGGGCAAGGCCAGAGAGGAGTCGGTAGAAGACGGAAAGACCACCAACCTGCCTGCGGTGAGTGAGTGAAAGGCCCTCGGAGTTAGCTTCATCGCAGGATATTCCAATGATTCTGAAAGCTTTGGTTTCAACAGCGTGAAGACGAGCTAGGTGTGAGGCAGGTGCACCGGCCCAGAGGGGAGAGCAGTACTCCATTGAGCTGCGGATGAAAGCCTTGTATGTGGTGAGGAGCTCAGGTGTGCCAAGGAAGGACTTCGCACGATGGAGGATGCCCAGTCGGCGACTGGCTTTGGAGGCCAGCTTGGGACACATGATCCCTGCAGGCCTTCATGGATGATCCAACCGTTCTGACATCAGGTACAGAAGATGCTAATAACATGTTACAGTGACTGGAACACCTCATTACTTGGTGTCATATGAACTTCAAACCAAAGAAATTCAGAAGCATCTCAATTGAGAAAAGGAAGGTCAATGAGAAAGTGCATTTTACAATTAGCAGGCCAGAAAATCCCAACAGTGTCAGAGCCGCCAGTGAAGTGTTTGGGTCGTTGGTATGCCGTAACTCTGAAAGATAGTAGAAGGAGAGATGGATTTGTAATAACAACAGGAGAAAGTCTCATCACTGTTGATAAAAGTGGACCAGCGGGTAAATTTAAGGTGTGGTGTTTGCAGTAAATTTAAGGTGTGGTATTTGCAGTTTGTGGTATTACCAAGGCTTCTGTGGCCTCTTCTGATCTATGGCATAAGCACAGATACAGTCGAGGACGTTGAGGGTATGATCAGCAAGTGGATGCTTGGTTTACCTCCTGGTCTGTCTGGGGTGGAATTGTACTGCAAACAATCTAAGCTCGTATTACCA
Source organism: Myxine glutinosa (assembly GCF_964187855.1). NCBI lineage: Eukaryota > Metazoa > Chordata > Myxini > Myxiniformes > Myxinidae > Myxine > Myxine glutinosa. The sequence goes on from NC_136272.1 coordinate 62,827,598, forward strand.
TTCAAATACCTGGTGGAAGAGTGTAAAACAGGAAAGGCTCACCGATTGATGATGCTACGGGATTCAAAGGATGAGAAAGTTTGCAGTACAGAACCAAATCTCAAACACATCGTAAATGGAAGGTTAAGAAAGCAGTTGAATTGGCCACACGCAGACTCGTACAAAAGGATTTGGATTTGGTGAAGTCAATACTTGGCTTTGGTGAAAGACGAGTAAAAAAGAGGAAAGGGACATGGTCATCTAAGAGATCAAAAATGAGGAGGATCATTTTTACGAATCCAGAAAGCTGTAAAGCAGGCTCAGCAAGGCCAATGGACAGCTTAGGATGATGCACTTCAAATATCACTTACTGAGAATGACATCTGGCATATGGCTCCTATGAGACTCAGTTATACAAGTGAGAAAAAAACATTTTATAAAAATGAAAAACGTGTAGGGATGGAATCCCCAAAAAACAACCAAACAAAGTAAGAAGGAATGACAAGGAAGGAGCAACACCACAATCCTTTTACGGATTGCCATCACGACATCTTTTCGTCAGAGCATGTCCGTCAGAGTCAGAGTCAGACCGTTAGTATCATAGGGGACTGTCACATCCAGAGTCAGAGCAGGACCGTGAAATTCAGGGTCAGAGAGGGACCATCAAATTCAGGGTCAGAGAGGGACCATCAAATTCAGGGTCAGAGAGGGACCATCAAATTCAGGGTCAGAGAGGGACCATCAAATTCAGGGTCAGAGAGGAAACATCAAATTCAGGGTCAGAGTGGGACCGTTACATTGAGGGTCATTAGATCCTTTTGATCTGTAAGACCCAGAAGACCCTTTTCAATCCCTAAAACCCATCACATCCAAAACATCCCTTAGATCCTTTAAGAGCCCTAAGACCACCCAGAACCCTAAGACCCTGTAGAACCATAAGACCGTGTAGACCCCATTACACCCTTTAGATCCTCTTAGACCCTTTACAACCATTTAGACCATATACACATTCTAAACCTTTACACATTTACAATTAGAGCATTTACATCTTTCCTTTAGTACATCCTTCATTTTTTGCCACACAAAACAAGTCCTGGCGAGGGGCCTGCAATCTCTCATTGCTCTTTCTTATAAGGACAGTTGTTAAGCCGGAGTCTGTTGTTGGTGGATGATAAAGGTCCCACGGTGTATTTTGTGAAGAGTGGGCGAGTTATCATCGGGACCTGAACAAGTGATAAATTACTGCCCAAATCAGCTCCGGTTGGACATCAGAATTGACTAGCTGGGTTGTCAAATAATTTGGCGAAGAGTACACACACTCCGAGTGGCCGACCCCAACATAATGGGGAAAATGGGGTAAGGAGGCGAGAAGTGGGTAAAAGTAATTTACACTTTAAAATGCTTTAGCACTCCGAATACCTTTCGCCTCCTATTGCTTTCAAAATTGCTTTTCACAACTCGTTGTAACAATACACATCTTAATAGTAGCACTGTGCGACCTCGTTTCAACCTCATTATTGCTTATGGAAACGCTCCTTGCTCAACCCAACTCCGAGACACCAATACGGCAGCTCAGACGATTCGATGGAGCTATAAGAGGGACCGCAAAAGCAAAAAAACAACAACAACAACAAAAAAACCGTTTGGCCTTGAAATCTTACAAAATATCAATCACAAAGAGGAAGCCAGTGACGAAGTGGAGAAGAAACTGATGTCGAGCGTTTCTACCTGTAATCAGTGTGGGGAGGTGCTTCAAAAGAAAAGGTGTGCAGTGGGATCAATAGCACTGCATGGCCTCGTTATACAATCCGACATCCGACGTACTGCAGGTGGGTCACTGGATGGTCATCGACAAATTACGTATGCAAAGTTTGGTTAGATTGAGAAAAAAAAGAGGAAAAGCTGAAATGTAAACTGGGGAGGGGGAGCAGGTTCCATTTCCACGCTATTTTACAATGTTGATGGCCCCTTGGTCCACGTACGCTGTAATATGATGAAGAAGTCAAATGCAGAACATTGTTCGACACCTGAAACCTGCCAGACTAACTTCGCTCTTTAAGCAATTACAGCATTGCTCATGGCATACTTTGTCGAGAAACACTCTCGCTCTCTCGACACGAATTCCACAAATAATCAAACAGAGTCAATGAGTAATGCATATTCAGAAAACACCGCTGAAAAAAGCTGTAACAAAAACATTCATGAATAATGTCAATTTCAAACAAAATGGTAAAAATTAACGCACTTAAAAGCAATGCAGGTTGTATTGGCTCATCATGATTTTTGGCCATTGAAAATAAATAAATAAATAAATAATGGTAAATAAAAACAGGCGAGAAAATAATTTCGGATTCAGATGTGGAAGGTGGATTTGTGACGTCAGAGTGATTATTACAGATCTTTCCCACAGACATGTGTGACCACTACAGGAAGGCAAGGAAGAAAATCTACAGGTGTCCCAAATCGGGGAGAACCCAAATGGACACAATGCCACTTCCTCGTTCGTATGCAGCACAAGGCTGCGGGATGGCATCATTGGCCAAGGGTTCGGCTGTGCCGCTGATGCAATGCCCTCTGCTGGTGAGGGCAGGAATTTGGAATTTGTTCATGGTGCCGGCGATGGCTCGTCTACTCTTCACGAAGGACACCATGGGATGTTTAATGTCCACCAACGAATGCTGGCAGACGGGACGCCAGTTTAGCATCCACCTGAGGGATGGCACACACATTGATGAATCACCCTGCCTGTGGAAGACAGGTTATAGCTGGGTCAGGATTCAAACCTAGGCCTGCATTCCCCTGCCGCCTCCTCTCCCCTCCACCCGATACACATATGCTGAGGATTTGGACAAGATGTTGGACAGTTGAAAAGGTTATGCCAGAGTAGAATGTGTAAGAGAGTGACGAATATTGGTGAGTCGATAAAGCTTGCAGGTAGGTAGATAGAGCGAAGGGGTAAAACATACCTCACGACTAGTTTGAGATGGTGATGAGCTATCATATTGAGGAGTGAGAGGGTGTTTCTCCGGCCTTGCATCAAGCTGTGGCACCACCTTGCATCGTTGTCATAGCATCCTCTGTATGTTACCTGTGTTACCTGGTAGCCGTTTCGACATGACATGCTTGGGGATGAGGTGTGGCTCATCAAAGCAGAACAGTATAAGGATTTTGAGGTTTCAATGTTGAGTTGTGCAAGTTTGGCCAGTTTGACGCCAGCACGCGTCATTGGCAAATGACAGCACTCCATGTTTATAATACTGTGGTTTTATTTACAATCCTTGTTGTATACCTCATTATAAACAACTTAGCCCGTCATCGAGAAGAACACCCCAAAAAGTTGCTTCCATTGTACTGACATTGCGCAAACACAGCAAAAGGATGAGCAGGGACAGAATTTTTGTTTTGAGATTTACCACGATTTAAAAACACCATAAACTGTCACGGATTTCGTTCCAGAAATGAGAAATTGGTACAGAGGAGGTGCAAGAGGAAGAAATAGGTTTCATTGCTCGAATTGACGGTTGCTCGGTGGAAATAGTAATGCAGCGGCTCCTGGTCCCACCTTGTTGAGACGCTGACCCCAGATGACCCCAGGGAGGCAGGAGACTAATGACAAAAAGGATTTTTCATATTCACGATTACTTTAGTAAACGGTACAAGACAAATAATAAATTAATGTCTGCCAAGATGGCCACAAGGACAACACCAACCCACCCACCGATGCTGCTCCGGTGCTCCTCCTCCCCCAACAAAACCATCCCATTCACCGAGACAGGGAAGAGACAGCAATGGCTCAATCGTGATACATCTTGAGGATGCAGCTCCTAATGGTTACCATATAACGTTCCCAGAGCACCTGGTGCCTGAAGGAAATGAAAGACAACTTGTAGGTTAATGCAATACCATATGAGCACTTCCCATAAGCACTAATAATAGTTTGTCAATAAACTAGCACCTTGTTTACCTCACTACAAACCTCGAGTACGTGTACAATTAGAGACCATGCTTGTCATCAGGTCCCTCCTCAGACTGCCGAATGGCTTAGTCACAGAAGTGACGGCGGCGTTAAAAGCGAGGAGTTATGCACACACTCAATGCAGAGCTTAGTTATACTAAAACGAGTACCTGGTACCGGGGACCGGGCGACCTGTTGTACAAAAGGACTAACCTGAAGGTCCCGAGGGCGTGGGCCGAGGTGGTGTACTGCAGCAGGAAAAGCTGAACATCCTCACTGCTCCAGTGGTCTGACTTGCACGGTTCGATGAACTGGGAATATTTATTGGGCACAACGAATGTGGGGAGTGGGGAAGGTGTGGGGAGAAGGGCAGGGAAAGGGGTAAATGCCTAAAAACAACAACAAAAATAATTGTGTAAAACAAATAAGGATTGGTGAACTGTCTGCGACTGCATGGTCATTTGGTGTGCATCACTGCATCATCCTCCATTGCCCATGGGATATGCATTGCATCATCCTCCATTGCCCATCGGATATGCATTGAATCATCCTCCATTGCCCATCGGATATGCATTGCGTCATCCTCCATTGCCCATGGGATATGCATTGCGTCATCCTCCATTGCCCATCGGATATGCATTGCATCATCCCCCATTGCCCATGGGATATGCATTGCATCATCCTCCATTGCCCATCGGATATGCATTGCATCATCCTCCATTGCCCATTGGATATGCATTGCGTCATCCTCCATCACCCACGGGATATGCATTGCATCATCCTCCATCTCCCACGGGATATGCATTGCATCATGCTCCATCTCCCATGGGATATGCATTGCATCATCCTCCATTGCCCATCGGATATGCATTGCATCATCCTCCATTGCCCATTGGATATGCATTGCGTCATCCTCCATCACCCACGGGATATGCATTGCATCATCCTCCATCTCCCACGGGATATGCATTGCATCATCCTCCATCTCCCACGGGATATGCATTGCATCATGCTCCATTGCCCATACAGAACACATTGCATCACACCATCATCCTGTCGGACATATTGCATCATCTCCCTTTGTCTATGCAGTGTATTGCATCTTTCTCCACCGACTATGTACCACTCACTGCCTCATCATCCATTCTCTATTTGGAGTGCATTGCGTCATCATGCACCATGCACCTGGAGCGTCTTGCTTCATCCTCCATAATCCACCTGGCACCTATTTTATAATCCTGTGCAGTTGTGCTGCTAACATGTGTTGGCCCATACATCATACACGAATATCTACGTTACAATTTTCTGGTCATCCTCAATGGAGACAAGGGCGTACCTTCTCAACAAGATCAATGAAGAAGTCCCTCACGTCTTTGCTGTGCATGAGCTTCGTAGCAATGTTCACCAGGCCACGAGAAAGGCCCTGCCACACACCGGAACAGCACACATCACACACCGGAACAGCACACATCACACAACGGATCATCACAGCCATCAAAAAACTCCACTTCAGCAGCTCCAATACTAACGGGTAGCTTATACTCCTCAAATGAAGCTTTCAGGCTTTACCTGGGGGATACAAGTTTCAGAGGGACACCTACTTTTTTTAACCATACCTTGTCACTTTGTCATTAGACAGATTAAAGGAGAGTGACACATTCTTTGTAAAGGTAAATACTCAAGGGGCAATCTACACATTACAAGTGCAAAGCAGGGGAGATTGAATGAAACACAAGATTGAATCAAGATTGAATGAAACACAAGATTGAATGAAACACAGGATTGAATGAAACACAAGATTGAATCAAGATTGAATTTATTTTTTTTTTATTTTTTTTGTATACAAGATCGAGGCTCGTGAAAGAGCGAACATTAATCACACAGAAAGACAAACAGACACACAAAACAAATAACATCGGGAGCGGTAGACAAGATGGGGAGAGAGGGGGAAGGACACAAACACAACATTTGAGAGCAGGGACCGAGAGACATGGAGACATCGAGAGAACTGTGGGAGGGAGAGGGCTTGGGGGGGAGGCATGGGAAGGGGGGGGGGGGGGGTGGGAGAGGTATAAAACATATGGACACTGCCAAGACTTCCAGGAAAGAAGTTGGAATTTCAAACAAGGTGGATCTGGGGTGAATTAGTGGGGGTAGAAAAGATCAAGGTTTTGGATGGGGGAAGATAAGAGATGGTGGTGAACAGCTGTTTTGAAGACCTGGAGGGAGGAGTGTGATTGAAGTGAGTGTGGGAGTTTGTTCCAGAGGCGGGAGAAAAGAGGAATGAAAGAGTGAAGGTGAGCAGAGAGCCGAGATTTCGGCAGTTTAACCATCAGAGGGTGGCTGGCAGATCTTGTGCGACCTGTAGGAATATTTGGGGGACAGAGCACAGAGAGAGCTGGGGGAGCAAGGCCGGAGAGGAGTCGGTAGAAGACAGAAAGACCACCTACCTGCCTGCGGTGAGTGAGTGAAAGGCCCTCAGAGATAGCTTCATCGCGGGGGATTCCAATGATTCTGAAAGCTTTGGATTCAACAGCGTGAAGCCGAGCCAGGTGTGAAGCAGGAGCACCAGCCCATAGGGGAGAACAGTATTCCATTGAGCTGCGGATGAAAGCCTTATATGTGGTGAGGAGCTCAGGTGTGCCTGATGAAACAAGATTGAAATGAAACAAGATTGAATGAAACAATGAAACAAGATTTTCAGAATCATTGGAATCTCCTGTGATGAAGTTAACTCCAAGGGCCTCTCACTCACTCACCGCAGGCAGGTTGGTGGTCTTTCTGTCTTCTACAGACTCCTCTCCGGCCTTGCTCCCCCAGCTCTCTCTGGGCTCTGTCCCCCCAATATTCCTACAGGTCGCACAAGATCTGCCTGCAACCCTCTTATGGTTAAACTGCCAAAATCTAGACTCTCTGCTCACCTTCACTCCTTCATTCCTCTTTTCTCCCGCCTCTGGAACAAACTCCCCCACTCCCTTCAATCCCACTCCTCCCGCCAGGTCTTTAAAACAGCTGTTCACCACCATCTCTTATCTTCCCCCATCCAAAACCTTGATCTTTTCCACCCCTGCTAATTCACCCCAGATACACTTTTTTTTTTTTTTAATTCCAACTTCTTTCGTGGAAGTCTTCCGCTTCCGGTCTTGCCGGCGAGGTTTCGTTTATTCGCAGCTCTCCATGCTATCCATCGAAATCGAAGCTAAGTAATTGTTCCCATTTGTATTTTCGTTATAACTGTATTTATTTTATGGTGTGTGTACGTATATTGTGTCCCGAGGAAGATTTTCGGTGCAAATCTTTCATACCTGTATAGAAAATCGTGTTAATTCGTATCGTGTCTTCTGAGGCCTTGTAAGTATCCAACCTTGAGGCTTTGTTTTTCTCTCAGCGGTCCGCCGTTTGTGCTCCAATAACTTTCGTTCTCTGTTTTTCCCAGTCTTTTCACCCCATAGCCTACTTCCTTGTTTAAAATCTCAACTCAAAAAACAAACAAAAAAAAACACTTCCTTCTCTGTTCTTATTCTTTGTTCTCATTCGTTTATTCGTTCTTATTCGTTCGTTCATTCTTCAACCACGTGTTTCTCCCCCAGTTCCCCAGATAGTTTTCACTGTTATTAACCTTAAAATGTTTACACTTTCCCCTCAAGTTCTGTATTCCGTCGTATAATATAACACCTTTTTCTTCTTCTTCTTTAAAAGGCTGCTTTCGACTTGCTCACCAAATCTATTCATCCCAAAAAAAAATTCCATCTCTTTCAGTGCCTCTTTTCTACATTCCATAAACTCTCCTGCACTCCATCCTCCCTCCAGCGTCCTTAAACGTATTTTTGACTCGAAGGTCTCAAGAAACTCATTTTGCAATAAATGTTCGTTTCCCATTAATCGTACACTTTCCAAAATCCAATCTCACCCCTCCCCTCCAAATCTTCCCCATAACCCCTCCCCTCCAAATCTTCCCCATCACCCCTCCCCTCCAAATCTTCCCCATCACCCCATCCCTTTCAAATCTTCCCCCTTTCCCCTCCCCTCCTAATCCTCCCCATCACCCATCCCTTTCAAATCTCCCCCCTTGCCCCTTCCCTCCTAAACTCCACCCACACCCCTCCCCTCCAAGACTCCCCCTCGCCCCTCCCCTCCTAGACTCCCCCCTCACCCCTCCCCTCCAAATCTCCCCCATATCCCATCCCTTTCAAATCCCTCCCCTTGTCCCTTCCCTCCTAAACTCCCCCCTTGCCCCTCCCCTTCAAATCTCCCCACCCTCATTTCTTCTCAATTTCCCCCTCTCACTCCCCCTCCTCAAAGCGTCCTCCCCGCTTCTTCCCCCTTCCAACTCTCACCTCCATCTCCCCAAACCTTCTGCCTCGCTCTTCCCCCTCCTCAAATAACACATCATTGTGCCTCACCCAATCACCATCAATCCTTTTGTCCGCCCCATCCTTCCCTTTCTCCAAGCTATTCTGAAATCTCTGACACACCTTCAACAGCTCTCCCTACCTCTTCCACCTCTTCCACATCTTACCCTACCCCTCCCCGCCCCTGTTCTGTATCCGATGCCCCCCCTTCCTCTTCATTAACGGTATGGACCTCAAACATCCGGGGCCTTCGTTCAAACTTAACTGATCTCTCCATACAGGTTGCTTCTGTCAAACCAGACGTGATCTGCTTAACAGAAACTTTCCTCCTTCATGATGTCTCTGATGCCTTGGTATCTCTCCCGGGTTACTCCCTCCTCCGGTATGATAGACCTGAGCCTCGTCCTGGAGGTGGGGTTGCTATCTTTATCAAAAACTCTCTTCCTCACTCGCCCTGCACTGCACTGCCCTCTATCCACCTCACCCCCAGGAATACCTTTGGCTACGGCTTCCCCTTCGCTCCCACCTTTTGTTCATATGTGTGTTGTACCGTCCACCAAACAGTGATGACTCCATCTACATCTCGCTGTCCGATAATATGGACCAACTTCTATCTACCCATCCCAACTCTCTCTTCCTCATATACGGTGATTTAAATTGTCACCATGCCAGTTGGCTGGGTGTGGGTACCTCTCTCACCAGCCATGGCTCCTCAGCAAAGGAGTTCTGCGACTCACTGGGACTGACACAATCTGTCAATTTCCCTACCCGGATCTCAGTCAACGGAGCATCTTCTCTTCTGGACTTGGTTATGACTAACTTCCGTGAAAATGTCTGCTGCTCTTCTTCTGCTCCAATCGGCTCATCTGATCATGTGCTTGTTAAAGTGGACATCTCTCTGACCATTCTCAGAGAGCCTCCTCAGCGTCGACGAGTCTGGCATTTCACTCAGGCCAACTGGCACGGTCTTCATGCAGCCATCAATCATCTGGACTGGTCTCCCATCTCTACCACCTCTGACATCAACTCATCCTGGGAATTCTTCCAAAGTAAATTGCTCTCTCTCATGCACAGATTTATCCCATCTCGTCTTCAGTTGTCATACCCTTCCTCCCGTCCATGGTACACAGAATCTTGTGGTGAGGCTGTTGCCCAGAAACAACTTGTCTTCGTCTCGTGGAAAGCAAATCCAATGTAAGGAAATCTCATTTCCTTTCACAATGCCCGAAACAAGTGTGTGTCCACCCTCAGGAGAGCCAGGAAAAAATATCTCTCCGTTCTCAAGACCGAACTCTCTTATCTGTCTCCCTCTTCCAAATCCTGGTGGCGTCTGGTCAAATCTGTTTCTGGTGTTTGTTCCCCCTCCATCCCCTCCCTTACCTCAAACGGCTACACAGCTGACTCCGCACGTGAAAAAGCTGAATGCCTCAACTCTGTGTTGGCCTCTAAATCTTGTGTCCCAAACCCATCCCTCTCTGTACCCACCGTACCCAGTCGTACCCAGCTGCTCCTGGACTCCGTGTCCTTTCCTCCTGACAAGGTGGAAAAGTTTCTGTCAACCCTCGACTCTGATTCTGCAACTGGACCTGACGGCATCAGCCCACGGGTCCTAAAATCCTGTTCTTCCGCTCTTTCACTCCCTCTCTCTGTTCTCTTCACCCTCGCTTTTGCTCAAGGTCAACTGCCATCTGCTTGGAAATCTGCCAACATCACTGCTTTGCACAAAAAGGTGCAAAAACAGATCCTAGCAACTACAGACCAATCAGCCTTCTCCCAATTATCAGCAAAGTCATGGAATCCATCATTGCTTTGGATATGAAATCTTTCCTCTTCTCCAATGGCTTGATCTCTGATCATCAATTTCGTTTCAGACCAGGTCACTCTACTCTGGACATGCTGCTTCTGCTGTCTCAACAATGGATGGAGGTCCTCAATGCCAACCAGGAAATCAGAGCTGTCTCCCTTGACATATCACGTGCCTTCGATACGGTCTGGCACCCCACTCTGCTCACCAAACTCTCCTCCTTTGGTATCCATGGAAATCTCCACGCATGGCTGGCGGACTTCCTCTATAGTCGTAGTCAACGTGTGGCCCTGAATGGGTTTCTCTCATCTCCTCTTCCTGTTCAGGCTGGAGTTCCCCAAGGCAGTGTTCTAGGCCCTGTGCTTTTTCTGGTCTTCATCAATGATCTCTCTGACTCTCTTGAAAATCCTCTCTATCTCTTTGCTGTTGACTCCACTATCTGCCGCTCCATTCCTCATCCCTCAGATCGGCAGTCTGCAGCCTCCTCACTCTCTGCAGACCTGGACAAAATCACAGACTGGGCAAACAAGTGGAACATGTCTTTCAATCCTGACAAATCTCACACTCTTACGATGTCTCTCCGAAAAGACCGACTGGACAACCCTCCCATCTACTTTCTGAATAATCCTCTCCAAGAAGTTCTGTCACTCAAGCTTTGACAAGATTGAATCAAGATTGAATGAAACACAAGATTGAATCAAGATTGAATGAAACACAAGACTGACTCAAGATTGAATGAAACACAAGATTGAATCAAGATTGAATGAAGCACAAGATTGAATCAAGATTGAATGGATCACAAGATTGAATCAAGATTGAATGAAACACAAGACTGAATCAAGATTGAATGAAACACAAGATTGAATCAAGATTGAATGAAACACAAGACTGAATCAAGATTGAATGAAACACAAGACTGACTCAAGATTGAATGAAACACAAGATTGAATCAAGATTGAATGAAGCACAAGATTGAATCAAGATTGAATGGATCACAAGATTGAATCAAGATTGAATGAAACACAAGATTGAATCAAGATTGAATGAAACACAAGATTGAATCAAGATTGAATGAAACACAAGACTGAATCAAGATTGAATGAAACACAAGACTGAATCAAGATTGAATGAAGCAAGTGAATTGAAAAACATAAATGTGAGAAAATAAAAACACAAGAAGAAAGGAGGATTTGGGAGGGAAAAAGATTGGTTTAGGGAGTTGGGGGACATGGGGAGGGGAGGTCATGGAGGAGACAAGATTAAGGGGAAGAGAGGGAAAGCAAATGTCTAGGCCATATTGAGAAGGGATCCCTAGCCCTATATGGCCCCTTATGGCTCTATATGGCTAGATGGCTAGATGGTCTAGGTATGGGCCTAGATTGCCTAGCCTGGGATCGAATCTTGGGCGTTATAAACTTCCATCCTGGTGTTTCACAGGCAGGGAAGATTCATCAATGTGTGTGCCGTCCCTGGGATGGACGTTAAGCTGGGCGTCCTGTCTGCCAGCATCAGTTGGTGGAATTAAAAGAACCCACTGTGTCCTTTGTGAAGAATAGTTATCGCCGGCACTGTGAACAAATGACAAATTCCTGCTCCAACCTACACAGGGCACTGCATCAGCAGCACACCTGTGCCCCGAGTAAATGATACTATCCTGAGCCATACGCTGCGTATGACAGAAGAAGAAGAAGAAGATTGAGAAGAGAGGGAGGGGATGACATATGCTGTGCATGGTGTGTACAAAATAAAAGGATGATGGGTCCGAAGGTGAAGGATGTGGTTAGCTCAGTTGGGAAGGGGTGGGGTGAGGGGGAGGGCGGGGCTTTACAGGTGTTGCATTGACAGGTGCAGTTTAATGTGCAACATCTTTTTCTTAAGCAGGTTTGTAATGTTAAAGATTTGAATCGATTTAAAATTTTCCTGCAACTCCCATTGCCTGGAGTTCGGCATTGGGGAAGGTAACCTAATCAAAGATTGCAATCTTCAAGCTGTTAAACCATGAGCAATTTCACAGGTGTCGTGCACACAGCCGAGTGGACAGGTAACCAACCGGAAACATGTAAACAAGCTGCACGGAAATAAACGAGCGCACCTTGTGGTCTCAAGTTTTGCACAAATCACACAAACACAAACCACGAATGAAAAGTTCTTATTCTGCTCTTATTGATTCTTTGGACATAATTAAATAATACTTTTTTTTTTTAGATGAACAAAACTGAACTCTGGCCACCTGTGACATTCAGCGTGCCCTCCTCACCTTGAAGTTGCCCTCGATGTCACAATGCGTCGACATTTTCCCCCGAACACCACGACACACGAGGCTGCAACAAGGGACGGGGATCGTTAACTCACCGATGCACCTGGCCCACAAAGGAGTGGTTTCGTAGTGAGTTACCACCTGTAATAATAGATCAACATATTTTTCATTTCTAATAATTATTACTTACAAAATCGAAGATTTTTCAACTATATTGGTCGCTCTAGCAGGGAAAAATGGCCTTAAAACGATCATTCATTCATTCATTCATTGGTCGGTTGTGTTTGTGGTTCTGTCTGTCTGTTTGTTTATCACCGGCCTACAGGTCACAATTTTCAACCGATCTTCAACGAAACTTCACCAAATGGTAGAGTTGGTCATAATCAATAAGCCTATTGTTTTTGAGGTCAAAAGGTCAACATAGGCCAAAGGTCACCAACTTTGCTGCATTTCTAAAATCCTCAATTTTCATCCGATTGACTTGAAATTTGAAGAAGACTTGTATATCTGGTCACTGATTCAACCACCAAGAATATTTGAGGTCAACATAGGCCAAAAGGTCAACATAGGCCAAATTTCTAAAATCCTCAATTTTCATCCAATTGACTTTAAATTTTCCCGGTGTGTACCCTGGTTTAGAATAGGTACACTGTATCCCTGCGTGTCGTAAGAAGCAACAAAGAGGGTTGGCGTCAGGAAGGGCATCTGGCCATAAAACATTGCCTCAAAAAGAGAACCATGACAATTACAACTAGATATGGGCAGGGTACAGCCCGAAGTGGAGATCGGTTTCTGAGGTTTGGGACATGGAATGTAGGGACAATGACAGGGAGATCAGGAGAAGTGGTGGAAGTATTGGTCAGAAGAAGAGTGGACATATGTTGTGTGCAAGAGACGAGAAGGAAGGGAAGTGGTGTGAGAATGGTTAAGGGTAGGCAGGGACAGAAATACAAGTTTGTGTGGCAAGGGTGCCCAGAGGCATGAATGGTGTTGGTGTCCTGTTTTCTGAGGAGTTTGTAGACAGTGTGGTGAGTGTGACGAGAGTGAGTGATAGGTTGATGATGGTGAAAATGATGATTGGAAAGCTCTTGGTGAACGTCATCTCGGGATATGCTCCGCAGGTTGGTCGGAGCGATGAAGAGAAGGACAAGTTCTGGTGTGCGATAGAGAAGCTGATGGAAAACGTGAAAGATGAGGAAGTTGTTGTGGTAGGAGGAGACCTAAATGGACATGTCGAAAGGAGTATGGACGGTTTTGAGGGAGTTCATGGGGGTTACGGATATTGTGTGAGAAATGGAGAAGGTGAAAGGATTTTGGAGTTTGCTGATGGAGCTGATTTGTTGATTTGTAATACTCAGTTTCAGAAAGAGGATAATAAGCTTGTTACATACATGTCAGGTTGGTCGACGACAACCGTTGACTACCTGCTGGTGCGTAGGTGAGATAGGGGGCACCTCTGGGACACAAAGGTGATCCCGGGGGAGGAGGCTGTTTCACAGCACCACTTGGTTGTCTGCGACATAAGGGTGAAAGGTGTGAGGAGAGCTCGGCGGGTGAAGTAACAACCGAGAATGAAGGTGTGGAGGTTGAAAGAGGTGACAGTAAGGGAGGCATTAAAAGAGAGGCTGAGTAGGGTCGAGGATGATGTGGTTGAGCTTGAACGTGGTTGGATGTCAATGAAAGATAGTCTGTTGGGAGCCGTTGGTGAGGTATGTGAATGGACAAAGGGACCACCGAGGCACTCGGAAACATGGTGGCGGGATGATGGTGAGAACGAGGATTGACAAGCAGAGGAAGAAGTTCAAGGAGTGGCAGAAGGCGAAGGGTACGGGAGCAGAAAAGGCAGAGCATGAAAGTTATAAGGCAGCCAAGAAGGCTGCAAAGAAAGAGGTAGCAAAGGCTCAGGAGGCATGTAGGAAAATGTTCGGAGAACGCTTGGATTTGGAAGAAGGTCAGAGAGCGGTATTCAGGATTGCAAAGCAGATAGCGAAAGAGAAGTGTGATGTGATGGGGGTGAGTTGCTTGAAGGATGAAGTGGGACAAATCGTTGTGGACCCAGATGGAATTAAAGGAAGATGGAAGAGATATATGGAAATACTGTTGAATGCAGAGAATGAATGGGATGGCAACAGAGAGAGTAACCCAGTTTTAGGACCGGCAGAGAAGATAACTGAGAAGGAAGTTGAGGAAGCGATAAAAGCAATGAAGAGTTGAAAAGCAGGAGGGCCGACAGGAGTTGTGGGAGATATGTTGAAGGCAGCAGGAAGTTGGGGTGTGAAGAGAATGACAGAGATCTGTAATCTGGTGGTGAAAGAAGGCCGCATTCCATTGGATTGGGAACTGAGTACCCTCGTCCCTCTACACAAGGGGAAAGGTGACCCTCTGGAGTGTGGTTCGTACCGAGCGATAAAGTTATTGGAGCATGGAATGAAGGTATTGGAAAGGTTGTTGGAGAGGAGGATAAGGAGGAAAGTGAAGATCGACGAAATGCAGTTTGGATTTATGCCAGGAAGAGGAACGACAGACGTGCTCTTTATTGTGAGGCAGTTGCAGGAGAAGTATATGGAGAAGAGGAAGAAGTTGTTTCTTGGGTTTGTTGATCTGGAGAAAGCATTCGATAGGGTTCCACGTGAAGTAGTGACATGGGCATTGAGGAAGTTAGGAGTGGAGGAATGGTTGATCAGAGTGGTGATGGCAATGTACAAAAGAGCGCGCACAGCTGTAAGGACGAAGGACGGGAACAGTGGTGAGTTTGAGGTGAAGTTGGGAGTGCATCAGGGGTCGGTACTAAGTCCACTACTATTTGTAGCTGTGATGGAGGTGCTGGCTCAGAACGTAAAGGAGGGTTTACCGTGGGAGTTGTTGTATGCAGATGATCTGGTGTTGATTGCAGAAAGTATGGATGGACTGAAGGAAAATATGAACAAGTGGAAGGAATGTATGGAGACAAAAGGTCTGAAGGTGAATATAGGAAAGACGAAGGTGATGGCAAGTGGTAAAGCATGTGGTGAGGTGGAAAGAACTGGGAAGTGGCCATGTGCTGTGTGCAGGAAGGGTGTCGGAGTGAACTCCATTCAATGTGCAATGTGCGCTGAGTGGGTTCATCAAAAATGTAGTGGTCTGAGAGGGTCATTAACTAGTGTGGCAGCTACATTCAAATGTCAGGTGTGCACAGAGGGAGCTGCAGATGGAGGAAATGTTGAGTTGGATCTTGAAGACGGTGTGAAGCTGGAAGGTGTGAAAACATTTTGCTACCTCGGAGACATGCTGAATGGAGAAGGTGGATCAGACTCGGCAACGGTTGCTAGAGTGAGATGTGCATGGAAGAAGTTTCGGGAACTGAGTGGCGTGCTGATGAGGAGGGGAGTGTCGTTGAAGCTGAAGGGAAAGGTGTATGCTGCATCTGTGAGAAGTGTTACGATTTATGGGAGCGAGACATGGGTCATGAACGTAGGGCAGCAACGAAGGCTGGAAAGGGTGGAAATGCGAATGGTTCGGTGGATGTGCGGAGTATCGTTGAGAGAGAGGAAGACAAATGATGAATTGCGAAAGATGATGGGAATAGAGCCTGTGATTGATGCTGTGAAGAGGAACAGGTTGAGATGGTTTGGTCATGTGTTGAGGAAGGATGAAAGTGACTGGTTGAGAAGAGTGATGGAAGTTAATGTAGAAGGAAGTAGAGGACGGGGAAGACCGAGAAAGACTTGGCTAAAGATGGTGGAAGAAGAAATGCGGGCAAGGGGGTTAACAAGGAGAGATGCAGAAAATAGGGCAAAATGGAGAAGATTGTCATGGGGACCGCAAGGCTAACCCCCGCTCTAGCAGGGAAAATGGCCTTTAAAATGCATGTTGTTGTTGTTGTTGTTGTCTAGGAACGCGATTCAAATAATTCACCTGAACTGTGGAGCAGAGTCATTATTTGTGAAATTTGGCTACCTTTTCTTGAATAAAGAAAATTGCCCTTCCCGTTCAAAGTCCGGATTGGAGATTGGCCCGGTCATAACGGTCGAAAATGAGAGGTAAGCTCCCCATCCTCACAAGGTGGGGGGGGGGGGGGGGGGGGGGTAGGTGGGGATAGAAGTGGGGTGGCATTGGGGAGTTGTGCCCATGACCTGACCCTGGGTACCCTGAGCAGGTTGGGCCTAGCTGTTTTTTTACTCTTTCTCTCTGATTTTCAGACGTAAACACACAAAATTGCCTTATTTTACACATAGGTAGTCGGATGAACAACGTGGCTACCTGTCTTCTCATTTTTTCCACCACCACCTTTGAACGGCTACCTGTATGTACCTTTAGTCAAATGGGTAAATTCTGTACATCCAAATGGCCTTTGGGTAAAGGTATAGGAGTTACAGCTTACCTGTACTGTTCTGGAGTAAAGTTTGTAAAGTCTGTCAATTTATGCCCGTTTTGTAGTAATAAACAAAAGTTGTACAAACTCCGTTGTACGGACAAAACAAAAGTTGTACAAACTCCGTTGTACGGACAAAACAAAAGTTGTACAAACTCCGTTGTACGGACAAAACACACCATACAGGTTAACTCCCGAACAAAAGTTGTTCGGGAGTTAACATCCAGGTTAACATGACGATAAACACACCATACAAATTAGGGACTTAACATCCAGGATAACATGACGATAAACACACCATACAAATTAGGGAGTTAACATCCAGGTTAACATGACGATTAACACACCATACAGGTTCGGGAGTTAACATCCAGATTAACATGACGATTAACACACCATACAGGTTAGGGAGTTAACATCCAGATTAACATGACGATTAACACACCATACAGGTTCGGGAGTTAACATCCAGATTAACATGACGATTAACACACCATACAGGTTCGCGAGTTAACATCCAGATTAACATGACGATTAACACACCATACAGGTTCCGGAGTTAACATCCAGATTAACATGACGATTAACACACCATACAGGTTCGGGAGTTAATATCCAGATTAACATGACGATTAACACACCATACAGGTTCGGGAGTTAACATCCAGATTAACATGACGATTAACACACCATACAAATTAGGGAGTTAACATCCAGATTAAAATGACGATTAACACACCATACAGGTTCGGGAGTTAACATCCAGATTAACATGACGATTAACACACCATACAGGTTCGGGAGTTAACATCCAGATTAACATGACGATTAACACACCATACAGGTTCGGGAGTTAACATCCAGGTTAACATGACGATTAACACACCATACAAATTAGGGAGTTAACATCCAGATTAACATGACGATTAACACACCATACAGGTTCGGGAGTTAACATCCAGATTAACATGACGATTAACACACCATACAGGTTAGGGAGTTAACATCCAGATTAACATGACGATTAACACACCATACAGGTTCGGGAGTTAACATCCAGGTTAACATGACGATAAACACACCATACAAATTAGGGAGTTAACATCCAGATTAATATGACGATTAACACACCATACAGATTAGGGAGTTAACATCCAGATTAACATGACGATTAACACCATACAGATTAGGGAGTTAACATCCAGATTAACATGACGATTAATACACCATACTGATTAGGGAGTTAACATCCAGATTAACATGACGATTAACACACCATACAGGTTAGGGAGTTAACATCCAGATTAACATGACGATTAACACACCATACAGGTTAGGGAGTTAACATCCAGGTTAACATGACGATTAACACACCATGCAGATTAGGGAGTTAACATCCATGTTAACACAATAATTAACACACCATACAGGTTAGGGAGTTAACATTCAGGTTAACATGATGATTAACACACCATACAGATTAGGGAGTTACCATCCAGGTTAACACAATGATTAATACACCATGCAGATTAGGGAGTTAACATCCAGGTTAACATGACGATTAACACCATACAGATTAGGGAGTGAACATCCAGGTTAACAGAATGAGTAACACACCATGCAGATTAGGGAGTTAACATCGAGATTAACACAACGAGCAGGAAGTGGAGCCAAAACGTGTTAAGAACACTGCAACACACCCCTTGTGTTGGTCCAATAGGTCTTTGTCAGAGATCAACACCTTCAGGTCTTTCAGATCTTGCAGGAACTCCCTGTCCAGGTCCACGTCCATGTCATCGGCCACCGAGCCTGAGAGATTTTGAACCAAAGTGAAAATGGCGTAGTTTTACAAAAGCATTGCCCTACCTGGAGAAAGATACCCGTGCCCCCGTGTCTGTGCCGTGTCACAACGGCTTCGGCGGCTTGAGCTCACGATACCTGCGGCTCCGAGAGTCCAACTCCTGATCAGCTGTTCCGCACAAAAGGCAAAGTCCTCAAATGTGAGGTAGAGCATTTTCTTCTTGCCGGTCTCAAACCGGTTGTTGGCAAAGAACACGATGGCCGAATAATCCCTGTAGGCCAAAAAAAAGAACAACAGTGCATTCTCAGCCAATCGTGTTGTCGCAGAAGCAGCACGTCGCCGCTCTTTGCATCGTTGCGTGGAAGCGTGGACGCGACAATGTCGCAGTACGCCCCTGTTAATGACTAATAACGACCTTGCCAGTTTCTCTGAAAGCAGGAAGTGCTGCTGGACATTCTCAACCAACGAGCCCTTCATCTCTTCCACCACTTTGAATACGCGCTTAAAGTTGTCAAACTGCGCACGCGGACGAACATCAACTGAACAGATCATAGAATACAACCGTTGGGCCCTCGTGCAATCAGTTTCTCCACAGCACACGTCGTCATAGATGCAACCAAACGTACAGGCTGAGGTATGAAGGCCAAACATCATGTCAGCCAACCTTGACATCATGTTTGTCGTTTTAATGTTACTGGTGCACACACTCCCTGCAGGTGTGTATGTGTATATATGTGTGTATCTGTATGTGTATATGTATATGTGTGTATGTAGGGTCATGTTCTTATCCTCTGTGTGGGATATAGATTACGGTAGATCTCAGCTTTGGCCCATTAGTCTGTGGGGGACGAAATAAGCATACAAGGCCTCAAGGACGTCGTCTTTCATTCATTTCAGTTTAGTGTTAAACAGCAGTAGCGAATGTTTAAAAAGGTAATCATACGTGGTCGTGGTTTATAATATTTTTATGTCTGGTAGAGGTGTCCGCACAAAATGTCACAATAAGCTCGTTATACACACGTTAACACGGCGTTTGTCGAAGGAGGCAAAAACCTCCTGGGGCAAGGGGAGATATTATTTAGTATTAATATCGTTTTGTAATAAAATTAATATTGTGCACTTTGCATTATTGTCGTTATTACCTCTGCCACCTAAGGTGGACTCGGGTTATGTTTTCATGCATGTCTGACTGTCCGTGATAACGATATTTCAAAAGGTTGTGGACAGATTCGGACGAAACATGGTGGAGATGTTGGGGATGTGACAAGGACAAAATGATTCGATTTTGGTGAAGATCAGGATCTGGATACGAGAATTTTCTAAGTGATTCTTCACCATTGAGAGATAGGTCCAAAATGAAACATAGCATTGTAGCGGTTACCGCTGGATGCACACAATCGCCTTGCACCGGCCAGAACACGGCCAGACGCGCCTCTCCCGGGCATGCCCGGACTCACTGTTCCCGGGCACGCCCGAACCTCCCGGGCACGCCCGGTCTCGTCTTTCCCGGGCATGCCCGCTCTCGCCTTTCCAGGGCTCGCCCAGAGCGTCCGGGCATGCCCGCTATCGCCTTTTCAGGGCTCGCCCAGAGCGTCCGGGCATGCCCGCTATCGCCTTTCCAGGGCTCGCCCAGAGCGTCCGGGCATGCCCGCTATTGCCTTTCCAGGGCTCGCCCAGAGCGCCCGGGCACGCCCAGCCTCGACTTGCCAGGCCGCAGCCAAACACGCCCGGGCAGGTCCAGACTCGCCTTTCCAAGGCTCGCCCTTGACACCCGGGCATGCCCGGTATAGCTTTTGCCGGGCAAACTTCCCGACATAAATGTGTATATATATTGCTGCCCGATAAACGGGCTTGTCAGAATACCTGAGCTGTTTTGTTTCAATAAAGCAACTCGGACGAATTCCGTCTTTGGTCGCGTCAATTCTTTCGACTCGCGTTGGAGCGCAGTTCCTTCATTGGTGACCTACCGACATGGATACGGCAGTGACGCTTAAACTGCCTACCTTCTGGGAGGCTCACGCGGCTGTTTGGTTCGCTCAGGCGGACTCTCAGTTCGCCCTGCGAGGCATCACCGCGGACGACACCCGCTTCCACCATGTTGTGGCGGCGCTCGGTTCCGCCACCGCGGCCCGCGCCTTGAGCCTCCTCGAGCACCCGCCGGCTGCTGACAAATACGACGCGCTGAAGACACTCCTCCTCGACGCTTTCGCCCTCTCACCGGCAGCACGCGCACGGCGCCTGCTCGCTCTGCCCGAGCTCGGCGACACGCGCCCGTCAGAGCGCATGGACTATATGCTCTCGTTGCTCGGTGAGCACTCTCCGGATTTTCTGTTCCGTGAGCTGTTCCTTCGCCAGCTGCCTCACCCGGTACGCCTCGCCCTGGCTGGCACGTTGATCACGGATTCCCGCGCCCTCGCCAGGGAAGCCGATAAGATCTCCTCGGCGGGCCAGCACATCAGCGCGGTTACCTGGAGCCCGCCGCCATCCGAGGCGACGCCCACGACGCCCGAGCGCCCTGCGCGGTTGGAGGCCGAACTGCCGGTGCAACTGGCGGCCGCCACGCCGCACCGCCCGCTTCTGACACGACGGCCGGGGCCTCCACCTGACCGGGCGTGGTGTTATTACCACGCCAGGTTCGGACACAAGGCTCGGACGTGCCGGCCCCCGTGCACTTTCGGCAGGTCGGGAAACGGCCGGGCCGGCGTTCATTCCCAGCCATGAGCGCCGGCCACTCGGGCAACTTGCTGTTTATTCGGGACAAAGCGTCTGGGCGGCGTTTCCTGTGTGACACCGGCGCCCAACTGAGCGTCATACCCGCCTCCGAGCAGGACAGGCAGGACGCCGTTTGCGGCCCCTCTTTGGTCGCTGCTAATGGCTCGACCATACGCACTTTCGGCCCACGCGTCGTCACCCTCTGCTTCGGCAGCCAGCGTTTTCAATGGACTTTTGTGACCGCCTGCGCCCCCACGGCTTTGCTGGGCGCCGACTTCCTCTGCGCGCACGGGCTGCTGGTCGACATCAAACGTCGTCGCCTTGTCAACGCCGAGACCTTCAGCTCCCTGGCGTGCACGATGAGCAGCTCCGCGCCGACCGAACTGGCGTGCGCCCTCCCGGCAGCGAACGAGTTCGCTCGCCTGCTCGCGGAATTCCCGGCCCTCACGCGGCCGACGTTTTCGGCCGTCGCGGTGCGGCACGGGATCGAGCACCACATACCCACTACGGGCCCGCCGGTCTACGCCAGGGCCCGCCGCCTCGACCCGGCCAAGCTCGCCGTGGCGAAGGCCGAGTTCGACGCATTGGAGCACCTCGGCATCGTGCGGCGCTCCGATAGCGCGTGGGCCTCACCACTGCACATCGTGCCAAAGCCGGGGGGTGGATGGCGCCCGTGTGGCGACTACCGCCGTCTCAACGACGCTACCACCCCCGACAGGTACCCGATCCCGCATATTCAGGACTTTTCCGCCCGTTTGGTGGGACGGGTCATCTTTTTGAAAATTGACCTGATACGGGGCTACCACCAGGTACCTGTCCCGGCGGCCGACGTCCCGAAGACGGCCGTCATCACGCCGTTCGGCCTGTTCGAATTTTTGCGGATGCCGTTTGGCCTCAAGAACGCGGCCCAGGCGTTCCAGCGCTTGATGGACGGCGTGCTGCGCGACCTGCCGTTTCTTTTCGTCTATCTGGACGATATCCTCGTCGCCAGCACGTCCCGCGCCGAGCACCTCCTCCACCTCCGAATACTGTTCGGTCGCCTCAGCGAGCACGGCTTAATTGTCAACCCGGTCAAATGCCACTTCGGCGCGACGACCGTTGACTTTTTGGGCCACCGCATCACCAAGATCGGGGCCGTGCCGCTGCCGACCAAGGTCGAGGCCATCACCACGTTCCCGCGTCCCCTTTCCATCAAGGCCCTCCAAGAGTTCCTCGGCATGGTGAATTTTTATCACCGATTCGTGCCCCGCGCTGCTCAGCTCATGCGGCCACTTTACGAGGCCCTCCGGGGCAAGCCGGCCAAGCATGACATTGTTTGGTCCGCGGCCATGGACGCGGCCTTCGCCAGCGCCAAACGGGCCCTCGCCGACGCAACGCTGCTGGCTCACCCGGTGCTCAACGCGCCCATCGCCCTCACTACGGACGCCTCCAACTACGCGGTGGGCGCCGTCCATGAGCAATGGGTGGACGGGGTTTGGCAGCCACTCGCTTTTTTCAGCCGGCAACTCCGGCCGAACGAGTTAAACTACAGCACGTTCGACCGCGAGCTGCTCGGGCTATTCCTGGCCGTTCGCCATTTCCGACACCTCCTGGAGGGCCGCCCGTTCACGGCTTTCGTCGACCACAAGCCGTTGGTCTACGCAATGGCTAAGGTCACGGAGCCGTGGTCGGCCCGCCAGCAGCGCCACCTCTCCGCCGTGTCGGAGTTCACCACGGACATCCGGCACGTCGCCGGCAAAGACAACGCCGTAGCCGACTGTCTTTCTCGGGCCAGCGCGAACGCGGTCCACCTCGGCGTAGACTTCGCGCTCATGGCGGCCGACCAGACCACCGACGCCTCGGTGCAGGCACTCCGTGCGGCGGACACGGGCCTCCGCCTGGCCGACATTCCCTTCGCGGGCACCGTCCTGCTCTGCGACGTCTCCCAGGGCCAGCCTCGCCCCATCGTGCCCGTTTCCTGGCAGCGCCGCATCTTCGCCTCCATCCACGGCCTTTCTCACCCGGGCCGGAAAGCTTCTCAGAAGCTGGTGTCGGCGCGTTTCGTCTGGCACGGCCTTCGACGAAACATCCGCGACTGGGCCAACGCCTGCACGGCCTGCCAGCGGGTCAAGGTCCACCGCCACACCCAGGCCCCGCTGGCACCTTTCGCCGTGCCTGAACGGCGTTTCGACCACGTCCACGTGGACCTGGTGGGTCCCCTGCCCCCCTCGCGGGGGTTCACCCACCTGCTCACCATGGTGGACAGGACCACCAGGTGGCCGGAGGCTGTGCCCCTCGCCTCCACCACCACCGCCGACGTGGCGCAGGCGTTCATCGCCACCTGGGTCGCGTGCTTCGGCGCACCAGCGGACATCTCGTCCGACCGCGGCCCACAGTTCACGTCTGAGCTTTGGGGCGCGGTCGCCCGTTCGTTGGGGGTCACGCTGCACCGCAGCACGGCCTACCACCCCCAAGCCAACGGGTTGTGCGAGCGGTTTCACCGCTCCATGAAGGCCGCACTCATGGCCGGCCTTCAGGACGACGGTTGGGCCGACCGGCTGCCGTGGGTCCTTTTGG
>NC_136272.1:62853864-63031364 GCF_964187855.1 Myxine glutinosa
TTTGAAAATGCATTTACTAAGTTTTTTTTATATATATATACAAATTTTAAAGTGCATTTACTAAAAGTTTTTTTTATACACAAATTTAAAAGTGCATTTACTTAAAGTTTTTTTATAAATACAAATTTGAAAGTGCGTTTACTAAAAGTTTTTATATATATACAAATTTGAAAGTGCATTTACTAAAAGTTTGTTTTTTCATATACAAATTTGAGAATGCATTTACTAAAAGTTTTTTTATATATACAAATTTGAAAGTGCATTTACTAAAAGTTTTTTTTTTTCACGCACACTTACCTCTCAAACAGCACAGACTGCATGCTCGGTGGGATCTGGAAAAGAAGTTGGTTGGAAAGCTTGTCCGGGCTCTGGAGGAGGCGTTCCAAACGATAGAACACGCGGTATTGGTCCATCGTGTCACTCAGAAGAAGATCTACGAAGCCACCTGTCACACCACCTTGCTCCCGCTTTGCTACCGCGTTGTCCACTAGAGCAGGTAGTTTGAGGATTTGAGTCAGGAAGACAGAAGTGCAAAGGCAAAACTTAGGGAGACAGGTATATTCAACATAGTTTTACTTTTCATCAAATGATCCTTAAAGCAGTTACACGGTTCTTATCTGGACCCATGGGACTCACCTAGACCAAAGTTCAAAGTTCAATGTTGTCTGTTCTAGAATGATAAAATATCAATTTGAAGAGATTACATTACCCACAAAACCGAGAGGCATGAAGGGCTTCACAGGTGTAATCCAGGTTTGACTCTCCACTCAACTACAAACAAGGGCGTGGGCGGGGTCTACGAGCGGCAAATTTGATTGGTCGTGATGACATAAAATGCCGTAATATTGTGTCCAAGTACAGCTAAACGGAAAGGGTTTTGAAAGTGCCAAAAGGCAATTTGTGTTCTACAATGTTCAAATACAGTGCATTCAGAAAGTATTCAGACCCCTTCACTTTTTTCACATTTTGTTATGTTGCAGCCTTTTGCTGAAACCGTTTAAATTCATTTTTTCCCTCATCAATCTACACTCGATACCCCAAAATGACAAAGAGAAAACAGGATTTTAGAAAGTTTTGCAAATTTATTAAAAAGAAAAAACTGAAATATCACATTTACATAAGTATTCAGACCCTTTGCTGTGACACTTGAAATTTAGCTCAGGTGCCTCCCATTTGTCTTGATCATCTTTGAGACGTTTCTACACCTTGATTGGAGTCCACCTGTGGTAAATTCAATCGATTGGACATGATTTACAAAGGCACACACCTGTCTATATAAGGTCTCACAGCTGACAATGCATATCAGAGCAAAAACCAAGCCGTGAGGTCGAAGGAACTGCCTGCAGAGCTCAGAGACAGGATGGTGGCGAGGCACAGATCTGGGGAAGCCTACAAAAAATTCTCTGCTGCATTGAAGGTTCCCAAGAGCACAGTGGCCTCCATAATTCTTAAATGGAAGAAGTTTGGAACAACCAGGACTCTTCCTAGAGCTGGCAGCCCGGCCAAACTGAGCAATCGGGGGAGAAGGGCCTGTGGTAAGAGAGGTGACCAAGAACCCGATGGTCACTCTGGCTGAGCTCCAGAGATCCTGTGGGGAGATGGGAGAAACTTCCAGAAGGACAACCATCACTGCAACACTCCACCGATCTGGGCTTTATGGCAGAGTGGCCAGACGGAAGCCTCTCCTCAGTGAAAGACACATGAAAGCCCGCTTGGAGTTTGCAAAAAAAGCACCTAAAGGACTCTCAGACTGTGAGAAACAAGATTCTGTGGGCTTTCATGTTGGACCCCAACAAAGAACCCTAACAATAATTGGAAACAAGTTCCTCGATCATAAGCTAATGTTTGTAGACCCTGCCAGAATGAATTGGTTAACCCTGCTAGAGCAAATTGGTTAACCCTGCTAGATCGAATTGGTTAACCCTGCTAGAACGAATTGGTTAACACTGCTAGAACGAATTGGTTAACCCTGCTAGAACGAATTGGTTAACCCTGCTAGAACGAATTGATTAACCCTGCTAGAACAAATTGGATAACCCTGCTAGAACAAATTGGTAACCCTGCTTTTATAGACTTTGCTCTCTCTGCCTTGGATAGAAAGGCCTTGGACTTTGTTCTCTCTGCATGATTCTACCTCTTGGCCAGTCTCTCTCTGCTCCTTCTCACTGCACGTGTGCATGGCACTCTCTCTCAGGCCTCTGCATGTGTTCATCAGACTCTTTGCACTCTGCACGTGTGCATGACTTGGACTCTCTCTGCACGTGCCTGCTTGCCTGCCAGTGTTCGTGCTGTTGACCGCCTCTTCGTGCTCGTGCTGGGCCTGGCCTTCGCCGGCATGGTGCTCATTGGTGAATCAAGACAACTAGGTCCTGGCAACATCGTAACCATTTTGCTGACAGGATCACAACGTTCTTTTCCCCCTCCCACTCCCCCGTGAATGTGTGCTGGGTGCCCTTGTTGTGCTTCTTTGTAGTGATCGTCGTAAGGCATAGATTAAGCTAAGTTTCTGCCTCTCTTCTTTCCTACCGATAAGTTGCACTGTACATATTTGAAAATAAATCGAATCGTTAAAAGTTTCCTTTTCTCTCTGTCCGTGAATGTCTTTTCTTTCATTGGTCCGCCATTGCTTGCACTCAGAGCAGCGATCGGCCATAACAAAATTGTCAGCTCGGTGAGTACCAACGGTTGCTCTAAATTTCAATCCAGGAACAAAATAAAGTGGTACACCGCCGGAGGGTACGTACCCCGATTGAAACCGTCACGTGGTACAGGTAAGTGGTGTTAGACGATTGGACCCTGCTATCGCGTGACGGACCAATTGGCGTTCATAATTGCTGGTTTGCAACCTGCCAAAGTATGAAGTTATTCGTGTGCGGCAGCCTCAGGTCCAATAAGTTTGGGAAGGAACAGAGGCTAACCCCCTCGTCGTAGACCCGAACCTCGGGCCGTAACAATACTAACCTTCTGTGGAACGTTTTGTGGTCCCAGCTGGTGTCATAAGGTAGGTGGGAGGTTTCAGAAATGCCTCAATACAAATATGATTTTGAAATTTGAATGGCACAGATCTTGCTTCCGAATCCGGAAGTGAACAGATAACGACGGTTCTCCGATTTGATTATATCTCAATACAATCGTGATTTCACATTATATTTTGATATATTAATGCTATCTTACTATAATTCACCAAATGTCCGTCCGTCTGTCTGTCCGTCCGTCCGAAGGTACCGCAAAAACGGCTGAACCGATCGCAACGATATTTTGGGTGGGTAATCCTGGGATCTCCTGGAGTAAAATAGGCTATATTGTTTTTCCAATTTCAGCTTTGGCCTCCAGCATTTTCAGGTTTGGACTCCCGCATAACGTTATTTGCCCTGGTGCAGCACAAACGGCTGCACTGATCAGACTCCAACAACCGAATCAAATCGAATCAAATCGAATCGGATAAACTAACAGATTGCTGTCTCCATCGATCTTGCCAAGGCCAAAACACCGATCGGCTCAAAATCCTTTTAACTGTTGACTTGGTAGTTTTTACAATGAAGAAAACATGTATAGGGAGTACATACGACATAGCGATTGTGAATGTGACAGCTCTGAGGCGTCTTTTGCTTCGCATCGCAGTGACGGCGAGCACCAACATGGCAGCTGTAAGATTAAAATCTGGCTTCAAAGCCCCTCACCACCCAAAGCCTTCAACCAGACATATTAACACGCTCCTCCTCCTTCAATCCCGTTCTTCAAAGCAAAGCAGTAAAAATTGTTGTATCGCCATTATATATTACTAGCAATGGTCCCCACCCTAAGGGCCGAGCTTCAA
Source organism: Myxine glutinosa (assembly GCF_964187855.1). Lineage (NCBI taxonomy): Eukaryota > Metazoa > Chordata > Myxini > Myxiniformes > Myxinidae > Myxine > Myxine glutinosa. The sequence goes on from NC_136272.1 coordinate 62,857,682, forward strand.
TTGGGAGGCGCGATTGATATAACATCCATTAAATATCACACGCAAATCATCAAAATCTGAACAGTATTTTTAGAATTTCAATTTTTAAAAAAAACCATATCACTGTTTATATCGGTAAATATTCTTCCATCGTGTTTCAAATCGTGATATCAACTGTACGGTTTTCTTTAGGAAAACAAATGGAATGATTTTGTACCTCTTCTTCATCTTAGAATTTCAGGATAGACGACACTGCTGATAAAAGTTCCCTTTCTCTCTTTGAAGTTCTTGGCAAACATTTTTATATTGTCACTGCTGCCAACGCGACGCCATGGCATTATTCATTACATTCATTCATTCATTTAATGATCATTAAACATTATTCTTACGCTCATTAAACGTTCATTAAACATTAAACACGTTCATTAAACATTAAACGTACATTAAACGATTACGAAAATAAAAACGAAAAACATTACGAAATTACGTTCACACCGTCACATCAAACGTGACCGTGAACACAAACATCGTCACAACATAAACATCGTCACAAACATTACGTAATTCAAACCGTGAACACATCGAATATTGGAGACCCCATTGCCCAAACGATTTGTCTACAAATACTGTTTAGATTTTGATGATTTACGTGTGATATGATTTAACGGATGTTTAGATAAATCGTTTAAAATTTTTAAAACCCTCAATTTCTGATATTTTGCCTTTTCATTTGGGCTTCCCAATTGAAGCCCCGCCCGTAGGGCAGGTAACGTTGCTAGTAGTATTAATTTGTGCTTGGAATGATGATGAATGATGCTGTTTGGAATGTAAATATAGAGATATTGAGTTTAAAGCAGAATGAGGAAATGACGTAAGAATTTCCATCCCTAACATTCACGGATTCCCCATTGACTGAAGATCTCTATATATAAAGGAGTGTCTGTCTGTCTGTCTGGATGTCCGCTTATAACTCAAGAACTACACATCGGAGAAAAGTTTTAGACACAGATTCGGAATCAGCATAAAATTCCGGTGGTTATAGGCTACTCTGTATTTTAATATCAATGGTTGAAAAAACCGCGCCAGCTGCAATTCCATGGTGTAGTTTGTGGCGGCGCTATTGCCCCTTTCCGATCCCATGACGCATTGCGGTTCCGATTCGCGATAAGGTCTATGCGCTATCACCGACACTTTTCCACCTTTTCCATACCTTTTAATCAGATTTACCTTATCGTCCATCGTAACCACATTACGCTTGGAAACACTAGCATTATCCTTCTTCGGACCCATGGCTAACACAGACACAGTAAAGGAATACTGTACGTCGCCTGTTTTGAATGAGAATCAGCAGTGCGCGTACGTACAGTATACTGTACGTACATATTTATATATTTTTAATGTGCTTTTTATTGTATTTTAAATTGTTTTTTAGCTTCTTTTATTGTTAATTTATGTACTATTTTATTTATTTTAAATATATTTTTAAGGAAAACAAATGTTTTCACGTCCGTAGGAGTGACGTAATGTCGCACATAATGACGTTCGCTGCCCGGTCATGAAAGAAATTATGATTCTCTTGACAAAGTGACATGAAGATCAGGCAGTAAACCTCCCAACTGAGTTTCTCAACAGTCGTCAACCTCATTTCTAAAATCCTTAATTTTCATCCTATTGACTTGAACTTTGAATAGGATTTACATATCGGCTTACTGAATTAAACCACCAACTATTTTTGAGGTCGGCGTAGGCCAAAAGGTCAACGTAGGCCAAAGGTCAACCACCTTTTTTTTAAGTTTCTAAAATCTTCAATTTTCATCCGATTCACTTGAAATTTGAATGGGATTTACGTATCAGCAAACTGCATTCAACCAACAACTATTTTTGAGATCACCATAGGCCAAAAGAGCAACATAGGCCAAAAGTCAACAACAATTTCAAATTTCTAAAATCCTCAACTTTCATCTGATTGACTTGAAATGTGAAGAGGATTTGCATATCACGTCACTGAAATTGAACCACCAATTCTTTTTGAGGTCAGCCTAGGCCAAAAAGTAAACATAGGCCAAAGGTCAACAACTTAAGGTGAAGTTTTTAAAATCCTACATTTTCATCCAATTGACTCGAAACTTGGATAGGATTTGCATATCGGGTCACCTAATTCAACCACCAATTATTTTTGAGGTCTAAAGGTGAAAATGAGAAATTGACAAAGTGACAGATGAAGATCAGGCAGTAAACTTCCCAACTGAGTTTCTCAACAGTCTTCAGCCTCAAGGACTCCCAACACACAGGTTGATTCTCAAGGTGGGAGCACCAATCATGCTTCTAAGGAATCTTGATCCACCAAAGCTGTGTAATGGAACACGATTGACAATCCAGCAAATGATGCCGCATGTCCTAGAGGCAACCATCCTCTCAGGACAATACAGAGGAGAGAAAGTATTCATTCCAAGGATACCACTTATTCCACCTGACCTTCCATTCTCCTTCAAGAGGATTCAGTTCCCCATCAGGCTATGTTTTGCTATGTCCATCAACAGGGCGCAGGGGCAATCAATGAAGGTTGTAGGCCTGAACTTCACAGAACAAGTGTTTGCCCATGGCCAGCTGTACGTGGGCTGCTCAAGGGTTGGAAAACCAAGCAATCTTTATGTCTTGGCACCAAGTAAGAAAACCAGAAATGTTGTATACCCAGAGGTTCTGAGAAATTGAAAATTGAAAAAACGTCATGTAGGAAATGTACTGTGATATTGCTCTAAAATATACATGTTCTTTTCATCATATATTTGTATTATTCTTATTCAACCCGGGCGAAGCCGGGTACCTCAGCTAGTATATATATATACACACACACACACTAGTGAGGAGGCCATAAGAAAAGACAATACAGAAACGGTGAATGCTAAAGCATGAAGCCAATAAATTCCACATTCCTGTAGCAGTGTAGCACCTTCAGTCGCACATCAGACATGGACAGCAGATTAGTGAAAGACTTAGGTAAAAAAAAAAAACGACAAATGGGAAACCATGGAACCAATAAATTCCACATTCCTGTGTCACCTGTAGTCGAACATCAAGCATGGACAGCAGGTTTGTGAAGGACTTCCATGAAAAACGTACCTGTTTGAATGGTTCCATACCCAGTCAATGGCGAATCTGCATATGGCGATCCACGAATGTCACGGTTAGAAAGTAGAAACCCTCACGTCATTTCGTCAATCATTTGAACTCAATATCCCTTTTTTCATTCCAAACAGCATAACTCCAATCAAAAATTAAATAGCATTAATATAAAAAATAAACTTTTACCAACATTCGGGACATAAACTAATATTTAAATCCGGATGTGAAGTAGTTCCGTATACGGTAGGGTGAATACAATTACGATTTCAAAATCGTAATTGTATTCACTCAATTCCAAACGTCATTCCAATCATAAATTGATACTTTAACAAAATAGTTTTAAATGACAATTGTATTGGGATATTATCACACCAGCTAATTATCGTCATCTATCCACTTCCGAATTTGTGGCTGGTTCGTATTGAGTTAATTTCAAAATCATAATTTTATTGAGGAATTTTTGAAACCTCCTTCCTACCTTATAACATCCGCTGGGACCACTAAACATTCCACAGGAGGTTTGGTGGGGCTAGCCCCAAAACTGAGGGAGTAGTTTGGGGATGGACAGACAGACAGACAGACAGACACTCCTGTTTTATAATACAGATTCAGACTGGGTACGTTTATTGTCCAAATCCTTCACAAAGCTGCTGTCAATGTCTGACGTTCGATTGAACGTGGCACAGGAATGTGGAATTTATTGGTTCATCATTTGCCATTCGCCGTTTTTCTTTTTACCCAAGCCATTCACGAACCTGTCGTCCATGCCTGAAGTCAAAAAAAATTAATAACTACATTATTTGCTACCAGGTATCCCCACCCAGATCACACTCTTCAATAAAGTATCAACCAAGCCCAGCTACGCCGCTGTTAGACTATTGGTCTTGTTAACCAGTGTCCATCAGACAAAGGTCTGCAAAGAAACTTAGACACAGGAGAATATTTGGCCCAACGTGCCTGCACTTTATTCACACCCCCATCTTACTATAATTCACCAAATGTCCGTCCGTCTGTTTGAAGGTACCGTAAAAATTGCTGAACCGATCGCAAAGATATTTTGGGTGGGTAATCCTGGGATCTCCAGGAGTAAAATAGGCTATTTAGTTTTCCCAATTTCAGCTTTGGTCTCCAGCATTCTCAGGTTTGGACTCCCGCATAACATTCACGTTCGCATAACGTTCATTGTGACGATGTTCTCATTGTGACAATGTATGTGTTCACGGTAGTGTTTGACGTCACGGTGTGAACGTAATTTCGTAATGTTTTTCCTTTTGTAATCCTTTAATGAACGTTTAATGCCCTTCGATGTCCGGGACCGCAGGCGCGCTACACTGGACGGGCCAGCTTGTACCTTGCCCTTCGCCGTCAGGCTCGAGTAAACCGCTGAGCCCCATCCGTGATGGGGACTGGGGCTTGAGACAGTCCTTCATTAAAAGTATAATAAACGCTGTCTCCATCGACCTTGCCAAGGCCGTAACAGCCGTAACGTTTAATCTCTACATGAGAGAATTCCACATAGCTATGTGGGCGGTGAATACGCCAACAGATCGCTGTCTCCATCGATATTGCCAAGGCCATAACACCTATCGGCTCAAAAGCCTTTTGTTGATTTTGATTGACGTTGATTGTTGATTGACGTTGATTGACGTTGAAAATCCTTGTTCCGTTGATTTTGATTGTTGACGGGGTTGGCTCAACAAAACTGTTGATTTGGTACAGTTACACGTATCGGGAATTTGGTACCCGTATCGGGAGTACATACGACATAGCGATTGTGGACACGATTATCGATCACGATTCATGATCACGATCATCACGATCATAGCGTATCGATCACAATTTGAAACACGATGGAATAATATTTACCGATATGAACAGTGATGTGGCTTTTATTTAAATTCTAAAGATACTGTTTTGATTTTGATGATTTGCGTGTGATGTGATTTAACGGATGTTTAAATAAATCGTTTAAAATAAAATTTAAAACCTTCACTTTCTGATATTTTGCCTTTTCATTGGGGCCTCCCAATTGAAGCCCCGCCCATAGGGCGGGTACCGTTGCTAGTTACTATAATCCATCAGTTTACTTAGGCTTTGTAATATTATACTCATCCCATAAACTTATTGTAATTTGCAGTTACACCTCCTTCAACAACCACAAGCAGGTAGTTCCAACAGGGTAGCGGCACACAATGGCCTATCTCTCGAGACACCGGAGGATCTCCAACGTCCACAACGTAAACGGGGACGGGACGGCCGGCTTTTCTGTCGTCATCAGAAGTACGTGCTCCGAGATGCAGCACCACCTTTCCAGTTATGTTCGAACTTTGAACCCAAATGAGACAAATCAATGAAGACAATGGCACCAGCACGATCCTTTGTGTACGCCGGACAAAGCGAGCTTAAGACACGCGAAAGACAAAACGTTGTCGGAGTAGTGGAAGGAGAGACGTACCGGAGTATCCGTCCAACCACAGCTGGTATACCTCTTCATCAATCAAGGTCGTGTTCCCCACAAACACGTCCATTTCCAGACTCATGACGACGTTCACAAAATGACTTCCAACGAGAGCAGAAACACATTCACAATCCGCTTAGAAGGATTTTTTTGTCCTGCTCTGATCATCGACAAACATTTATTGCTTTATTTGATAAACATCGATGACGAAACCAGTGCGAAAATGACAATGTAAACGATGAGAACACCCAGTCCAAACCACAATGACCCCACCGACATTTTACTTCCGGATGGACACGTGACACGTCACTCTTTAGTCTTTTCACGTGAAAACAATTAAAATTTAAAAGGAGAGAAAACGACTGATGTTGGGTAAACGGTTTCGATGTAACTGATGTTTTGTAAAAATCACAATTTCTGGGTGGGAATCTCTACATTGATTGGTCGACCGATTGCGAAGCCGAGGCCATTTTATGACCCCCGAATTGAGAAGCTGCTTGCCGAGCGGCGGCCATCTTGTCACCCCTAAATTGAGAAGCTGCCAGCCGAGCGGCGGCCATCTTTTGACCCCTAAATTGAGAAGCTGCTAGCCGATCGGCGGCCATCTTGTGACCCCCAAATTGAGACGCTGCTTGCCGAGCGTCGGCCATCTTTTGACCCCCAAATTGAGAAGCTGCTCCATTAAAACAAGCGTCTTAAAAACCGTGGTTAAGCTCCACGAAATCGACGACAACACTTTGTACTTGTACTTTACACACTTAATCTTGTGGTTTTTGCCGTATCATGAGTATAATTGTGATAAGTAAAATGCCTTCTTGTGTAGCATTTACAAAATAACGGGCACCCTTTGCCTGTGGTGAGTTAAGTTACCAAGTATCTTGTGGAGAGCTCAACAAGTCGCTTAAGCACTCAAACAAGCACTCCATTCAAAACCGTGAATAAGGAAAGCCTGGCTTAGCAAGCGCTAACGAGCTGCTTAGTGATTGAACACTTCCCTGTTGTCTCTCCTGGACAAACATTACAAAAAACATTTTTGCTGTGACTGTTACAGCAAAGAAAGTCCTGGGAAAACCACATTTCAAATCTGGCCTCCAAAGCCAGTCGCCGACTGGGCATCCTCCATCGTGCGAAGACCTTCCTTGGCACACCTGAGCTCCTCACCACATACAAGGCTTTCATCCACAGCTCAATGGAATACTGCTCTCCCCTCTGGGCTGGTGCTCCTGCCTCACACCTGGTTCGGCTTCACGCTGTTGAAACCAAAGCATTCAGAATCATTGGAATCTCCCGCGATGAAGCTAACTCCGAGGGCCTCTCACTCACTCACCGCAGGCAGGTTGGTGGTCTTTCTGTTTTCCACAAACTCCTCTCCGGCCTTGCCCCCCCTGTGCTCTGTCCCCCAAATATTCCTACAGGTCGCACAAGATCTGCCAGCAACCCGCTTCTGATGAAACTGCCAAAATCAAGACTCTCTGCCTTCCAAGACCTTCACTCTTTCATTCCTCTTTTCTCCCACCTCTGGAACAAACTCCCCCACTCTCTTCAATCCCACTCCTCGTATTTAAAACAGCTGTTCACCACCATCTCTTATCTTCCCCCATCCAAAACCTTGATCTTTTCTACCCCCCTTGATCCACTCTAAATCCACCTCCTCTTTCAAATCCCATATTCTTTCCTGGAATCCCATGTAGTGTCCATCTTGCTTATCCCGTGTACCCCGCCCCAGCCCTCTCTCTTCCACACATCTTCCGATGTCCCTGTTATCTACTGTTGTTGTACTTCCCTCTCTCTCTCCCACTCTCTTTATTATATGTTGTGTGTTAGCTCTTACATGAGCCTCGACTGAGTATACAAAAAATTAAAATGAAAAGGTCATTCAGGGCCTTCATGTCTTGGAAGCCTCTGTTCTTAAGAAATTCATGCAATACAATTCTATGACTCATTGGGACTGACACAATCTGTCAATTTCCCGACCCGGATCTCAGTCAACGGAGCATCTTCTCTTCTAGACTTGGTTATGACTAACTTCCCTGAAAATGTCTGCTGCTCTTCTGCTCCAATCGGCTCATCTGATCATGTGCTTGTTAAAGTGGACATCTCTCTGACCATTCTCAGAGAGCCTCCTCAGCGTCGACGAGTCTGGCATTTCACTCAGGCCAACTGGCACGGTCTTCAAGCAGCCATCAATCATCTGGACTGGTCTCCCATCTCTACCGCCTCTGACATCAACTCATCCTGGGAATTCTTTCAAAGTAAATTGCTCTCTCTCATGCACAGATTTATCCCATCTCGTCTTCAGTTGTCATACCCTTCCTCCCGTCCATGGTACACGGAATCTTGTGGTGAGGCTGTTGCCTAGAAACAACTTGCCTTCGCCTCCTGGAAAGCAAATCCAACGGAAGGAAATCTCATTTCCTTTCACAAAGCCCGAAACAAGTGTGTGTCTCCCCTCAGGAGAGCCAGGAAACAATATCTCTACTCTCAAGATTGAACTCTCAAACCTGTCTCCTTCCTCCAAATCCTGGAGGTGCCTGGTCAAATCCGTTTCTGGTGTTTGTTCCCCCTCCATCCCCTCCCTTACCTCAAACGGCTACACAGCTGACTCCGCACGTGAAAAAGCTGAATGCCTCAACTCTGTGTTTGCCTCTAAATATTGTGTCCCAAACCCATCTCTCTCTGTACCCACCTTACCCAGCTGTTCCTGGACTCTGTGTCCTTCTCTCCTAACAAGGTGAGGTTTCTGTCAATCCTTGACTCAGATTCTGAAACTGGACCTGACGGCATCAGCCCACGGGCCCTAAAACCCTGCTCTGCCGCTCCATCTCACCCTCTCTCTGTTCTCTTCACCCTCTCTTTTGCTCAAGGTCATCTGCCATCAGCTTAGAAATCGGCCAACATTTCCACTTTGCACAAAATAGAGGTTCCAGGGAACCTGAACTCAACTGGTCTATATCAATATCGTTAGAATATGCATAATAGAACCACAAACTATATAGTTTATATGTGCTAAAGAGGTACGGTAACGTTGAAGGTATCTCATGGTTAAACAGGAAACTAGAAAAAAATTGAGTTTTAAGTGAGGCATGAAAAGTAAAACTACAATTACTTTTCTCAGATTTCAGACTTGAATTTATTTAGAAAGACATGGCCAAACAATATACATGTATGGTATTGAATCAAGATATGTTGAATATTTTAATAGATGTGTTCAACAGGGTTTAAGTATTCATTCATTCATTCATTCATCAAACAAACAAACAAACAAACAAGCACACACACACACACGCACACACACACACACACACACACACACACACACACACACACACACACACACACACACACACACACACACACACACACTCGTTACATTACAACTTAGTCATTTTCTCTTGAATTATCCATACATTCTCACACTGTCAATAGTTTGAAAGACTAGAACATAGACAGGAAAAACAGTTGCTTAGTTGTGGAGTGGACAAATGCGAGATGCTCTTTTACTATGTTCCTAGATGATTGTTCTAGTAAACAGCTTTCCAACATTTCGATCTTGAACTGTACGACTCATCAAATTCAAATTTCATCAAATGCAAAAAAATTAAAAAACACAAAAAAAAAACATTTCAAAAAATTTGATCAGTATTTGTGACTTTTAGAGCTTGGACGTCGTCCAAACTGATGTTTATGGGTCGTCATGTCATAGGTCATGACGAGGTCATTTTTCGGACATCGTCAAAACCCGTAATATATGTGTTGAGGTTTGTTACATATTGTCTACACACCAAGTTTCAGCCTTCTAGCTACATTAGGAAGTACCAGATTGACAAAAATGGATTTTTCAATATGGCCACCCTGCCGCGCCCATTTTTGGGCGTCCAACGCCCAAATGCAATCCCAAACTAGTTTATGTCTTAAAGATGCTGCATAACAAGTTTCATCAAATTTCATCAATATTTGTGACTTTTAGAGGGTAGACGTCGAATTGTTTACAGACGACCGACAGACAGACAGACGACGGACACTGGGTGTCGACAAAAACTCAGCTGGACATAGTCCAGTTGAGCTTTAAAAAAGGTGCAAAAACAGATCCTTGTAACTACAGACCAATCAGCCTGCTCCCAATTATCAGCAAAGTCATGGAATCCATCATTGCTTCAGATATCAAATCCTTCCTCTTCTCCAATGGCTTGATCTCCGATCATCAATTTGGATTCAGACCTGGTCACTCTACCCTGGACATGCTGCTTCTGCTGTCTCAACAATGGATGGAGGTCCTCAATGCCAAACAGGAAATTAGAGCCGTCTCCCTTGACATATCACGTGCCTTCGATACGGTCTGGCACCCCGCTCTGCTCACCAAACTCTCCTCCTTTGGTATCCATGGAAACCTTTGCTCTTTGCTTATCCAAGTTCCTTCTGACGATTAAAATGCAGTACTTATTTGGTTTTTCATTTGTTTATGTTTGTACTATATCATGATGCTGTGTTGACGGCGCTTCCCCGCGGACCCCTGGTAGCTTGTACCTGTTGCTGTGTTTGTGCCTCGGGAGGAACTGCTGAAATCTATCTATCCGGGTTCTTCCCGACATCTTTGATATTTGTTTCTTTCAACTTTTTCACATTTCTCTTTCTTCATTCAAATTATTTCTTTTTGTTCAATTTCCACTCTTTCATCTCCCCATTACTCTTCATTTCTTCCTTTCTTTATGGAGATGTCTCAGGAGAAATGAATTCTTAGGAAAAATTATTTTGTGAGGCTCACTGAGCTGCACCAGGATAGCTTTTAGGGTCGTGCAGTGGTGTTGAAGGGTGGTGGATATATCCAACATATATATATACCACTTCGGGCTGGTAGGATGGCCTATAGGTATGCAACCTTGCCTCGAAACTGTCTAGCCTAGGTTCTAATCTCAGGCCAGGTATAAAACGTTAGAGATGCAGGATGATTCATCAATTAATATCCCTTGGATGGACGTTAAGCTAGGCGTCCCCTCTGCCAGAATCAATTGGTGGACGCTAAATATCCCACGGTGTCCTTTGCGAAGAGTATGTGAGCTATCACCGGTATCTTGAACAAATTCTAAATTTCCTGCCCTAACTACTGCTAGGAAGGCCGTGACAAACCACCGAGCATAACCATTGCAAAGAAACTGGTTCGGCATCACCGACGTTTTGTAACGGAGGATGGTACATCAGAATCAGATTATACTACTTCATGGAAAACGATGCCAGTCTGAGGCATTAACTTTGTTTTGAAAGTTACTCAAAATAAAAATGAAAGGACGAGGTGACACCACACACGGTTGATGTCCCCTCGCTGTTGATAGCAACCCAGGGGTTTGCCAACTTTCGCCCGACCATCAGCAGTGCTCCTTGGTCGACCAAGATCTTCAAAGAAACCAATAAATCCAATGTTGGGGTGAGATATGTCCGCTCTGGTTGGCTACACACACACGAGGCATGCTGCGTTTGGAGCAAAGGTGAACGCATCTCAAGATCAGGTATAGTGAGGACGTTTCCCGGACGGCTGAGCAGAGAGCAACGCAACTGCAGCAGCTAAAATTTGAAAAATCTGCATTCTAATCGTTGGCATTTGTTTTATTGAGAGGATGCATAACTTAAACGTCTCTTATCGAGAGTGAGTCTGATGAAAGAATGCAACAAGACTGCTGATCATTTCAGAGTCCATTTCGATGGTCACGGTCACAGCGACAGAATCAACGCGTTCAAATGTCACTCCAAAATATAAAAGGCTACTTCTTGTTCGCAAGAAATACTTAGTGCACTGAACACGAGAAGAGATGGAGAGAAACACACAGTACTGAAATGGTTTACATCTGACCAGTTACAAAGCAAAAACCTAAACGCCCTTTTGAACTTTTCGCTCCACAAAGCAAGCAAGAAGCTGTTTATGTCCCAAATTCTATGTACAGAAGATTAATTTAGAAAAAGTTTACCTTAATGAGGGACACATTCAATGATGGAAACGAGTGGGGTTAAAGGGGAGGATGCCCGATAATGGCAGGAGGGTTCGTTTGTGGCGTGGCACAATTCACTTTGCAATGCAAAAAGGGCACAAACCAAACTGAAAATAAAAGTACAAAATCTTTCCGAATACACAAGCTGCGTAAATTGTTTAAATTCTGCAACATGGGCTCAAAACCAGTTATGATGGAAAGATAGAAAAGACCTGAGTAACTGGCATAACTGATTTAGTTTCGAGATTGGAAACCACCAATTCAGCTGATAAGAGAAAAATATGTTATTTGAGCGTGGCGAGTTTCATGGTGGGGTGGGTTAAACAGAGGCCGAGGCTCACGGGGGAACTGGAGAACAGGGTGTGAAACCAGCGCACCTGTGACATCACGTCTTGCATGTGGCCGGGCGTACCTCTGCGGCACGTTAATGTTAACAGCCCGAATGACAATGTTGATTACAGACATTGGTGATGACTGCAATCAGGCAGGCACACTTCTTTTACTTCATTAAACAGGCATAGCTGAAAAGTTCATACATGGTGACAGTTTTGGAATTTTTCACCTTGATTTTTACAAATCGTTATGTTTAAGCTTCTACAATAGGAACTGAGAAAAGTGATCAATTCATCTGTTGTTAACTTCACATTACCATCACCGGTGCCAGCTTCTACTGCGCTTGTCCTGCATGCCCGTGATGCGGACCTGAGGCAGACCGGGTGAAGGCAGGGCGGCACCGGGTGAGGGGGGCATCGGTGCCCGGTGAAGGGAGCCGGGCAGGGGTGGTAGTGCAAAGGCGCCCTGTGGTACGACTGGGGGTGGCGGTGGATGCAGGTGGCTGGGTGCGCAGGGCAGAGGGGGAAGTGGAGGCGGAGGTGGGTGCCCTAGAGGAGGCGTATTCGGAGCTAGATGGTGCGGCGGTGGAGGAAGGTAATTTCTTGCTGGCCCATAGGCAGGGGGAGGATAAGACGGATGCGGTGGGGGTGGGATGCTGGGTGGTGGGGGTGGCATCGACGTAGGTGGGAAGGAACTTGGTGGTGGTGGTGGCGGTGGAAAATTGGTCGGAGGTGGTGGTGGATATGGAATTGGTACAGGAGGAAGAAAAGAATGAATTCCGGTGTAAGTAGAACCCGATTCTGTGTAGATGGCAGAGGGAAGCGATTTAAACGAATCTCCGCTCATGAAGCTGTTTGCTGTAGTCAAACACGTGGAGAAGTCAGAGGGTGGAGGAGGCTGGACAGGAGGTAGTTGTGGAGGAGCAGCAGGAGGAGGTAGAGGCGGGGCTTGTGGCAAACCTCCTCTGATTGGTCCCTTCAAGGACTCTGCAAGATTGGTGGCACTCGCATCAATGTCCATTGAAACAAGAGTGATGTTCGATGAAAGGCGCCGTTCTGTGGTTGCCAGATTTGCAGGATGCACTGAGGACGAAAAATTAAAAATCAAATAAATGATAAACATGTTTTGTGCCTCCCAAAAATAAACAATTCAGTTGAAGATTACTGGATTCAAAGGAAGGTCTCTTTGTCTGAATGAATGAATGAATGAATGATCGTTTTACGGCCATTTTCTTTGTCTCATCGAATGAATACGAGATAAGAGGTTAGTATGTTTAGTGCTGCATCGGCCAAGAGCTGGAATCCTTTCATTGGACATCAGAATACTGGGAAGTGCAGGAATTACTTCACCCTGAGCTCACCGGTTTAAATCCAAATAAATACAGCACTTGAACAGCAGAGGCAGGACCACAACATCCAATGTAGGTTGATGGCACAGTTAAAGAATCATGATAGAAGTGGGTGGAAACAATTTGAACACAACAGAAAAATGTGACAAGAGCCAGATGGTGAAGATATTTGGAAATAATAATAAACTAGAGCTTCCAGGGAAGCAGAACTCAACTGAACACTCTGGACAACTTTAAAGTAGGCCAGTTGTCTGTACTAGATTTGACTTAAATGAAAAGCCAACAACCTTGTTAAAGTCTTATCGTCAATTCGGAGCTGAAAACAATATGGCGGCCTATGGTGGCCATTTTGTGACGGATCGGGTTGGAATGCAATAGCAACCTACCTTGTGTGGTAAGGGTTAAACATTCTAAGTTTGATCAAAATCTGTTCATATTTGTGGACGCTAGATTGTTAACGTCGTTTTCATGACCAAAAACAAAATGGTCGCCTAAGTCCGCCATTTTTCAACGGATCGGGCTGAAATTTAATACCAACCTGGTCCTTGGGGTAAGGATGCTGCATGTCAAGTTTGATCAGAATCGTTTGATATTTGTGGACGCTGGAATGTTAACGTCGAAAAGTTAACGGACGACAGATGACGACGACGACGACAGACGACGGACGCCGGAGGGTTTAGTATGTGATTAACTCAACTGGATGGTAGTCCAGTTGAGTTAACAAACACATTGGTGTAATATCAACTCCAGTGAAATGTTTCCCAATGTTTGTGAAACCTTCCTCAAGTATAAGCAAACATACCAGGTATAGGTTGGAGGGCTGGTTCCACCTTTTGCACCTTGGGTCGCGGAGAGTCTGCAAAATGACAATCATGCAACAACGTCGATGCACAAATGGTAGTGAAGCAACATATCAGGATAAAAATCTCACTCTTATTACAAAGTAAACGAGGAAAGTTTTTGTTGATTTTTTATTGTTTTAAAGAGGACACTTAAAAACACTGGAATTGCACGAGGTAGAGCGCATAACTCTGTCAGACTGAACAGTTCACATTTGTATCCCACCGATAGGCCAGATATGGATCCAGACCTGAACCAAAATCGAATCTGCTTGTTCTTATCACCTGCCCAACTCGTCCACCTAACAATAATTGGCCGTTGAATTCCATAACATGATGTGCAAATCCTCTTGAAATTTCAAGTCAATCAGATGAAAATTGAGGATGCTAGAGTTTTAAAAAAATTTTTGGATACAAGATCGAGTCTCGTGAAAGAGCTAACATTGATCACAAAAAGACAAACTGACACATAAAACATAAAACGTATGATAAAGGGAGTGGGAGACAAGATGGAGAGCAGGGACATTGGGAGATCTGTGGGAGAGGGCTTGAGGGGAGGAGGCATGGGAAGGGGGGTGGGGGGGGAGAGATAAAAAAAAAAAACCACATGGACACAGCTAGAACTTCCAGGAAAGAGGTCAGTATTTCAAAAAAGTGGATCTGGGGTGAATTAGCGGGGGTAGAAAAGATCAAGGTTTTGGATGGTGGTGAACAGCTGTTTTAAAGACCTGGAGGGAGGGGTGGGATTGAAGAGAGTGAGGGAGTTTGTTCCAGAGGCGGGAGAAAAGGGGAATGAAAGAGTGAAGGCGAATAGAGAATCTTGATTTTGGTTTAACCATAAGAGGGTTGCTGGCAGATCTTGTGCGACCTGAAGAACTATTTGGGGGACAGAGCACAGAGAGAGCTGGGGGAGCAAGGCCAAAGAGGAGTTGGTAGAAGACAGAAAAACCACCAACCTGCCTGCGGTGAGTGAGTGAAAGGCCCTCGGAGTTAGCTTCATTGCAGGAGATTCCAATGATTCTGAAAGCTTTGGTTTCAACAGCGTGAAGCCGAGCTAGGTGTGAGGCAGGAGCACCAGCCCGGAGGGGAGAACAGTATTCCATTGAGCTGTGGATGAAAGCCTTGTATGTGGTGAGGAGCTCAGGTGTGCCAAGGAAGGACCTCGCATGAAGGAGGATGCCCAGTCGGCGACTGGCTTTGGAGGCCAGCTTGGAAATGTGGTTTTCCAAGGAAAGATCATGGCAGATAGTGAGAGCCTAAAGCTTGAGTGACAGAACTTCTTGGAGAGGATTGTTGAGAAAGTAGATGGGAGGGTTGTCCAGTCTGTCTTTTTGGAGAGACAGAGTGAGAATGTGAGATTTGTCAGGATTGAAAGACATGTTCCACTTGTTTGACCAGTCTGTGAATTTGTCCAGGTCTGCAGAGAGTGAGGAGGCTGCAGACTGCCAATCTGAGGGATGAGGTATGGAGCGGCAGAGTGTGCAATCAGCAAAGAAACACAGAGGATTATCCAGAGAGTCGGAGAGATCATTGATGAAGACCAGAAAAAGCACAGGGCTCAGAACACTGCCTTGGGGAACTCCAGCCTGAAGAGGAAGGGGAGATGATAGAAAACCATTCAGGGCCACATGTTGACTACGACCAGAGAGGAAGTCCGCAAGCCATGCGTGGAGATTTCCATGGATACCATAGGAAGAGAGTTTGGTGAGCAGAGCGGGGTGCCAGACTGTATCGAAGGCACGTGAAATGTCAAGGGAGACAGCTCTGATTTCCTGTTTGGCATTAAGGACCTCCATCCATTGTTGAGACAGCAGAAGCGGCATGTCCAGAGTAGAGTGACCTGGTCTGACACCAAATTGATGATCCGAGATCAAGCCATTGGAGAAGAGGAAGGATTTGATGTCAGAAGCAATGATTGGTTCCATGACCTTGCTGATTATTGGGAGAAGGCTGATTGGTCTGTTGTTGCAAGGATCCGTTTTTGCACCTTTTTTGTGTAAAGCGGTAATGTTGGCCAATTTCCAAGCAGATGGCAGATGACCTTGAGCAAAAGAGAGGGTGTGGAGAACAGAGAGAGGGTGAGATAGAGTGGCAGAGCAGGATTTTAGGACCCGTGGGCTGATGCCGTCTGGGTTGTTAGTCTAGGAGCAGCTGGGTTCGACTGGGAAAGGTGGGTACAGGGAGAGATGGGTTCGGGACACAAGATTTTGAGGAAAACACAGGGTTTAGGTATTCGGCTTTTTCACATGCAGTGTTGGCTGTGCAGCCATTTGAGGTAAGGGAGGGGATGGAGGGGGAACAAACACCAGAAACAGATTTGACCAGATGCCACCAGGATTTGAAGGAGGGAGACAGGATTGAGAGTTCAGTCTTGAGAGCAGAGATATATTGTTTCCTGGCTCTCCTGAGGATGGGCACACACTTGTTTCCGAGCTTTGTGCAAGGAACTGAGATTACCTTCAGTTGGATATCCGTTCCACGAGGCGAAGGCAAGTTGCTTCATGGCAACTGCCTCACCACAAGCTTCAATGTACCATGAACGGGAGGAAGGTATGACAACTGAAGACGAGATTGGATAAATCTGTGCATGAGAGAGAGCAGTTTACTTTGGAAGAATTCCCAGGAAGAGTTGATGTCAGAGGCAGTAGAGATGGGAGACCAGTCCAGATGAATGATGGCTGCTTGAAGACCGTGCCAGTCAGCCTGAGTGAAATGCCAGACTCGTCGGCGCTGAGGAGGCTCCCTGGGAATGGCCAGAGAGATGTCCACTTTAACAAGGAAATGATCAGAAGAACCGATTGGAGTAGAAGAGCAGCAGACATTTGCAGGGAAATTAGTAAGTAAAAGTTAGTAAATTGCATCTAAGTTGTTGACCTTTGGCCTATGTTGACCTTTTCACCTATGTTGACCTCAAATATAATTGGTGGTTGAATTCAGTGACCTCATATGCAAATCCTTTTCAAACGTCAAGTCAATCGTTTGAAAACTGAGGATTTTACAAATTTCGACAAAGTTGTTGACCTTTGATCTCAAAATCAATAGGCATCTTCCTTATGGCAAACTCTACCATTTGGTAAAGTTTCATAAAGATCTGTTTGAAATTGTGACCTGTAGGTGATCGACATACAGACAAACAAACAGAATAGCACAAAAGACTAATCAATACACGTGAAAAATCTTCGATTTTCGCAAGTACCAAACGGACCCAAATGCAATACCTTAGTCTTCTGGCAAGGGTAACTAGAACAGCACTCGGTAGAGCGCATACCTCCGCCAGGCTGAACAGTTTATGTTTTGTATCCACTGATAGGCCGGATCTGTATTCGGACCTGAACCAGGATCTAATCGGCTTGTTTTGGTCACCTACCCAACTCATCCACCAAGTTTAGTCATATCTCGTCCATAACTTTTTGAAATATCATGTTATACATCACTTGTCACCCGATCTCTCAATGGTGCAGAATCACTTTAAAAAAAAAAAAATCTAGTATCCGGATTTGGATCTCCAGCAAAATCGAATCAATTCTTCCTCGTCACACACCCAATATTGCCCACAAAGTTTCATCCGACTCCGTCCAGAACTTTTTGAGATATCGTGGTATATGTCGTTTTTGTGAAGTATCTCAATTATCTCAATAATACTATATCTCAATTGTGAAGAATCATTGAAAAATTATAGTATCCGAATCCGGATCTTCACCAAAATCAAATCATTTCGTCATTGTCACACACCAAACCTCACCTCTCCTGCGAATTTCGTCCGAATCCGTCCACAACTTTTTGAGATATCGTGCTTACAAACAGACAGACAAACATATAGACAGACAGGGGTGAAAACATAACCTCCGCCCACCTTCGGTGGTGGAGGTAATAATCATACGTCATTATGCCAAAGTGACAGAAAATGGATACAATAGCATCAATATAGAAATCAGGAAATGCAATGACGATGCATTTTACACTGACACAAAAATCAAAAAACTTGCTCCGCCAGTAAATTTTATCTTAAGGGGGTGAAACCCATTCAAACACACACGCAGGATTATTATTGTGATTTGTTTTCAAACTGTTTCCACAGTTCAAATTTAGGGTTATCAACACATTATGACTCGTATAAGTCAATCAACCAGAAAAATTTCACATCTTAATCTGTCTCGCAGGGAAAAAATAAAAAAATAAAATTACCGTGCTTTTCATCGTTCACTGGTGATATCTGCAGGAAAAAAACAAAAGTACAAACAATGACAAATTTGAACTTTCATCAGGGTCAGAAACCTTTCAGTTGTTATACATTTCCAGTATTAGCAAAAATACCCTCCCTGCTCCCCTCGAGGCTGCGTCGTACGAGACCCCCCTCCTCCCGCTCCCCCTTTCTGTGTGTCATCACTCATCACTCATCAGCATCTCACAATAAGAAGCTGAGTTTACAGACTGTGGGCAATTTGGTAGCTTTGTAGTCCTTACCTCTGCAACCAAGGGTGGATGGAGGTTGTGTTTTCACCCCTGTCTGTGTGTCTGTCTGTCTGTCTGTTTGTGAACAAGATATCTCAAAATGTTGTGGACGGATTCGGACGAAATTTGGCAGAGATGTAGCGAATGTCACAATGACGAAATTATTAGATTTTGGTGAAGATCTGGATCTGGATCCGGCTAGTATAATTTTTTAAGTGATTCTTCACCATTGGGGGATAGGGCAAAAAACGATACAAAGCAGGACATCTCAAAAAGTTGCAGACGGATTATTTTGATTAAATGTGATTTTGTATTGTGATTTTCTGATCTACTCTGGGATACAAAACGTAAACTGTTCACCTGGTGGAGGTATGCTCTCTACCGAGTGCCGTTCTAGTTTTTCTGGTTTTTGCTCCTCTCACTCTCTCACCTGACTTCCCGACCCCCCTGCCCTCCCAGGTGATGTGCATTCCACCAGAAACCCTTACCTTGTGACTCCCCTTAAGACCAAGTTTAACACTCCTCCACTCATTCATCCCTCTCTTCTTTCACCTGTGGAACCATCTTCCTGAGTCTGTTATCTCGTGCTCTTCAGTCCAGGATAATGAAGTCTGCTGCCCACCTCCACCTCATGGTCTCTCCCATTTCCACCTTTAGAAATTTTCTACTCCCACCGAGACCCGATACCGTATACCATTTCCTGAAATTTCCCTCCCCACGCTGTTTTGCAACCATAGGTTCTCGTCCTCCCATTTCCTTTCTGTTCACACTTTGTTCCTCTTCTCTTCCATAAGAGTTTTAAAAAAGCATCAAATTGATGGACACGTGAAAAATATGAGTTTCAACAGTTAAACACCTAACAATGTCATTTTGAGTTTAAAGACGTGTTACTCATTTTTCCTGAACAGTGACGGCAGACTTGAATAAAACAGTGATAGTAGGAGATATATTCAGGGATTCAGGTAGGGCCAATGGGAGATGTGAGATGGCAGGAGATAGATGTGGAAGATGGCAGGAGATAGATATGGGAGATGGCAGGAGATAGATGGGGACGATGGCAGAAGATAGATGTGGGAAATAGCAGGAGATAGATGGGGACGATGGCAGAAGATAGATGGGGACGATGGCAGAAGATAGATGTGGGAGATGGCAGGAGATAGATGTGGTAGATGGCAGGAGATAGACGTGGGATATGGCAGGAGATAGATGTGGGATATGGCAGGAGATAGATGTGGGAGATGACAGGAGATAGATGTGGGAGATGACAGGAGATAGATGTGGGAAATGGCAGGAGATAGATGTGGGAGATGGCAGGAGATAGATGTGGGAGATGGCAGGAGATAGATGTGGTAGATGGCAGGAGATAGATGTGGGAGATGGCAGGAGATAGATGTGGGATATGGCAGGAGATAGATGTGGGATATGGCAGGAGATAGATGTGAGATATGGCAGGAGATAGATGTGGGAAATAGCAGGAGATATATGGGGACGTTGGCAGAAGATAGATGTGGGAGATGGCAGGAGATAGATGTGGGAGATGGCAGGAGATAGATGTGGGAGATGGCAGGAGATAGATGTGGGAGATGACAGGAGATATATGTGGGGGATGGCAGGAGATAGATGTGGGAGATGGCAGGAGATAGATGTGGGAGATGGCAGGAGATAGATGTGGAATATGGCAGGAGATAGATGTGGAATATGGCAGGAGATAGATGTGGAATATGGCAGGAGATAGATGTGGGATATGGCAGGAGATAGATGTGGGAGATGGCAGGAGATAGATGTGGGAGATGGCAGGAGATAGATGTGGGAGATGGCAGGAGATAGATGTGGGTGATGGCAGGAGATAGATGTGGGAGATGGCAGGAGATAAATGTGGGAGATGGCAGGAGATAGATGTGGGAGATGGCAGGAGATAGATGTGGGAGATGGCAGGAGATAGATGTGGTAGATGGCAGGAGATAGATGTGGGAGATGGCAGGAGATAGATGTGGGATATGGCAGGAGATAGATGTGGGAGATGACAGGAGATATATGTGGGGGATGGCAGGAGATAGATGTGGGAGATGGCAGGAGATAGATGTGGGAGATGGCAGGAGATAGATGTGGAATATGGCAGGAGATAGATGTGGGATATGGCAGGAGATAGATGTGAGATATGGCAGGAGATAGATGTGGGAAATAGCAGGAGATATATGGGGACGTTGGCAGAAGATAGATGTGGGAGATGGCAGGAGATAGATGTGGGAGATGGCAGGAGATAGATGTGGGAGATGGCAGGAGATAGATGTGGGAGATGACAGGAGATATATGTGGGGGATGGCAGGAGATAGATGTGGGAGATGGCAGGAGATAGATGTGGGAGATGGCAGGAGATAGATGTGGAATATGGCAGGAGATAGATGTGGAATATGGCAGGAGATAGATGTGGAATATGGCAGGAGATAGATGTGGGATATGGCAGGAGATAGATGTGGGAGATGGCAGGAGATAGATGTGGGAGATGGCAGGAGATAGATGTGGGAGATGGCAGGAGATAGATGTGGGTGATGGCAGGAGATAGATGTGGGAGATGGCAGGAGATAAATGTGGGAGATGGCAGGAGATAGATGTGGGAGATGGCAGGAGATAGATGTGGGGAATGGCAGGAGATAGATGGGGACAATGGCAGGAGATAGATGTGGGAGATGGCAGGAGATAGATGGGGATGATGGCAGGAGATAGATGTGGGAGATGGCAGGAGATAGATGTGGGAGATGGCAGGAGATAGACGTGGGATATGGCAGGAGATAGACGTGGGATATGGCAGGAGATAGATGTGGGATATGGCAGGAGATAGATGTGGGAGATGACAGGAGATAGATGTGGGAAATGACAGGAGATAGATGTGGGAAATGGCAGGAGATAGATGTGGGAGATGGCAGGAGATAGATGTGGGAGATGACAGGAGATATATGTGGGGGATGGCAGGCGATAGATGTGGGGGATGGCAGGAGATATATGTGGGAGATGGCAGGAGATAGATGTGGGAGATGGCAGGAGATAAATGTGGGGAATGGCAGGAGATAGATGGGGATGATGGCAGGAGATAGATGGGGATGATGGCAGGAGATAGATGGGGATGATGGCAGGAGATAGATGTGGGAGACGTCAGGAGATATATGGGGGAGATGGCAGGCGATAGATGTGAGATATGGCAGGAGATAGATGTGGGAAATAGCAGGAGATAGATGGGGACGTTGGCAGAAGATAGATGTGGGAGATAGCAGGAGATAGATGTGGGAGATGGCAGGAGATAGATGTGGGGAATGGCAGGAGATAGATGGGGACAATGGCAGGAGATAGATGTGGGAGATGGCAGGAGATAGATGTGGGAGATGGCAGGAGATAGATGGGGATGATGGCAGGAGATAGATGGGGATGATGGCAGGAGATAGATGGGGATGATGGCAGGAGATAGATGTGGGAGACGTCAGGAGATATATGGGAGAGATGGCAGGCGATAGATGTGAGATATGGCAGGAGATAGATGTGGGAAATAGCAGGAGATAGATGTGGGAGATGGCAGGAGATAGATGTGGGAGATGGCAGGAGATAGATGGGGATGATGGCAGGAGATAGATGGGGATGATGGCAGGAGATAGATGTGGGAGACGTCAGGAGATATATGGGGGAGATGGCAGGCGATAGATGTGAGATATGGCAGGAGATAGATGTGGGAAATAGCAGGAGATAGATGGGGACGTTGGCAGAAGATAGATGTGGGAGATAGCAGGAGATAGATGTGGGAGATGGCAGGAGATAGATGTGGGGAATGGCAGGAGATAGATGGGGACAATGGCAGGAGATAGATGTGGGAGATGGCAGGAGATAGATGGGGATGATGGCAGGAGATAGATGGGGATGATGGCAGGAGATAGATGGGGATGATGGCAGGAGATAGATGTGGGAGACGTCAGGAGATATATGGGAGAGATGGCAGGCGATAGATGTGAGATATGGCAGGAGATAGATGTGGGAAATAGCAGGAGATAGATGGGGACGTTGGCAGAAGATAGATGTGGGAGATAGCAGGAGATAGATGTGGGAGATGGCAGGAGATATATGTGGGAGATGGCAGGAGATATATGTGGGAGATGGCAGGAGATAGATGTGGGAGATGGCAGGAGATAGATGTGGGAGATGACAGGAGATATATGTGGGGGATGGCAGGCGATAGATGTGGGGGATGGCAGGCGATAGATGTGGGGGATGGCAGGCGATAGATGTGGGGGATGGCAGGAGATAGATGTGGGAGATGGCAGGAGATAGATGTGGGAGATGGCAGGAGATAGATGTGGAATATGGCAGGAGATAGATGTGGAATATGGCAGGAGATAGATGTGGAATATGGCAGGAGATAGATGTGGGATATGGCAGGAGATAGATGTGGGAGATGGCAGGAGATAGATGTGGGAGATGGCAGGAGATAGATGTGGGAGATGGCAGGAGATAGATGTGGGAGATGGCAGGAGATAGATGTGGCAGATGGCAGGAGATAGATGTGGGAGATAGATGTGGGGAATGGCAGGAGATAGATGGGAAAATGGCAGGAGATAGATGTGGGAGATGGCAGGAGATAGATGGGGATGATGGCAGGAGATAGATGTGGGAGATGGCAGGAGATAGATGTGGGAGATGGCAGGAGATAGATGGGGATGATGGCAGGAGATAGATGTGGGAGATGGCAGGAGATAGATGTGGGAGATGGCAGGAGATAGATGTGGGAGATGGCAGGAGATAGATGTGGGAGACGGCAGGAGATAGATGTGGGGGATGGCAGGAAATAGATGTCGGAGATGGCAGGAGATAGATGCGGGAGATGGCAGGAGATACATGTGGGAGATGGCAGGAGATAGATGTGGGGGATGGCAGGAGATAGATGCTGACGGTGGCAAGATGGCAGGAGATAGATGGGGACAATGGCAGGAGATAGATGTGGGAGATGGCAGGAGATAGATGTGGGAGATGGCAGGAGATAGATGTGGGAGATGGCAGGAGATAGATGTGGGAGAAGGCAGGAGATAGATGGGGATGATGGCAGGAGATAGATGTGGGAGATGTCAGGAGATATATGGGGGAGATGGCAGGAGGTAGATGGGGATGATGGCATGAGATAGATGTGCGAGATGACAGGAGTTAGATGTGGGAGATGGCAGGAGATAGATGTGGGAGATGACAGGAGATAGATGGGGATGATGGCACGAGATAGATGTGGGAGATGGCAGGAGATTGATGTGGGAGATGGCAGGAGATATATGTGGGAGATGGCAGGAGATAGATGTGAGAGATGGCAGGAGATAGATGTGGGAGATGGCAGGAGATGGATGTGGGAGATGGCAGGAGATAGATGTGGGAGATGGCAGGAGATAGATGTTGGAGATGGCAGGAGATAGATATGGGGTATGGCCGGAGATAGATGTGGGAGATGGCACGAGATAGATGTGGGAGATGGCACGAGATAGATGTAGGAGATGGCAGGAGATAGATGTGGGAGATGGCAGGAGATAGATGTGGGAGATGGCAGGAGATTTGTGGGGACGATGGCAGGATATAGATGGGGGAGATGGCAGGAGATAGATGGGGATGATGGCAGGAGATAGATGTGGGAGATGGCAGGAGGAAGATGTGGGAGATGGCAGGAGGAAGATGTGGGAGATGGCAGGAGATAGATGTGGGAGATTGCAGGAGATATATGTGGGAGATTGCAGGAGATAGATGTGGGAGATTACAGGAGATAGATGGGGACAATGGCAGGATATAGGTGGGGACAATGGCAGGATATAGATAGGCACAATGGCAGGATATAGATGGGGATGATGGCAGGATATAGGTGGGGATGATGGCAGGATATAGATGGGGAGAATGGCAGGAAATAGATGGGGAGAATGGCAGGATATAGATGGGGAGAATGGCAGGAGATAGGAACTATAGAAGGAGATACATTGAAGGATTTAGCGAGGTTTTGTAAAATAGAAAAAGAAGAAAAGGAAAAGTCAGCGGGCATTAAGAGGCCAGAACCCCCAGGAAAATAGTTGAAATCTAAGCTGCAATCCTCAATTCTGCTGATTTTTGAAGGGATACAAGTATCGGAGGCAAGCACCCCAATTCAATAAATTACCGCAGGAACCTCACCTAACTGCAACAAAGCATTTGACAAAAATATTGGCAATTTATTAAGGATTTACATTTTTGTATAAATGGCAATATTACAAATCCATAAAATATATTCTAAAGTGACTTGAGTTTAAATTCCAATGGAAATTATTATACGATATTTTACTTTCCATTATTTACTTTTGGTGAGAATAAATGTTTTGATCGTCATATCTTCCAAATTAAAGTTTTTATAAAATAATAATGATTTAATAATTCCCTCACTAGGATTGCAAATGCAGGACGAGGCCAATAAGCCCATCAAGCCAGCACAATGGTTGCCAACCTATGGTTATTAGTCCGTGCTTTTATGCAATGCGTGTAATTTTCAACCTGCATGAATTGCTTTCTGGATCCTCGTGAGTTCCATACGTTTTGTTGCACATGCGTGTTCGCCACTCATGACACATCGTCACTTCCTGTAGAACAAACTTTATATTAAGCAAAACCAAGTGTGCATAGTTTGTCACCAAAGGGTGTCTTTGTCTAGTTCCTTGTCAGGCCAATTTCACTACCACATGGATTATATTTTTGTGACTTTCGTGATCGTCTTCTTTTTGTCAACAATGTCGACTCTCACCACCGCTGAATAGTACTGCCAGCTCGGTTCCCATTCTTTGATGATGATAGAAGAACAGCAATCCTTCCAATTTTTAAAAACATGAACATGACCGCTCTTGTCCCAGGGTGGCATATCAGATGTTTCAAATACTTTATCACTATTAACAAAATAAAAACAGGTAATGTATGAACAAGCTTCTCCAAAAGTCTCAAAATGAATTATCATTAAAGAATGAATGAATGAATGATCGTTTTGAGGCCATTTTTCCCTGCTAGAGCGGGGGTTAGCCTTGCGGGCCCCATGACAATCATGGTTCCCTGTTTGAGGCAATGTTTTTATGGCCGGATGCCCTTCCTGACGCCAACCCTTAGTCGCCTCTTACGATGCGCAGGGATACGGTGTGCCTATTCTAAATCGGGGTAGACACCGGGATCATTCATCCCAGCAAGCTGGTACTCAATTTGCCGACCTCGGAAGAATGACAGGCTGAGTCAACCCCCCTGGCGTTAATTCAGCGATCGACCGGGATTCGAACCCAGGATTCTAGGATCCCAAGCCGGCACCCTAACTGCTAAGCCAACACCAGGCTAAAT
Source organism: Myxine glutinosa (assembly GCF_964187855.1). Lineage (NCBI taxonomy): Eukaryota > Metazoa > Chordata > Myxini > Myxiniformes > Myxinidae > Myxine > Myxine glutinosa. Next base: position 62,883,542 of record NC_136272.1, read on the forward strand.
TATCATTAAAGAAAAGCTCTAAATTCATCTTTAAGATAACTGCATCACACAGGAAATCACAACCCGCAGGCCAAATGGAGTCCAAGGCACAAACCTGGATGGGGCGTTTCGCCGCACGGGGTGGGCTTCCTTGCGGAGAAGGCTTCTTAGGTGTCGGTGGTGCTGGCAGAGACATTGGAACTGTGGTCTGCAGGGCCGTGGCTTCCATCGGCAAAACATGTGGAGCAGGGCCAGAAGGCTGAACTAAAAGAGGATGCTGTTGGTGGCCATGTGACAAGGCCTGGGCCTGCGGGGCCTGTGAGTACAGATCCAGTACCTGATGGCAGATGTCTGGGTAGGTAGAGGACAAAACGTGCAAAATATAGATCAGTTTAAAAATTAAGAGGGTTACATGACCTTCACATTGTGCATCCCTCGTGTTGAAAAACTTATTTATATAGTTGAGACAAATGAAAAGAAAAAATATCCAGGAGATGAAACAAAACGAATTCATATCTCATCATTATGCCATAGACAGAGCCAGGGTTTCAAGATGCATGTCTGATATGAATATGTACACAAACATAATTTTTTTATACAATCAGCAAAAAAACAAAACAAGCAGCAGCAATATAATTAAGGAACATTGCAGAAACTTGAAAATAGAGTTTGATGTAGATGCATCAATGGATACGCCTCTGCCTACATTAATTAGAGGTCAACCCACTGTTACGTTTGATTTCAATTCAAGGTCACATGTGAGAGAGAGTGAGAGAGTGAGAGAGTGAGAGAGTGAGAGAGTGAGAGAGTGAGAGAGTGAGAGAGTGAGAGAGTGAGAGAGTGAGAGAGTGAGACTTTTTATGTCCTTTTCTTACAAAAGTATTAAAAAAACAATAAATGATTCTTCAAAGAAAACAATCACAACAGTTGCACAAACCTTTACATGATAAATAAACAAAAGTATAAGCAAACAAACAAGTATTAAGAAAATCAACTACATAGTAAATACTAACTGACCCTCAGCTATTTTGCAAAATGCATTTCTTATACACCACTGCTTCTTAAAGAGTTGTAACTCAGAACAACAAAATTCGAACTTAATTCTTGAAACACAGAGAGCTTTAAACATTTCCAAAACATCTGTACTATAAGAATCATTTTGTATCTTTGATTTCCTGGTCTTGTATATTGCAAACTTGGCTTGCGAAATAAAGAAATGAATTAAAATTGTTGTTGGGGAATTGGTGTTTCGTCAATCATGGCGCACATCACATGATTGCTCAGTTTCAATAAAATTAACTTCTTCAGGAAAGTTTTGTGCCAGAGTCACATTTGAAGATTCTTCGGGATGTGAGGTGGGGGACTCCAAGCCTGTTAGTGACATGATCACGATGCTCGGTTCATGGATTTCACTCTCCTTTAGTGGATTTAAACTATCATCTTTTATTTTCTCAGTGTCCTTATTTTCCTCATTTATTCCTTTTCTAGGGAGATATTTTAAGTGCTTTTCCTCCTCTTGCAATTGACAGGAGGAAGCTGCACAATGAACGTCCTCGTGTGAGGTGACACTGTCTGAGGGATCAGAAACACTCACTGGGATTGGAAAATTAGATTCCACTTTTTTCTTGATAGTGTTTGTAGTAGTGGAGGTTTCTGAATGATTCTTTTCCTCTAATAAGGCAAACCTGTTATCACATTGAATTCCAGCAATGGAGTTTTCACTGATTTGCCTTTTCCCAGAAGGTAACGCACTTCTTACAGCCGATTTACGTTTTTTAACTTTTGAAACGGTAACAAACCCCTCATTTGTGCTGTCCATTGGTTCAACGGGAGGGGGCGTGTCCACTTGTCCACGTGTCTGGTTTATCCTGCACATTTGTCGAGCAGGAAACGTTCACATTAATCTGAGAGTCATTGTTACCCGTTTTGACCATGTTAGGCTGTTCCTTCTGAAGGTGGCAAAACCGTTTCATGTGTCCCACTGCACCACAAACAAAGCACTTTCGGGTGTCGGTGGACAACATTCAAAGAGGAATATTCCTTTTTGAGAACCATACCATTCATTTTTGAGACTTGGCTAAAGATGGTGGAAGAAGAAATGTGGGCAAGGGGGTTAACAAGGACGGATGCAGAAAATAGGGCAAAATGGAGAAGATCGTCATGGGGACCGCAAGGCTAACACCCGCTCTAGCAGGGAAAAAGGCCTTAAAATGCATGTTGTTGTTGTTGTTGTTGTTGAGAACCATAAATACCTGTCTACGGAAACTCATCACGTGACTGACACGTTCATCCTTACAGCCCAGAGGGAGCATTATTAATGGGGACGCACAGTGACCATATCGCTGCAGCGCTGCAAGGATTGCATCGCTATCCAGGAATGTTGGGACATTCGAAACAACAACTTTATGAGCAGGAGTATCCAAGGGATAATCCATAACAACGTGTCCAGAGTCGAGGGACAAACCTTGTTGTACGATGAGAGCAACGTGCTCTACATCGGACACAAACACGATAACTCGTTTATTCATACGCGACGCCGCACGTACCTTATCAAACCCGATCTTGTTCCCGATTGCGAGAACAATCGCTTCCACAGAAACACCCTCCGGTGGAGAACACGCAATCCCATGCTCACGTGAAAATTGCTCAAACGCTGCATATCGCTGCGAGTGAGCAGCCGCCATGTTTGAACACACGGGGCTCGACCTCGTCCTCCCAGCTCGGGAAGAGGAAGTTGGTAATGCACTCCGACTTTCCCAGCTTAGGGAAAGGGAGCGTTAACAAAACAAACTAAGGAATTGTAAGCGAGAAAAAAAGGTTTAAAATAAAACAGGTTTAAAGTGAAAAAATAAGTTGGGAAAAAAAAGAACAGGGAACCGCCCAAAAACGACGATTACCCTTAACCTACACGATAAGTGTGCTCTATGGCTCTCGTGCTCTATGGCTCTCTCTCTCTCTCTCTCTCTCTCTCTCTCTCTCTCTCTCTCTCTCTCTCCTCAACATAGAAGGGAGACACAGGGAAGCTTTACAAACAAACAAGGACACTAAGGAGTAAAATTGGGGGGGGGGGGGGAAGAGTATGAAAAACAACCAAGACAGAGCACTCACGACACGAAGTGGGAAGCCGCCATGACAGTACACACAGTGCACCAACGACCAGCAGGGGGCGAGAGGGCGAGAGAGGGGGGGGAGAGAGAGAGAGAGACTTTGACTTTTAAGCTCTTTTTATTATAAAAGTATAAAACAAGAGTGCCACCAAAAGCAATTCAATCAGGACAATCAGTAAAATCATAGCAATCCCGGAAGGAAAAAACAATCGGTGCACTGCAAACCAAGCAACAGAAAAGGTGCAAATACCAGAAGAAAAAAAACAACGCACGATAAGAAACACCCGCACTGTATTATACAGAAATTAACAATTTGTTTTCTTGGACCTCACAAATCCCTCCAACACACCAGGTCGCAACAAAATTTGCAAGGTCGTTTGCCGTTTGGACACAGCCAAATTCAAGCTTGAGCCTTGCTGACACCAATGAACTAAAAAACACCATAATACTGCATTCCTGCATGGGTCTGCCGCCCAGCTTCGCCTTCCGCGACAGGTATACGGCCAGTTTAGCAGTAGCGGTTAGGAACCCGAATACAATAGATGTGGTTCCCTTTTTGGGAGGAAAGCCAAAGATGTAAGCTTTCAAAGAAAAGGTAACCTGCAATCTATGGGAAATAAAATTTAACCAATGAAACAAAGGAGAAAGTCTTTCACAATTAATGAAAGCATGAAACAAATCTTCCCTCACCGGACAAAAGGGGCAACAGCCGGAAATGGGGGAAAAAAAACGAATGACAGCATTGGAAGGAACAATCCAGTGGGCCAAACGCCACTGAAGGTCACCTGTTCTTTTAGAAATAAGTCCAGCATACATTGTATCCCATAAAGGCTCAGAGGGGGGACCGGGAGGCAAGAGTCCTTTCCACCGGGTAACCCCAGCTAGAGGTGGGTCCCCAAGAAGAAGTTTCACACAAGACCTATAAATACTCTTGCTGCTCATAACATGGGGGGTGACCCTGCGCTCATGGGGGGCAGCTCGTTTGGGGTAAAAGCGACACTAAATTTTGGGACTGTGGGCTCAACCTCTGCGTCCTGTGTCCAATGTAGGCCTAGCTGGTGGCCCCTTCGGATCACCGCTCTTAGTATGTTCCCGATTTGCCTCCTGGACCGAACACCTGTTAGGTCCGCCAGCTCGTTCGCAGGCTTCCATCCCTGTCCAGAATCGTGTCGGAGGTGACACACTTTCAGGATGTTGGCCACTATAAAATGCTGGCAGAAGTCGCGACTCCTCGGGATATCGGGGAAAAGTGGGTTGAAAAATAAAGGCTCGTGTGCATACATGTTAGTGCCATACGAGTCTGTTTGGCGACTTATCGAAACGCCCTGCCAGGCATTCAAGAGGCTCTGATAAAAGACTGGGAGCAGAGATGTATCGACGTGTTGAAGGTTGGTCAGGAAAAGTTCCTGTCCGTATCCGAGCCTCCCAGCTCGTTGAAGAATGGAGTAGGCTAAGGGCTTTCCTGGTAGGTGTTCTGCATAAAGCAAGCGTTGGATGGAGCGGAGCCGGAAGGCCAACAGGCGGCATTTCACATCGACTAGGCCATGACCACCCTCGGCCAAGGGACAACATATGGCGCTGGGTCGAAGCCAGTGGTAGCCTCCCCAAAAAAAATCCACCAGTTTCCTCTGGATAGCTTGGAGCAAAACCTCCGGTGGTTGCAGGCAGATGAACCGGTGCCACAAAAGGGTAGTGACGAGGTTGTTGACAACTAGCGCGCGACCCTTATAGGAAAGGTGGGGTAGAGCTCTTTTCCATCGGCTCAAACGCCCATCTACCTGGTCAATGATCCTGTCCCAATTGTTCTGGGCATACTGAGGAGGACCGAGGAAGACGCCCAAATACTTGATGCCATCGTTTGCCCACACTAGCTCTGCAGGAAGGGGAGGTGGTGGTAATAACGGTGGCATAGGTAAGTCATTTTTTGGAAAGGGGATCCACAGAGCCTTGCTTTTCCCCCAATTACACCTTAATGATGAGGCAAGGTTGAAGTCCGACAAACACTTTGCCATGGCGTCACTGTCGCATTTTCTTTTTATAATGACACAAAGGTCGTCGGCATAAGCTGACAGGGTCAAAGGTGGGTGTCCTGGAGAAAGGACAAGTCCAGGGATATCCTTTCTGAGGGCGATTAAGAGGGGCTCCAAAGCGAGGGCAAATAATAGACCTGAAAGTGGACAACCTTGCCTTACCCCTCTCTGAACCTTTATGGGTGGGCAAAATTCGTTGTTAACTTTGATCAAGCTGGAGATGTTTGCATATAACAAAGCTATGTAGGCTCTAAAATTAGTGCCAAGCCCGCAAGCTTGTAACACATGACACAAAAACTCATGATCAATGCTATCAAAGGCCTTTGCGAGGTCAAGAAACACCAATCCAAAATCCTCTTTGACACATTTACCAGTTAACAAATCTCTGACTAGGAATATGTTGTCATAGATGGATCTGCCAGGGATGCCGCAACTTTCATCAGGTGACACCAGGTCCCCAATAACTGTCTTCAACCGGTTCGCAAGGACCTTGGAAAACAGTTTGTAATCCGTGCACAACAAAGAGATCGGACGCCAGTTTGACAGGTGTCGGAGATCGCCAGTCTTGGGTAGCAGGCAGAGTACTGCTCTTCTAAAACTGAGCGGTAATTCTCTGGATAAAAGAGATGCATCCAGAACATTGAGCAGCTCTGGGCCCAAAATGTCCCAGAATGCCGAAAGAAATTCGGCCGGTAGGCCATCGATGCCAGGGGCTTTTCCCGACTCCATCTCAGCGAGTGCACCGGTTAGCTCTGGAAGGGTAATTGGAGCATCCAGTTCCAGACGTTGGGCCTCAGCCACGGAAGGAAGATGAGAGGTCAAAACATTCATCATTTCGTGAGAAACTGTTTTGGCCTTGAAAAGTTCAGAAAAGAAATCGATTACATTTAATCTTATATCACTCGGATTTGTTAGGATGTTCCCCCCTGGGTCCAAAACCGAAGATATAAGTCGTGCTGGTTTCTCTACAGTTTCTAGGTGAAAGAAAGCCTTAGTTGGGGTATCTGAAACCTTTATATTTTGTATTCTTAGCCGAACTAGTGTGCCCGCTGCTTTTTCATGGATCAAATCCCTTAATTGGGCCTTCTTCTCGAGTAGCAGCCGATAGTTCACTGGGTTGCTCTCATTGGCCAACTTGCTCTCTAACCTTAAGATGTCTGCTTCCAAGCAAGCCATCGTGATATGTTTTACATTGGTACAGTGCGAATTAAATTGTTGACAAAATACTCGAATCCCACCAGAGACTAATTGAGGAGAAAGATGATTTTTTAGTACTCATGTCAGCCCAGAAATCACGAAAGGAGTCTGTAAATAAACTATCTTCTAAAAGTTTAACGTTAAACTTCCAGTAACTATTTCTGCATGTGGGTCGAGGAAAAGAAAGGTCTAAGGTTACCATATGGTGGTCTGAAAACAATGACGGAAAACAACCTGAAGAGGCCGCGACGTTCCTAAAGGGTACATTAATGTACCAGCGGTCGAGTCTTGCCGAAGACACCCGGCCATTGGCACATCGACACCAGGTAAACTGGATTATGTTGGGGTGATGCAATCGCCAAACATCCAGTAGACCGGCCGTCTTAAAGAAACGGGATAGGTCCGCATGGGACTCGGGGTGGGGTTCTGCCGAGTTTCTATCCTTCGAAGGGTCAAAGGTGCAATTAAAGTCACCACCAATGCACACACATTGGTCGAGATCAACTGATTTCAGGTGGTTTACCATGGAGGTGAAGAAAGCCTTTCGGTCCCTGCTCTCACTAGGTGCGTACACATTGAAAATGGTACAGCGGAAGTTTTGATGTGCAAGCTGAAGGGAAATAAGCCGGCCTTTTATGACTTCCTGAAAATGACAAGACTCAAAAGCTAGACCTGGCTTTAGAAAAAACCCAACCCCAGCAGATGAGGCTGACAGATTGCTAAAATAGCATTGCCCTTTGAAAGTTTGGCACCAGTCATGTTCCACGTTAGGTGTGATGTGGGTCTCTTGTAGTAAAAGAACATTTGCCTTTTTACGGTCAAACAAGTTTTTGACTTGGGCCTGACGGAGGTGACTTGCACCCCCACCATTCATGTTTAAGGTCGCAAAGGAAATGTTTTTCATTCCGTGGTAATGAAATCGCCCTGTGCTTGGGAACACTCTGCACCTGCTCGGGTAACGAACTTTCTTAACCTGTGGAATTGAGATTTCGTCAGGTCAAAATCCTCACGCGCTTTGATTATTGACTTTGCGGTGCACATGAATGCAGCCAAGTCAGGGAAATAGTCTTTAATGACAATGTTGCGGTGACGATACGTTTCGTTAAGGAAGGTAAGAATGAGTTGAGGGGATACCTGCGAGTGACCTGTCATCGCTTGTGACAGCGCGGTTGCCTCAATGTCATCTTCGGACTCAGACACGTCAGATAACATGTCGTCAGGATCTGGGGTATTACCCGCTGCCCCCGCGGTCTTGTCTGGAGGCACCTTCACAAGTTTCCCAAGGTGTTCCCGAGAGCACTCGTTAACACTTTGGTGGATATTTGTATCTGGGGTCGGAGCTTGGGTTTGAGGTCCCGGCAAACTCAGATTTGCCGGCCCCGTTTGTACAGTGGGAACGTTTATTGAATCCTTAGTCTGCTCGGTATTTAAAGGGGGGACAAGCGGAAAAACATTTCCCAGCTCGGAAATGGTAATACTTTCACTGGAGGTTTCGCACTCGGAAACTTCCAGGTGAGAGGTACAAATTTTATTTTTTGGCTCATTTACATAATGAGACTCACTGGTGTCATTGGCAACGGTATTCATGTTCTCAGTTAGTGAGGGAATGTCAGAGGGGCACTCGGACACATGTGCACCGGAAATGGTGCCGCCCATGACCGCCTTCTTTGCAGCACCAGCGAAACTGCTTGGCGCTGGTGCTCTTCGCTTTTTAGCAAACACTATGGATTCTTCGTTCATGGGTTCAGGAAAGGGGGCAATGCTAGTTGTGTCAGTCGCATCGGTGGGTGTCATCACATTGGAATCGAAAAGCACCGGTGTGACAGACGACTCAGTCGGGGTGTCAGAAGGTACGGTCGGGGTGTCAGAAGGTACGGTCGGGGTGTCAGAAGGTACGGTCGGGGTGTCAGAAGGTACGGTCGGGGTGTCAGAAGGTACGGTCGGGGTGTCAGAAGGTACGGTCTGGGTGTCAGAGGGTACGGTCGGGGGGTCAAAGAGTACGGTCGGGGTGTCAGAAAGTACGGTCGGGGTGTCAGAAGGTACGGTCGGGGCGTCAGAAGGTACGGTCGGGGCGTCCGAAGGTGCGGTCGGGGTGTCAGAGGGTATGGTCCGGGTGACGGAAGGTACGGTAGGGGTGACAGGAGATACGGTCCGGGTGACGGAAGGTACGGTAGGGGTAACAGGAGATACGGTCCGGGTGTCAGCGAGCATGGTCGGGGTGTCACAAGGCGCGGTGGAGGGATTGGCCTTTTTACAAACCCTTTCGTTATGTCCCGGTTCACCACACTTCGGACAAGCGGCCCTAGGACAGAATCTTTTAACGTGTCCGAATTCTCCACAATTAAAGCAAGTTAAGGAGGCTGAGGAAGCATACATGTGGTATTCCCGATCATCCAACGATACTTTAAAGGATATATTTAAACCTGTATCGGCTCCGCGATCCGGGAGAATCATGTACACCTGCCTCCTAAAGCTCATTACGTGTTTAACACGATCGCTGCGACACCCGAGCGGAATCATTGAGATTCGGGAAACAATTTTTCCATAACGAGACAGAACGGATAGGAGTTTCTCGCCTGGCACAAACGGTGGAACGTTGGATATTGTTATCTTGGTAGCTGGCGTATCCATAGGGGATACCGTAATATAATGACCCCCTTTTATGGTTAGACCGGTACTAACGACGTCATGAACGAGTTTTTCTTCTGACACGAAGACAACAAATTTCTGGTTCATTCGTGACGCCGCACGAACATTACCGTCTCCTATGATGGATCCCACGGCAAGGATAATGTCCTCAGTAGGAGCGCCTTCGGGCGGAACACATGCGAATGCATGCTTACGCGTTAAATTTTCGAACGCCTCGTAACGAGAGCGTGTATTCGCCATACCAGCGAAATCCCCCCCCCCCCCCCCCCCCTTGTCCGAACCGGACAAGAAGGTATCAAACCTAAATAATCGAACTAAAGTAAATAATAAACGTGCATTATAAGCACAAAAAAGGCTTACAAAGCGTCGTCAAAGCCAGTAGGCCGCACCCAAAATGGGCTCGCTCTCAATCCTCTCTCTCTCGAAGACAAGGGTGCAGAACGGATGAAAACACGATGCCGAAGCACACAGGATGGAAAAGGAGAGGGAGGGGGGGGGGCAGGGGAGAGCAGGAGAGGGGGGAAAACTCACAACGGACTCACCAAAACACCGAGCAGTTGCTCACAGCCGCCATGACGCTACACCCAACGCACCGACAGCCGATAGGTGGCGCCAGAGAGAGAGATAGAGAGAGAGAGAGAGAGAGAGAGAGAGAGAGAGAGAGAGAGAGAGAGAGAGAGAGAGAGAGAGAGAGAGAGAGAGAGAAAGAGAGAAAGAGAGAAAGAGAGAGAGAGAGAGATACGTAGAAGAGAGAAAACATTAGATGCTTAAAACTCGAGTTATGATCTGCAAAATGATTTTCAAAGGGCACGTTATCTTTGACCCAATTACCTCAAAATTGAATAAGTTAATCCTTGTATTACAGTTCATACTTTTGCAAAGGTTCAGTATATCACTAGTTATTGCAGTAACAAAAATTCTGCTGCACTGGTGGAGGTACATCCTTAAAACATCACCTTCGGTTGTAGAAGCATAAAAACTATGTGTCAAACAACATTCAAAAGCTAACTTTAAAATAAATACAACGTTGTTCCACTCCACCCCACTCTCCTCTCCTCTCCCCCCCACCCCCCACCTCCTCACTGACATTAATCTAACACTGACAAAGGTTTGAACGAACGGTCGGTTGGGACATTGGACCAATGTCAGTATGCTATCCGAATCTCTTTTGTCCATCCTCCCCGCCTCGGCCCGTCTCAGACCGTGTCCGTCTCGGCCCGCCTCAGACCACGTCCATTTGTCTGTCTCAGTGACAAAAGGCAGCCTACACAATAAATACACAAGGAAGACCAGACAGGAAGCTGCTGCATGATCGAAGGTCTGCATGGTATGGGTTATATCGCAGACAATCGCAGCGTGCCCAACACACACTGCCAGCTCACCCTCAAGAAGTTCAACAGGGACATCCTGCACAAACTGCTCCCACCAACGGCGATGGTTTGGGCGCAACGTCCACTCCTGGATCTCAAACTTGCAAAGCCGTCCAGCCAAGTACATCACAGCCACACCGATGATCTCTGGCTCCCACTGCAGGCACAATGTTGTGCATAGGCTGAGGGACAGACAGGAGGAAGGACATCCAGGTTGGTACTAATCAGCTATGACCAATTAAGAATGTCAACATTAAAAATAGCACCGCAAGGCGGGCGTAACCCCTCAGCCAATGCTTGGTGGAAACCAATTTCAAGATGGCTGCCGTGGCGGCCATATTGAAAATCGCAGCATGCCCCTTTTCGAAAGGAACCTTCCTCTACTGAACCCCAACACACACTGCAAAAATGGATTTAATCGGACAAGCCATTCTGCTCGAAATTGATGGAAACCAATTTCAAGATGGCTACCGCGGCGGCCATATTGAAAATCACAGTGCGCCCATGAACCTTTCTCTACTCAACCCAAACACACACTGCAAGCATTGATTTAATCGGACAAGCCGTTCTGCTCAAAATTGACGGAAACCAATTTCAAGATGGCTACCGTGGCGGCCATATTGAAAATCACAGCGCGCCCATTTTCGAAAGGAACCTTCCTCTACCCAACCCCAACACACACTGCAAAAATGAATTTAATCGGACAAGCCATTCTGCTCGAAATTGATGGAAACCAATTTCAAGATGGCTACCGTGGCGGCCATATTGAAAATCGCAGCGTGCCCATTTTCGAAAGGAACCTTCTTCTACCCAACCCCAACACACACTGCAAAAATGAATTTAATCGGACAAGCCATTCTTCTCGAAATTGACGGAAACCAAAAGTTGACGGACGCCCGGATGGCTGCTGTGGCGGCCATATTGAAAATCGCAGCGCCCATTTTCGAAAGGAACCTTCCTCTACTCAACCCCAACACACACTGCAAAAATGGATTTAATCGGACAAGCCGTTCTCCTTGAAATTGACGGAAAACCAAAAGTTGACGGACGCCCGGACGACAATACCCCTTAGCCCAATTTGGGCTGAGGGGTGAAAAGGATTTGAAATAATTAATTTTTATTTATATCACATTTGCGCAAATAATTTCAATCCCATTCATTGTTTTAGTCGATGTAAAAGAAGACATTTTGTGAAACAAAACACTGCAGAGGTACTTGGTTAATGGCATCAAGTCAAAATAACACAAACAATGACCATTATTCATTGGGAAAAATTTAATAGCAAGTTTATATTTTTGAGGTGGCTCTTTGTAATATGGGGATAGATGTACCATGCTGTGTAATGATGGAAAGTCCGTGCTGGATCTCCTGAGAACGTCCACATTATCCTATTCTTAAATTCACTGTGGACCAAAAAATAATAATATTACCTGTCATTAACAAATGTCCAAGCCATCTGCACCAATCTCTGCAGCTTGTTCTTATCACCTGTATGAGAAATGAGCAGAAACTTGGGGTCACGTAAAACAAAGGCTGGGTGACCACCCAGGGAAAAGCTCATTCAACCTGAACTCTCAGGATATGCACTTGTAATACCTTTGAGTTGCTTTGCATACTTCAGGAGGAACTGGTATGGATGTTCCAACTGCAAGTCAAACTTGATTGTTTGAAGGAGAATTCTTTCCAACACCATCACTTCCTCCTGGCAACAGTAGCAGTGAAAGCAATCATGTCCCAAAAAGATCACTACAAGTCATAAGGAGAGCATTGAAGAAACGTTTGCTTCATTTTTCATATGCAAACAGTGTATGTTTTGACTCAAGGTAGGCCGATGTCATCACACCAAAAAGACTGCATTGCCTGAGAATATTTGGATTAAAAACAAACAAACATTTTGCACGAATATTATTAAATTATCTACAAAATAGAATTTGATGCGAATGCGTCGATGGATATACCTCACTACCTCAGCGTTAGATGTCAACCAACTGTTGTGTTTGATCTCAATTAAAGGTCACACGAGGGAGAGCGGAAGAGAGAAAAGGGAGAAGAGTAGAGCGGAGGCCATAACAGATGCATCCAACTCAAATTATGGCCTGAAAAATGATTTTCAAAGGGCACATGACCTTTGACCCATGAACCCAAAATTTAATCATTTCGTCTTTGTATTGCAGTCTATAATTGGGCCATGTTTGGTTGAAATTCCTTCAGTGGAGCTCACAATTTGTTTGGGTACCAAAATTATTATATATTAAAGATCACATGCCATTTCACCTTTTGAACCTAAAATGTAATAAGATCATCCATTTTCGATACTTGTGCTAAGTTTGGTTGAAAGGTCTCTTCAATGGTTCACAAGTTATTGCAGTAACAAAGATTTTTAATTAACGGGTGCATGAGCTTACGGCTTAGACCATCAACCGTTTGAACCGAAAATCGAATTGGTTCATCTTTGTACAACAATCCATACTTGTGCGACGTTTGGTTGGAATCCCGTCAGTGCTTCACAAGTTATCATGGTAACAAAAAGCCGATAAACACACGGATGGATGACAACCCCAAAACAAAATGCTTTATGTTGGTTATGGAGCATGATAGGCTACGGGGGCAAAAAAAGGAATGATGCACTTACTGTACTTGCAAAGTGTACAAAGGAAACAATCAATCGGGGGGGGAGGGGGGGGGGGGGGGAAAGGGATGTGGAATGTGCTAAGTGTCCATGTCACAAACCACAACCCACAAGCTTTACTACCCAGGAACAGAATGAAGAACCCGTCTTGCTCGTGAAGGCTGGTGTCGATTATTAGCATACCTCAATCAATGTGCTATTCGATTAATCTACATAGGAACGCAAGTTCTTTCTACTTTTTTTTTTTTTTACAGAGTAGGGCTGCCAGGGTACCCTCGAGGTATGCACAATCACCTTTGAGCAGTTTCGCCTGCGTTTGAATTTCGGCCCAGGCATAAACTGCCATCCTGGTGTTTTGCAGTCTCGGCGAGCATCAATGCGAGTGCCACATCCCTACCGTGAAGATCCGGATTCGGATCCGGCCAGTAGAATTTTTAAAGTGATTCTTCACCATTGGGACATAGGGCCAAAAACTATACATAGCAGGATATCTGAAAAAGTTATGGACGGATTTAGCCGAAACATGGTGGACATGTTGTGTGTGTGACAAGGAAGAATCGATTCAATTTTGGTGAAGATCCAGATCCGGATCCAGCGAGGAGAATATTTAAAGTGATTCTTCACCATTGAGTTATATGGCCAACCAGGTGGAGGTATGCTCTCTACAGAGTGCCGTTGTAGTTTCCTATCAAATTGTCTGTCCCAAATTGTATCTTGTTGTGTTAAATCGTCGCGTTTGTGGCCCTGGCAAAGTCTGCCCTCCTGTTGAGAGAGAGGTTGTGCTTCTGCCTCCGTTTTTTAAAATCCCACATTCCACGTTTTCACTCCTTTTATCCCAAGTTTTGTTACTTCTGATACCTCAGCTCAATCCTTTTTCCTTCCTCACCCCTGGTGTTGGGCTAGCGGCTAGGGTGCCGGCTTAGGATCCTAGGATCCTGGGTTCGAATCCCGGTCGATCGCTGAATTAACGCCAGGGGGGTTGACTCAGCCTGCCATCCTTCCGAGGTCGGCTAATTGAGTACCAGTTCACTGGTAATTCCCTGTTTTCATTGAAGGCGGCAAAAAGGGTTGGCGTCAGGAAGGGCATCCGGCCGTAAAACATTGCTTCAAAAAGGGGACCAAAAAAACAACAACCACGGTTCCCGAAAAAGGCCAACCCCCGCTTGCGGGGAAAAATGGCCTCTAAAGGTGGTTTTTTATATACCCCAAAAAGTACAAACAATATAACTCCTCTTCAACAACAACAACAACAACAACGGCATTTTAAGGCCATTTTCCCTGCTAGAGCAGGGGTTAGCCGAGCGGGTCCCATGACAATCTTCTCCATTTTGCCCTATTTTCTGCATCTCCCCTTGTTAACCTCCTTGCCCGTATTTATTCTTCCACCACCTTTAGCCAAGTCTTCCTCGGTCGTCCCCGTCCTCTACTTCATATACTTCCTTCTACATTCATTTCCATCACTCTTCTCAACCAGTCAATTTCATCCTTCCTCAACACATGACCAAACCATCTCAACCTGTTCCGCTTCACAGCATCCATCACAGGTTCTATTCCCATCATCTTTCGCAATTCATCATTTGTCTTCCTCTCTCTCAACATACTCCGCAGATCCTTCACTCTTCTTCACTCCAAAAAAATCAGCAGCAGAAAAAAACAACTATCTCCCATGCTCAGTTGCAACTTAATTACGTATATCTTATTTTTTTCAATATCCTCAAGCTGAATCTCCATGGAATAAAACTTTTCTTCTCCCTGTCTACTGTATCCTCCGGTATGATCAACCTTAACCCCGTTCTGGCGGCGCGGTTACACTCTGCATGAAGAACTGTACATTTCTTATACATTTACACTGTACATTTCTCACTCTCCATGTGCCACGCTTGCATCTCACAAAAACCAGGAGGTGATGGGTTGGTAGCCTCTCTTTTCTACCATCTTTCTTCTGGTGTTGCTCCCCCTTCTCTTTCAGGCCCCTGCTCCTCAAAGTTGCATACAACAACAACAACAAAACAACAACAACAACAACAACAACAGGCATTTGCAGGCCATTTTCCCTGCTAGAGCAGGGGTTAGCCTCAAAGTTGCATGCATTCTTCAAATAACCATGTCCTTGTGATCTCTCCAAAATACAGGATTACGGTTCATCTCCACTACTTTGTTCCTCTTTTTTCCCCACCAGAGTCAGTACAGTCACCATTTCCTTCAGACCTTCAAGATGGCAATAAACTACCGGTAATTATTCATCCCTCTTGTGATCCTCGCCAACCCTCCCACAACCCTTCCTGTTAACCAACCATATACAGTCACGTGAAAAAGTAAGTACACCCCATGTAAAGTTTTGACTTTTTCAACATATTTCAACATACAGCTATTTGATCTTCATTTCAACAATATTGATAGATAAAGGTGATATAATATAACAAATATCATGAAACATTTACATTTTGTAGTCCATTGTTTAATTTAAATAAACATAAATGCAAATTTCGCATGTGGAAAAAGTAAGTACACACCTGGCTCCAATCGGTGGTATTGCCCCCTTTGGCAGAAACAACCTCAAGTAGGCGATTCTTATAACTGTCTACCAGTCTCTGACATCGACTGGAAGAAATATTTACCCACTTCTCCATGTAGAATTCCTTCAGCTGCGCGTTGTTTGAGGGGTTTCTTGCATGCACAGCTCGTTTCAAATCCCCCCACAACATCTCGATGGGATTTAGATCCGGGCTTTGACTTGGCCATTCCAGAACACTCCATTTCTTTCTTTTCAGCCATTCCTTGGTGGATTTACTGGTATGTTTAGGGTTATTGTCATGTTGCAAGGTCCACCTTCGGTTGAGCTTCAACTTTCCGACAGATGGCCTCACATTATCCTCAAGCACCCTCTGGTACAATGAAGAATTCATAGTGGATTCTATGATGGTGAGCTGCCCAGGCCCTGATGCAGCAAAGTTGCCCCAAATCATAACATTTCCACCACCATGCTTTACAGTTGGTATCAGGTTCTTGTGGTCAAATGCTGTCTTTGGTTTTCGCCAAACATGTCTTCTGGTACTGTGGTCAAATAGCTCTACCTTTGACTCATCTGTCCAGAGCACACAGTTCCAGAAGTGCTGGTCTTTGCCGAGGTATTCATTGGCAAACTTTATTCTTGCCCTGATGTTCTTTCTGGACAGCAAAGGTTTCCTCCTGGCACACCTCCCATGTAGATCAAATTTGTGCAGCCTCTTTCTAATGGTAGACTCGTGCACTTTGACATCAACAGTAGCAAGAGCTACCTGTAGGTCCCGTGATTACATTCTGGGGTTCTTAGACTTCGTTCAGCATCTTGCGGTCTGCTCTCGGGCTGAACTTGCTGGGGTGGCCTGGCCTGAACAAGTTGGCAGTTGTTTGGAATCTTCTCCACTTGTAGATGATCTTCCCGACAGTCGAATGATTGATTTCAAATTGTTTGGAGATCTTTTTAAATCCCTTCCCAGACACGTAGGCATCTATAACCTTCTTTCTGAAGGCCCCAGAGAGCTCTTTTGATCTAGGCATGGTGACGCCACACACTTCAACAACAAAGAGCAAACCAAACTAAATGTCTGAGGTTTAAATAAGACAGGTTCCTCCAAGATCCTCTCGAACGATGTTCTAATCATTTGCACCTGAGCTGGTGCACCTGATTCTAATTTTAGGTATTTGAAGTAGTGATAAATGTAGGGGTGTACTTACTTTTTCCACATGCAAAATTTGCATTTATGTTTATTTAAATTATACAATGGAAGCGAAATTTGCATTTATGTTTATTTAAATTATACAATGGACTACAAAATGTAAATGTTTCATGATATTTGCTATGTTATATCACCTTTATCTATCAATATTGTTGAAATGAAGATCAAATAGCTGTATGTTGAAATATGTGGAAAAGTCTAATCTTTACATGGGGTGTACTTACTTTTTCCACATGCGAAATTTGCATTTATGTTTCTTTAAATTATACAATGGAAGCGAAATTTGCATTTATGTTTATTTAAATTATACAATGGACTACAAAATGTAAATGTTTCATGATATTTGTTATATTACATCACCTTTATCTATCAATATTGTTGAAATGAAGATCAAATAGCTGTATGTTGAAATATGTTGAAAAAGTCAAATCTTTACATGGGGTGTACTTACTTTTTCACGTGACTGTACCTTTCTCAAACCTGAAGTATATGATCAATTGAGCGTAACAAAACACAGAATTGCGAACCAAATCTTCATTAAAATTAAGAGCGTTCAATAGTAATCGGAGATTCTGCAATTATTAAAGTGTACACTCCCATAACACTGTCGTGCTCTGCTGTATTGGGCATACACGACTTTTGAAATGGTGTAATCCGCCACAATATGCTCGGTGCTCATGCACAAACCTAAGGAAACCAGCATGTTTGGGGCATATTCCAAAGTGTTCGAAAGGAAGCACATTATGTGTCCGGGAAAGGGATTGTTACCTGGAATGGCTCACAAAGCTATAAAATAAGTGGAAAATACTTGGAAAAGTACCTGAGAGAAAGAGCTGTGCCTCTGCACAATGAAAGACTTGGAGAGCTTTCTCAGTTTGCTGAACGGGCAGCTGCTCGTACTGCAAACTCTTGATCACGTTGGTCGGTGCAAGGCCCGAGTGAACGGGCGTGTATTACTCAACCCCCCCGACCGATTTATACCAGGAAATGGACAGTGTATCTGGAATAGGTACTTCCAAGAGTGAAACTGCAGAAATTTTTTTAAAAACAAAAAAACACTCCTTTGTAGGTGGTCCGGAAGCATGATCCCCTGGAAAATTTTGCTAAATTTATGTCAAAATATGCATTTTGTCAGGTGATTTTGTCCAAATTGTAACAAAAAAAACTATGCAAATAAAAAAGTAATATTTGGGGAAATGTTTTATTTCACCTGAACATCCATTACTGAGAAGATTATTTTCAGTTAGTAAAGCACTTCATTATTATAAAATAAATTAATTCTGAATACCACATACCTTTCAAGGACTTTTGATACACTAGTGGTGCTGTTGGTCCAAATTTTCATTGGTCTTCACGGCCTTGTAGCATGCCTACCTGCTGTAGTGCTGGAGCATTAGCTTACCTTTCACCAAACCCAGATATGCTCGAGCCAGGGTGGGGGTTATAGGTTCATTATTATTATTGACAAATGCATTACTACTGTATTATTATTGTTGTTAATATTATTGGTATTAATTTTAAAATGCTTTGTTGCAATGTATCTTTTTTTTTTTTTTTGAATTATAATGCCATGGAAGGACCTATTAAGATGCTCTATATACACACACATCTCATTTTTTATTTCTGTTACTCAATTCGGGGAGAGGGAGAGTGGAAGCTACGGGAGCTGTGAGGGCTGTTTTAAATATAATGTTTGTTTGGTTACGGGGCCTCAAGAGAGATATTAAATTTTTGAATATATTGTTAAAAGGAGAAGCGCCCATTCACGTATGTGTGTGTGTTTTATATACACTGCCGCTGCCCGCTTATAGTTTAAACAGGTAATGTTAAAAAACCGAACACCGCTCATCCATGGATATTTCTCATATTTCCTAGATTTTCTTGAGTCCAATTTGCATTTAGAAATAGAACAATTATGGTTAGCCATTTCTAAATTTCCACTATTTCGTTTAAATGCTGAAAATTTTATTTTAATATACGATTTGAATGAAAGATTTCATGGCAGCAATGGCAGGTTATAGGGTGCCCGGCGAGCCGAACTAAATCACCGTAAACACATGCACAAAAGGCCTCATATCGCATTCATACGTAATTTTTAAAGCCCCATATTAATTGGAATGGAAGGGAATGAAGAAAAGTATATTTTACACTCCAGGTGCTCTTCTATATTTACCAGGTGATCCATTCCATTGTTATCCCTATTTTTTAACTGAAAAAATGCAAGCCCAATATGCATCATCTGTCAATAGACCATTTAAAATTCAGAGATTTCTCTGTACACAAAAAGGGGCTTTTTCTGCCAGACATTGATCAAGTAAAAAATTAACATACCTTAGGGTCCTCACCAAACTGTGAAAACTGCACATCACTGAGCAAGCTGCGTGCAGTCTTGATTATATCCTTGCACTTCTTAGGCGTCTCTTCCACCTTTCCCGCCAGGAAGAGGCAGCAGGCTGCTGTCACCTGCCAGCAAAATTACTCTCAAATAGAGGAATTACAATTTCCTCATTGAAACTGCGCATTTGTTTTTTTTTTAAATTTTGAACTGTTCCAACTTATTCCTCATTCCCAAAACACCTTCCTGGCCATCATCCATCATCCGATTGCCACAACTAATAGTCAACATCACAATCCGATAAGCCTTCTCCATCAAAGAGAGATATGAATAATCCATCACCTTATCCTTTAATCTCTTGGTGTATTGTTTGCAGTCAAATATTAGTTTAACCAAAGAAAATGTCATAGAAGCAAGTTTCTTGTCCATTCAAGGAAGTAAAGTGGACTGACCAATCAGATAGTCTCTATGACTAGGGTTAGAGTTCAAAATACTTACATAGCGTGCAAACTGTTTGAAGGAGTGGAACATGTAAAATCTGTGGAAGTAAACAATCCCAGTGGCCAAAGTGTCGTAGTGTCTGCTCCGTTGTTAAGACAAACCAAAACCCACATGAGTGGTTGCATTACACAAATGAGTGCAACCAAGAAGTACAATGAAAAATCCAGCATCAAGATGTGACAATTTGCTAACACGTTCATTTTGGGGTTTTTTCACGAGAAACGTTAAATTGACAGTGGGGTAAGCGGGACAATAACTGCACAGAATTCTTTTTTTAAAATACTTGGTCTAAGTCAAACATGTAAAGTTTTGACTTTTTCAACATATTTCAACATACAGCTATTTGATCTTCATTTCAACAATATTGATAGATAAAGGTGATATAACATAACAAATATCATGAAACATTTACATTTTGTAGTCCATTGTATAATTTAAATAAACATAAATGCAAATTTCGCATGTGGAAAAAGTAAGTACACCCCTACATTTATCACTACTTCAAATACCTAAAATTAGAATCAGGTGCACCAGCTCAGGTGCAAATGATTAGAACATCGTTAGAGAGGATCTTGGAGGAACCTGTCTTATTTAAACCGCATTTAGTTTGGTTTGCTCTTTGTTGTTGAAGTGTGCGGCGTCACCATGCACAGATCAAAAGAGCTCTCTGAGGTCTTCAGAAAGAAGGTTATAGATGCCTACGAGTCTGGGAAGGGATTTAAAGAGATCTCCAAACAATTTGAAATCAATCATTCGACTGTCTGGAAGATCATCGACAAGTGGAGAAGATTCCAAACAACTGCCAACTTGTTCAGGCCAGGCCACCCCAGCAAGTTCAGCCCGAGAGCAGACCACAAGATGCTGAAAGAAGTCTCGAAGAACCCCAGAATGTCATCACGGGACCTACAGGTAGCTCTTGCCACTGTTGATGTCAAAGTGCACGAGTCTACCATTAGAAAGAGGCTGCACAAATTTGATCTACATGGGAGGTGTGCCAGGACGAAACCTTTGCTGTCCAGGAAGAACATCAGGGCAAGACTAAAGTTTGCCAATGAACACCGAGGCAAAGACCAGCACTTCTGGAACAATGTGCTCTGCACAGATGAGTCAAAGGTAGAGCTATTTGGCCACAGTACCAGAAGACATGTTTGGCGAAAACCAAATACAGCATTTGACCACAAGAACCTTGTGGTCATCGTGGCTATTGCCCAGAAACAACTTGCTTTCGTCTCCTGGAAAGCAAATCCAACGGAAGGAAATCTCATTTCCTTTCACAAAGCCCGAAACAAGTGTCCACCCTCAGGAGAGCCAGGAAACAATATCTCTCCGTTCTCAGAGAACGTTGGTGTTGGCTTAGCCTGGTGTTGGCTTAGCGGTTAGGGTGCCGGCTTGGGATCCTAGGATCCTGGGTTCGAATCCCGGTCGATCGCTGAATTAACGCCAGGGGGGTTGACTCAGCCTGTCATCCTTCCGAGGTCGGCAAATTGAGTACCAGCTTCCTGGGATGAATGATCACGGTGTGTACCCCGGTTTAGAATAGGTACACCGTATCCCTGCGCATTGTAAGAGGCGACCAAGCGTTGGCGTCAGGAAGGGCATCCGGCCATAAAAACATTGCCTCAAACAGGGAACCATGATTGTCATGGGGCCCGCAAGGCTAACCCCCGCCCTAGCGGGGAAAATGGCCTTAAAGCGTTCATTCATTTCTCAGGACCGAACTCTCTTATCTGTCTCCCTCTTCCAAATCCTGGTGGCGTCTGGTCAAATCTGTTTCTGGTGTTTGTTCCCCCTCCATCCCCTCCCTCACCTCAAATGGCCACACGGCTGACTCCGCACGTGAAAAAGCTGAATGCCTCAACTCTGTGTTTGCCTCTAAATCTTGTGTCCCAAACCCATCCCTCTCTGTACCCACCGTACCCAGTCGTACTCAGCTGCTCCTGGACTCTGTGTCCTTTCCTCCTGACAAGGTGGAAAAGTTTCTGTCAACCCTCGACTCTGATTCTGCAACTGGACCTGACGGCATCAGCCCACGGGTCCTAAAATCATGTTCTTCCACTCTTTCACTCCCTCTCTCTGTTCTCTTCACCCTCTCTTTTGCTCAAGGTCATCTTCCATCTGCTTGGAAATCTGCCAACATAACCGTTGCACAAAAAAGATGCAAAAACAGATCCCAGCAACTACAGACCAATCAGCCTTCTCCCAATTATCAGCAAAGTCATGGAATCC
The DNA here is from genome assembly GCF_964187855.1 of Myxine glutinosa. Classification (NCBI taxonomy): domain Eukaryota; kingdom Metazoa; phylum Chordata; class Myxini; order Myxiniformes; family Myxinidae; genus Myxine; species Myxine glutinosa. The sequence goes on from NC_136272.1 coordinate 62,905,284, forward strand.
ATCATTGCTTCAGATATGAAATCTTTCCTCTTCTCCAATGGCTTGATCTCTGATCATCAATTTGGTTTCAGACCTGGACACTCCACTCTGGACATGCTGCTTCTGCTTTCTCAACAATGGATGGAGGTCCTCAATGCCAAACAGGAAATTAGAGCAGTCTCCCTTGACATATCACGTGCCTTCAATCCGGTCTGGCACCCCGCTCTGCTCACCAAACTCTCCTCTTTTGGTATCCATGGAAATCTCCACGCATGGCTGGCGGACTTCCTCTCTAGTCTTAGTCAACGTGTGGCCCTGAATGGGTTTCTCTCATCTCCTCTTCCTGTTCAGGCTGGAGTTCCCCAAGGCAGTGTGTTCTGGGCCCTGTGCTTTTTCTGGTCTTCATCAATGATCTCTCTGACTCTCTTGAAAATCCTCTCTATCTCTTTGCTGACGACTCTACTCTCTGTCGCTCCATTCTTCATCCCTCAGATCGGCAGTCTGCAGCCTCCTCACTCTCTGCAGACCTTGACAAAATCACAGACTGGGCAAACAAGTGGAACATGTCTTTCAATCCTGACAAATCTCACACTCTTACGATGTCTCTCCGAAAAGACCGACTGGACAACCCTCCCATCCACTTTCTGAATAATCCTCTCCAAGAAGTTCTGTCACTCAAGCTTTTGGGTCTCACTATCTGCCATGATCTTTCCTGGGAAAACCACATTTCAAATCTGGCCTCCAAAACAACAGCACAAGGACAAAATGATTCGATTTTGGTGAAGATCAGGATCTGGATACGAGAATTTTCTAAGTGATTCTTCACCATTGGGAGATAGAGCAAAAACTATACATAGCAAGATATCTCAAAAAGTTGTGGATGGATTTGGACAAAACTTGGTGGAGAGATTGGGTGTGTGACAAGGACTAATCGATTCGATTTTGGTGAAGATCTGAATATGGATTTGGATGACCACCTTTAGAGGCCATTATTCCCCCGCAGAGCAGGGGTTGGCCTTTTTCGGGCACCGTGGTCCCCTTTCTGAAGAAATGTTTTATTGTCGGATGCCGTTCCTGCCGCCAACCCTGTTAGTAGCCTCTTGCGACACACAGGGAATTATCAGTGAACTGGTACTCAATTTGCCAACCTTGGAAGGATGACAGGCTGAGTCAACCCACCTGGTGTGAATTCAGCGATCAACCGCGATTCGAACCCAGGATCCTAGGATCCCAAGCCAGTACCCTAACCGCTAAGCAAACACCAGGCTCCAATAGCAATCCAGGCAACAATATGGATTCGGATACGAGAATGATTTAATTTGTAAGTGATTCTTCACCATTGAGTGATGGGGCTAAAACCGATACACAGCAAGATATCTCAAAAAGGTATGGACGAGTTATGACTAAAGTTGATGGACGAGTTGGTTAGGTGACAAGAACAAGCAGATTAGATTTTGGTTCAGGTCCGAATCCAGATCCGGCCTATCAGTGGGATACAAAACATAAACTCTTCAGCCTGGCGGAGGTATGCGCTCTACCCAGTGCCCTTCTAGTTTAGTATGATGTTCATTTATCAGAACAGCATTAGTCCGTGGGCTGAGTAGGGTTTACATGCACCCCCCCCCCCCCCCACAACTTAACTTCCCAGGTATGTCCATGTACCCCCCACCCTAGGGGTTAGGAAAAACCATGTTAACAGAAAAAAACTCATTCCCTCATAGTTTGACCTCTGGTGACCTCATTAGTGACCTCATTTGCATATAACACATATCATTGTAAAGAGTGTCACAGGACAAACATTTTGAGGGGTCATATGCAACCATAGGATGACTAGGTATAAATTTATGGCCATTTGAATTTCGCCTACCCCTAATTTTCGGAAATCACTGACACAGGGGGGGTAACATCAAAATATGCGTGAGAGTTACCTTGGGAATGAGTTTTTTTTTCTGTTAACATGGTTTTTCCTAACCCCTAGGGTGGGGGGTACATGGACATACCCAGGAAGTTAAGTTGTGGGGGGGTGCATGTAAACCCTACTCAGCCCACGGACTACATCTAATCAATTCTAGATCAGCTGAGAGTGATGTAACTGCAATCTGCCTCGCAGAGGGATGAGGTAATGCACAACACAATTTAGAGCCATCTGTAAAAAGGAAGAGTTTTCCAGAGCTTCGGAGGGGTCGTTTATGTAGATGAGGAACAAGACTGTGCTCAATACTGCCTTGGTGAACTCCAGTCTGCACTGGGAGAGGCAGGGGAGGGTTCCATTGATGGCAACACATTGACTGCATGATGGGAGGAATTGCCAAATCCAGCAATGAGAGCAGCCTTGTATACCACAGGCAGAGAGAGAGCTTGGCAATTAAAGCAGGATGCCTGACTGTGGAATACCTAATATATGTCCAGAGAGATGATCCTGACCTCTTGATTTAAATTCAGATGCCCCTTGTGAACATTGCTGAAGGAGGAGCAGCAGCATGTTCAGAGTTAAGTGACCGGGACGTTATCAGGGGAGCAACAGCATGTTCAGCGTTGTGACCGGGATGTTATCAGGGGAGCAACAGCATGTTCAGAGTTAAGTGACCGGGACGTTATGTAAACTGATTGTCAGATCACGGTGTTGGTGTCCCTTGGAGTCAGGGTGTCCCAAAACTTCCCCTTCCCCCCCCCCCGCCCCCCACCCCCCGCCCAGCTCTACTGGGTCGCCACTGTACAATGGCGGGCATATAGCGGGAAGGATCATTCATTTGACATCTCAAATACCAAATTTAATAATGATCTAATGAGCCTTTCTTGTTCTGTTGCAGATTTTGTGAAGTGATGTCGTGGTCGGGTGATTCCGAGAAGAAAAGGTGGATATGCCGCATCATGGCTATCGCGTTCCGAGTCGCCAGGGATCAGGCGCCGGGAACCATATCCCGATCCTGGGTTGCCAAGTACCTGAACAGGTCTGAGGACTTCGTCAAACGCAATTGGAACCGTGATCCCTTCGATTGCGAGATGGACAGCCGGCCCGAACAGACAGCACAATGTTTGTCTCAGGAAAGAAGGGATATCATCATTGAGTCGCTTGCCAAGGAGAAGAAAAGCATTTGAGGGCTCCAAAAGGAGATTGAACGGGTTCGAGGGAAGAAGAACAGCTTATCAAGTATCCACAGGTTCCTTCAGTCCATTGGCGCAAAGGCTTTTCACCAAATTCCAGCACCGAAGCTGACGGAGAAGAACGTCGAGGATCGAATGTGGTTTTGTGAGTTTTTGAGCGAGTGGACCTCTGATGATTTTCTTTTCCTGGCCCCTTCTGATGAATTTTTCATTTTTGAGGCTCGACGTCCCAACTTCCAGAACGACAGAATTTGGGCTCTTCACAATGATGACATTCCACAAGAACTCAAGATTCGAGAGAAATCGAAGACAGCACGGTGCGTTGGCGTCTTCTTGATGTTCACAGCGAAAAGGCTGATGCGAGTCATCAAAGAGCAAGGACAATCATGAGACGGCAAATACCTCCGAGACATTGTGCTGACCCGCCATGTTATTCCGTTCTTACGGAACCCAGAAAATGTCCTCAGCATCAAGGAGACCACGTTTCTGCACGACCGAGCCCCGTGCATGAGCGCACTGGTGACCCAGAATCTTCTGAAGGCGAACAAGGTCGATTTTTTCGGAAACGATGAGTGGCCGGGAGCATCGCCTGACCTCAACGCCTGTGAACATTTGGGGGCGATACTCAAGGACAGAGTTGAACAACGCCTCCAGAACACCAGGGAAGAGCTTCTCACTGCTTTGACTAACGTCCTCGAAGAAATGGAGTTCGATGGTGACTTGTTTATGTCTCTCTTGGAATCCTACCCCACGCGTTTGGAGGCAGTTCGGTCGGCGGGCGGTGGGCACACCAAATATTGAACCAAAGCTTTGAAACTGTGCACATGAGATGTCGAATAATAAAGCTTTTTTCCCCTATTCGTGGTTTCTCCCTACCTCTCCTACGTTGGGCTGGGCAGGGGGGGGGCGGGGGGAGGGCTAAGGTGTTGGGACACCCGTATACACCAGCATAAAGATGTGACCATGTGATCATGCATAACTTTCTTATGTGCCTTTAGCCACCAAGGTGCTTGGCAGGCATTGCAGGAAGTACCTGTATTTACTTTTTTGTTTCTTTGAGGGTGGCATGTTCACATCAAAAAAATTAACATCAATGAGGGGGCACTTACTTGTTACATGCCAATGGGAGAGAGTAGGACTAGTTTGGGAAAATCAAAAGAGAGGAAAGGAAGGGAGAATGGGATGAGTAGGAGGAGTGGAAAGAGAAGACAAAGAAGGATTGGATTGAGAGAGATAGTAATAAGAAGGCCCGAGAGAAAGGGTATGTACCAAAGGATGTATGGTTGTGTTGACGAGGTAAATGCCACTATTTTGTTTATGTCATAAACCATTAGTATCAGACGCATGATCCAAGAGAACAAAATATGACATCACCTGGAACAATACATGTAAAGGATACAGGCCAAGTTTTGTGCCCACGTCAAATATGAATCGAGCTCCTTCTCGGCGGTACCGTGACTCGGTCATAGAATCCAAACCCTCCACATGCGAGGGGGTATGCACCCTCTCCTTCTTATCCCAATACCAACATGGCATTCGCTGATCGTACTTTACCAAGCTGCAGGTCATTGTGAAAGAATGCGACCTGCGATGCAGTCGATGTCACCAGCAAACAACCCTGTCGCAGACAGAACCGCAACACGTACAAGACCTTATTCACGATGATAAAAAAGACTTGCAAAAGTGAGGGGAAAAAAAATATTCAACCCAGCTGGGATTCAAACTCACAATCCCAGCTTGGGAGTCTGATGCCTTATCCATTAGGCCATTGAGCCAGTACATTATATATATTTTTTTATATTCTAAAGGGGTATAAAGCGTGTATACATGTATATTTACATATATATAATATACCAGTAGAAGCAGAGAAACGCAATTTCAGTCCCCATGTTAAAGTTGCATATAGAGAAACGATCCCATTTAAAGGGAGGGGCGCTGCACACCTCCCTTTGATATTGCAGATATCAAGCCTGGTGTTGGCTTAGCGGTTAGGGTGCCGGCTTGGGATCCTAGGATCCTGGGTTCGAATCCCGGTCGATTGCTGAATTAATGCCAGGGGGTTGACTCAGCCTGTCATCCTTCCGAGGTCGGCAAATTGAGTACCAGCTTGCTGGGATGAATGATCCCAGTGTGTACCCCGATTTAGAATAGGTACACCGTATCCCTGCGCATCATAAGAGGCGACTAAGGGTTGGCGTCAGGAAGGGCATCCGGCCGTAAAAACATTGCCTCAAACAGAGAACCATGATTGCCATGGGACCCGCAAGGCTAACCCCTGCTCTAGCGGGGAAAAATGGCCTTAAAACGATCATTCATTCATTTTCATTCCATTCCTCAATCAGTCCTCATCACATTATCTCAACCTGATTAGATCACGGCAGTGATTGTCCGTATGCCAACCCAGGGAGCTACAGTTGGTAGATTAAAACAGGTTTTCTTTGAGATCATGAAATGACATCAAATATAATTAGTGAAATCCAATACGAATAGTAAAAATATTATTAATGATATATTTGTATAAATACGTTATTTTAAAAAACCATATAAAGTGTGTGTATATATTGTTGCGGATCTCAACGTCGGCCTTTCCCCTTACCAAGGGGGGGTTAGTCCCCTTGTCTTTTACTAGCCGACGTGATCCGGGGCTATGACGTTCCTTCCGGTCAGCGTTGGGTAGGGTCGTAGGCCGAATTCCTAATACCTAATTACCAACGCCTCCCAGGAAGCAAGGAAATAACCCCGCCGAATCACGGTTGTAGTGGAAACGCCGAGCGATAGCGAGCCGTGATCCGAGCTGTTAACAGGAACTAAACCCGATCTGAGCTGTTCCGAATCGTGCCACGCTTACCCAATGGAGGAAAGGACTGATACGGTCAAATTAGGAAGAAACAAAGAAGAACAATTGGTTTATTAATAAGTTGTACAGGAAGGAGGAGAAGAACACACAGTGAAGCTTATACAGTCTTAGCTTATCCCTGGACACGGGCCCATTTCACTCTCAGACACACTCACACAGGGATGTAGAAGGTCAGGGTGATGGTCCCGGGATGATGGCATCCAGGCAGTTTCCTCCGGTCCCCGACTCGTACTGTGAAGCAGATGGTCAGAGCGGCAGAAGCTCCCCGCGGGTCATTTACGCGGAGCGGACAGTTACAGGGCGAAAGGCATGGCTGGCTGGCGGTTACTGGCGACCACGGTCGCGTACGTATTAAATGCACTGGCGCTATATGTGCTCCCAATGCCGCTCAATAGGCGCTCCCCAATGCGCTTTCCTCACGAGGCCTCTTTGCACAATCACGTCGCATAAGCCCTTTGGTAGCAAGCGCGATTCCTTCAGTCCTCTTATACAGTTCTCTCATAAGGGCAGTCCTTTTCAACGAGTGCAGTTGTGTCAGTCCTCTTACAAAGCCCCTCGCTCATCAGTGCTTCTGGTAAGTCCTGTTACAAAGCCCCTCGCTCATCAGTCCTTTCAAGGGCTGTGTGCGCGCGTTTATATAGCGCAGCCCAGCGAACCCACTCGAACTTACCAGCTGCACCCTTACCACGCCCTTTCACCCGAGCCCTGGTTGGTTGTTGGCTCTTACCGTCTCGCTGCCGCTCCCCGACCTCAACGCCAGCTCCACCCTCTCTCAGGCCTACCTCGTGTCATTTGGCTGGTTTTGAGCGAAAACACTTACCAGCAGCGTACGCTGCTGGCAAAGGAGGTGGATTAGCCGAATCAGGGCGCGGGATGGATGCTGCCCAATGAGGTTGATTTGGAGGGTGGAGGCAAAATGAACAGGACCTAAACTTAATTCTTTTACACAATGCAGGTATCACGAATGGAAATGGCCTTATTCTCACACATACTATGACATAACTAATGTTCTAAGGTGGCCTACGTATTGCTTGTGGACTAACTATGGGGGCAAACCTTTAACCTTTAATGATGGTATATGTACATTCTCAGAACCGCAACAATATACAGTGAAACCTTGACTTACGAGTGCACCAACTTACGAGTTTTCCGAGATAAAAGCCGTCGCTCGGGCGGTTTTTTGCTTTGAGATGCGAGCCGAGATCTGAGTTACGAGCTTATGCCACCCGCCACTAGGTGGCCCAACGAGCGTTCCGGTCACGTGGTTATCTTGCCGTGCAAGCATCTCTGCCGTATATCGCTGCTGCTTTGTTTTCGCATGTTGGTTATTTTGGAAAATTTCTTAGTTTTAACCATGGGTCCTAAGAAATTGAGTGCCAAGGGCAGTACTGAGAAGAAGAAGAGGATGATGCGCTTGGATATAAAACACGCAATCGTCGAAAAACATGAGCGAGGTGTGCGTGTTGTCGACTTGGCGAGGCAGTACGATCGTAGCAGTACGATCTAAACATTTTGAAAGGGAGGAAGAAACAAACCTCGTTGGACAGGTTTTTATTGAAACGCCCTGCAAGTGAAAGCGAGGAAAGTGTGGCGAAAAAGGCAAAAGTCATCTCCTCCACCTCCGCCAGCATCTTCGTCTGATCTTCAAGGTAAATACACTTAATAAAACCAGTTTATTTCTTTACATTGTGGCGGACACGGAAGCCCACTGGCGTGGTGACATCATTCCGCGCACCAAGTGGGCGGCGGCCACGCCGAGGGGTAGGCGTGGCCTCAGGATATACACCGGGCGCGCAGCCCGGACCGCGCCAGTGTTACAGTGAGCTCTTGAATAAAGACTCTGACAAATTACCGCGTTGTCCGCTTCCTCCTTGTTTACAAGCAGCGCGCGTAACGCCGCTTATTATGTACAGTATATACGAGGTCGTGCTTGTTTATACATTATTTGTTATTTATAAAGTACATTTTTCTTATTTAAAAACACGTAACAAAAAAAATTGGTGTGGTTTTTTGGGGGCTGGAACGGATTAATAGCATTTCAATGCATTTTAATGGGGAAATTTAATTTGAGAAACGAGCAAATTGAGTTACGAGCTCGGTCACAGAACGAATTAAACTCGTAAGTCAAGGTTTCAATGTATATGTATATATATATATATATAAAAGCGAAATGTGCGTTTGTTTGTTTATTCATTTGTGAACCTACTCCTCTGAGCTCCCATGGTTAATCGGCACGAAACTTTATAGGATAACATCTTTTACCACCCTGCACATAAATAGGTGTTTTAAAACAGTTATTTTTCACAATTCATAACTTAAAACCATCCGAGCCGCCACCTGTCGCCATGATCTCCGAGGGTTGATCCACATAGACAAATCTTTATAAAAAGCCAAATTTTTATCTGATTTCAACACGGATATCGATATAATTAGTTTGATGGTGTGCTCCGATAATCAAATATGTTATCATATGTGAGAAACTACTCTTCATCAAGACGTTACCATGATCGGGAAGTTCGGCAAAGAAGGAGTCACGTGACCTCTCAAATGAGCGAATTATTCAAAAACCGAAAATCGTACGAACACAATCTATACATCATTTTAAAGGTAATTTTACTGCTCATCTAACATCACTTTCAAGTGTGAAAAAATTGTTCGTAGAAAAAAGGACCCATGTGACAGTGTGACACCAACTACAAACAGCCACTTGACAACGGGTGAACCTCCAATGATTATGATTACCTCATCCTCACATCAAGGTGAGTTGTTGTTTTGCTTTTTGTTTGGGATCTTACTGCTTTGAGCTCCCAAGGTTAATCACAACAAAACTTTCTACTGTCAGATTTTTAACCACGGTATACCTGAAAATGGGTTTTATACCATGACGGTGATGAGGAGGTCATTTGGCCTGTTATTGTCATGTTGCACTCCCAAGTTAATTTATTTACGAACCCGAGGTAATTTATCTACTACACCTTCACTCCTTTCCACACTTTAGACCCTTTCCACCGCTTAGACCCCTTTGACCCTTTACACCCCCTTAGATCCCTTTGACCCTTTACACCCCTTAGACACTTTAAATCCCTTAGACATCTTTCGACCCTTTACACCCCTTAGATGCTTTAAACCACTTAGAAACCACTGACCCTTTGCACCCCTTAGACTCTTCACACCCCTTTTAACCCTTTACACACCTTAGACATCTTTCGACCCTTTACACCCCTTAGATGCTTTAAACCACTGAGACTCTGTTCGACCCTTTACACCCCTTAGACCATTTACACCCATTTAGACCCATTACACTCCTTAGACCTTTGACACCCCTTTAGACCCTTCACACCCCCTTATACCTCTTTAACCATTTACACCCCTTAGACCCCTTTGACCATTTACACCCATTCAGACCCCTAACACTCCTTAGACCCTTTACACCCCTTCGATCTCTTTAGACCCTTTACACCCCTTAGATCTCTTTAGACCCTTTACACCCCTTAAGACCCCTTCGACCATTTACACCTCTTTAGACCCCTAACACTCCTTAGACCTTTTACACCGCTTAGATCCCTTTCGACCCTTTACACCCCTTAGTCGTCTTTGACAATTTACACACCTTTAGACCCCTTACACTCATTAGACCCTTTACACCCCTTTTACTCCTCTACACCCCCTTTAAACCCCTTAGACATTTACAGCCTTTAGACCCTTTCATACCCATTTTGACCCTTTTGAGACATATACACCTTTTGACACTTTTCAGACCTATTGACTTTTTAAGACACTTTGGCCAATTTAAGACCATTTGGACACTTTTGACCCCTTTTGCTCTTTCGTCCTTGGACACCTTTAAACCCCATTTGGCCCTTTTAAGATCCTTGATTCTTTAAACACTTTAGACCCCTTTATGACCGCCCCCCCCCCCCCAAAAAAAACTTTAGGCCCCTTCGATAATTCGAAAAAATTTCCTCCCAAAATCGGTTTTGACGACCTTTTCTGTGCACTATTCGCATCGCATCACAAGTTGCGATGACGAATCTAAACTGATATCTCAAAATGAAACTGATGTTGAAACGTGGGAGAGGGGGGAAGAGGGGGAAGGGGGGAGGGGGAGGCAGGAGAGGAAGAGGGTTCATATATATGCTGTTGGGTGAATGTGGTGTTCATCACGTTTCTGAGTTGTGTGAGGCCGATCAGGAGGAAGAAGAAGCCGTATTACCAACTTCGTACACTTCCGGAATTATTTGATTTATTTGTATTCAAATGTCTGGTGATTGTTTTGTATTTATTTATGCGAATGTGTACCTGTATATAACTGTCATTTAGTCTAGTAGGAAGACTAGGTCCCCCTGCACCCCCCGGAGATATACTTCTAATCAGTGTTTCTAGATTGGAAAAAATGTGTAGAAAATGACTAGCTATGGCCCCAAGCTGAAATAATGTCCCACATACCATTTTTATGCAAATTACTGCTGCCATTATCAAAAAAAGACTAGGTCCCCCTGCACCCCCCGGAGATATACTTCTAATCAGTGTTTCTAGATTGGAAAAAATGTGTAGAAAATGACTAGCTATGGCCCCAAGCTGACAAAATGTCCCACATACCATTTTTATGCAAATTACTGCTGCCATTATCAAAAAAAGACTAGGTCCCCCTGCACCCCCCGGAGATATACTTCTAATCAGTGTTTCTAGATTGGAAAAAATGTGTAGAAAATAACTAGCTATGGCCCCAAGCTGAAAAAATGTCCCACATACCATTTTTATGCAAATTACTGCTGCCATTATCAAAAAAAGACTAGGTCCCCCTGCACCCCCCGGAGATATACTGAAACTGGCAGTGACTGGTGATTGAAATGCGGTGCCTTTTTGTGTTTCAGGTCGAGGTACGTGAACTCCCCACGATCTACAGCAACCAGGAAGAGACTGATACCAGGGTGGTTCTGTACCTCCATCATGCTGCTACCATCGGATACAAGAACGCTGTAGTCAGAACACCGGACACAGACATCCTCCTGATCCTGCTCCACCATGCCCACAACATCAAGCTGACGGTGTACCTGGATACAGGGTCAGGGAAGCATCGCCAACTTGTCAACGTCTCTGAGCTGGCAGAATCCCTGGGAGAGGACTACTGTGCCACTCTCCTGGGGTACTATGTGTTCAGCGGAGAAGACTGCACCAGTGCCTTCAAAGGGAAGGGAAAAGTCGGGCCCTTGAAAAAGCTGGAGAAGAATCCCAGGTTTCACAGGGCATTCGGTGAATTTCACAGGGTATTTAGAAAAATAAAACTTTGTGTTAACGTCTGTGTAGACGGACCTTAATATGAGTCTATTATTTCGTAAAACTGTGATTATTTTGTAAATAAAGCACTAATTAGCATACTAGTATACCATAGACACATGTAATCATGTTATGAATAGTTCTATCATGATCTATGCCCTTCAAAACATGGGTCTAGACACCTTCATTTTTCAATTATCTGCAATATTGGCTGAGATATGTCAAAAATCGTTTTTTTGATAATGGCAGCAGTAATTTGCATTAAAATGGTATGTGGGACATTGTTTCAGCTTGGGGCCATAGCTAGTCATTTTCTACACATTTTTTCCAATCTAGAAACACTGATTAGAAGTATATCTCCGGGGGGGGGTGCAGGGGGACCTAGTCTTTTTTTGATAATGGCAGCAGTAATTTGCATAAAAATGGTATGTGGGACATTTTTTCAGCTTGGGGCCATAGCTAGTCATTTTCTACACATTGTTTCCAATCTAGAAACACTGATTAGAAGTATATCTCCGGGGGGTGCAGGGGGACCTAGTCTTCCTACTAGACTAATTAATTTTTAAAAGCTTTGGCACTATCGAGCTTTTTTTTTAACTCCAAAAAAAACGGTTTGTTTTTTTTTCCATTTTTTTTTTTTTTTTTTGTCGAAATGCAAAACACTCCCTGGCATTCACTGATGAACCTCTGAAAGTTTGACTTAGATCCGTTCAGCCATCTCTGAGAAAAATGGCAACATACACATCTCTCTTATAATTATATAGTACTAGTAGATACAATTCTCGCCAGCTCTTCGTGTTGTACGTCAATGACCTGCCGACTAAGATACAGAAGTCAGAACTCTGTCCAGGTTGATCTGACGACACGAAGATCTATGGGGACGGCACAAACCGAGCACACTCACCAAAGCGTGCAACCCGCGCAATGGCCAATGTATTGACATCGTCCATGACGTTTATCTTTTCAAAGCGTATGGTGTGCCGAGGGAAAATAACTGCGTCTCACGATGCAAAACTTAAGAAACCCATCCATTTGCAATAACTATATCAGACTTTAATTCTCACCTTTGTATTTGCCAGACAGGTTTATCCAACTGTGTGTGTGATCCGCTTTGCTTTCCCCCATTTGCTTCAACAACTCATTCACCGAACACCACCCGCCATTTTGTGAACTTCCGGAAGCACTTCAAGGGGTACAGGAAATTCCTACTTCGCCGGTTTTTCCTCAAACTTTTTTTCCCACAAACCACCATGATTTTTCCTCAAACTATAACAATCCAGTGTTCGAAGGTTATAGTGCATATTATGGAATATTCAAACACATATATTTATTTATAAGACTCAAATGCATTTTTAAAATCTCGTCTTCGTCCAGAATGACGTCGGCAAATACACGTAAGCGCTTCATAATTAAATAATGCAAATATATGACAAGATATATTAATTAAACTTCATTATCTACACGAGATGTTTGCCACAATTAAAATAAATAATAGCTTTTTATTATTAAGAGCCCTTGGCATCTCATCTATACACCGCCACAATCGCCCACAAAAGCAAACAAATGCTCTTCCGTGAACTTCGCTCTTGAAGAAAAAGAAATGTAAATTAAATTCGGTATAAAACAAAAAATATGAAGAATCTAATCATAAAATAGTATTATAAATTATTTGCAATCAAATATAGCTGCAGCAGTTATTTACCTGGGGTGTGTTTGATTTGATTTCGTTACCGAGCAGGTAGCGCTTGCCAAGCCAGCCGTACCTTATAAATGGAGTGCTTGCTTGAGTGCTTAAGCCGCTTGGCGAGAGCTCCACAATAAACTTGGTAATTGAGCTCCCGCTCTTGTTTGGACATTATATTTATTTTATAATGTGACGGACACGAAAGCCCACTTGCGTGGTGACATCATTCCGCGCACCAAGTGGGCGGCGGCCACGCCCGAGGGGTAGGCGTGGCCTCAGGATATACACTGGGCGCGCCAGTGCTACAGTGACCTCTTGTCAAAAAAGACACTTTTGTTTAACTGCGTTGTCCGCTTCCTCCTTGGTAGCAAGTCGCGCGCGTAGCACCGCGCTTCATTGGTGACTCCGACGTTTTGGTCGGCCGTCACTGACCACCCGAACCCGCCACAGCCATGGCAACCAACGCAGTAGCGATAAAGCTCCCCGAGTTCTGGGAAGCTCAGGCGGAGATCTGGTTCCTGCAGGCCGAAGCCCAGTTCAGGCTTCGACGCATCACGGCGGACGAGACACGCTACTGCCACGTGGTCGCCTCCCTCGGGGCCGGCGCAGCCGCCCGTGTCGTGTCGGTCCTGAGGAACCCACCGGCCCACGACAGGTACGGGGCGATCAAGCGTCTCCTCCTCGCCACGTTCGGCCTCACGGTGGACGCATGGGCCGATCGCCTCTTGGACCTCCCCGAGCTCGGTGACACGCGACCGTCGGTCCGAATGGACCATATGCTGTCGCTCATGGGCGACGAAACCCCGAACGCTCTATTCCGGGCGTTATTTCGACGCCAGCTGCCGGCACGAGTCTGCCTCGCGTTGGCCGGTTCCGCGACAACGGAACCCCGTGCGTTCGCGGCCGAGGCCGACAAGTTCTACGCGGCTTTGGACACGCGGGCGAGTTTCGGTGCGGCCGTAGCCCGAACCTCCTGCGGGTGCCCACCCCTGCTCCGAGGGGCGCCTCGTGGCGGCCGCCACGCCCCGCCCACCACCACCGCGGAAACCGCGGCCTCCGGCTTCGCCGCAAACCTGATGCCATTTCCACGCTAGGTTCGGCCACGAGGCTCGGCAATGTCGCCCGCCGTGCTCATTCGGCAGGTCGGGAAACGCCCGGGCTGGCCCTCGGTAGTGGCACTGAGCGCCGGCCGATTAAACAGCCTCCTATACATAACGGACACCTTATCCGGGCGCCGTTACCTGTGCGACACGGGAGCGCAGATGAGTGTCTTTCCCGCCGGTACGTCCGACAAGCAGTCCGCGGGCCGGGGCCCCGCGCTGCTTGCTGCCAACGGTACGCCCATTCGCACGTATGGAAAACGCTGCCTTTCTCTGCGGTTCGGAGGGCAGGTTTTCCGATGGTCGTTCGTCACTGCCGACGTGCCTATGGCACTGCTCGGCGCGGACTTCCTTTGTGCCAATGGCTTGTTGGTCGATGTCAAGCACAGAAGGCTTGTCCAGGCTGAGACGTCAGCTCGCTCGCTTGCACGTTGCCCGCCTCGTTGAGCAGCTCACGGAGCGGCTCATCGAGCGGCTCGCAGAGCGGCTTGCTGAGCGGTTCGGTTCCGGCCAGGTTCATCTGCACGCTTCCGGCAGCGGACGAATTCACCCACCTCCTCGCCCGTTTCCAGGCCCTCACGAGGCCCACCTTCTCGACGGGGACCGTCAAGCACGGGGTGGAACATCACATCCCCACCGCCGGGCCACCGGTCTACGCCCGGGCACGCCGCCTCGAGCCGACAAAGCTCGCGGTAGCTAAAGCGGAGTTTGCTACGCTGGAGCGGCTCGGCATCGTGCGGCGCTCCGAGAGCGCTTGGGCGTCGCCGCTCCACATCGTGCCCAAGCCCCGCGGGGGATGGCGACCGTGCGGGGACTATCGCCGTCTCAACGACGCCACCACCCCCAACCGCTACCCCGTCCCCCATATTCAGGACTTTTCCGCCCGCTTGGCGAATATGTCCTTCTTCTCGAAGGTGGACCTCATACACGGTTACCACGAGGTCCCCGTCAGGCCGGAGGACATCCCGAAGACGGCTGTCATCACGCCGTTCGGTCTTTTCGAATTTCTTCGGATGCCCTTTGGTTTGAAGAATGCAGCTCAGGCATTCCAGCGCCTCATGGACAGCGTCTTGCGCGACTTGGATTTTGTCTACGTCTTTCTGGATGACATCCTCGTCGCAAGCGCGTCCCACGAAGAGCACCTACACCATCTCTGCACGGTCTTCGAACGTCTGGGCCAACACGGCCTGATCGTGAACCCCGCCAAGTGCCGGTTCGATGTCGCCGAAATCGACTTTTTGGGGCACCGCGTCACCAGGCATGGGGCCGTCCCCCTACCGGCCAAGGTGGACGCGGTGAAGGGGTTTCCGCGCCCCCGCACGATCACGGGGCTCCAGGAGTTCCTGGGCATGGTAAACTTTTACCATCTGTTCCTGCCCCGCATCACCCAGCTCCTGCGCCCCTTGCACGAGGCCCTCCGAGGGAAGCCGGGCAAAGGTGACGTCACCTGGACCGAGCAGATGGATGCGGCGTTCGTCGGCGTGAAGCTCGCCTTGGCCAACGCCACCATGCTCGCGCACCCGGCGCCCGATGCACCGATCGCCCTCACCACCGATGCCTCGGACTACACGGTGGGCGCGGTGCACGAGCAATGGGTGCGTGGAGCTTGGCAACCGCTGGCGTTCTTCAGCCGGCAGTTTCGCCCGCCCGAACGCCGGTACAGTACCTTCGACCGCGAGTTGCTCGGGGCTCCACCTGGCGGTCAGGCACTTCCGCCATCTGCCCGAGGGCCATGCGTTCACGGCCTTAGTCGACCACAAGCCACTGGTGTTCGCGATGGGCAAGGTCGCCAAGCCATGGTCGGCCCGGCAGCAGCGTCACCTCTCGGCCGTGTCCGAATACACGACGGACATCCGGCTTGTCGCGGGGAAGGACAACCCGGTGGCGGATTTCCTTTCCCGGCCCGTTGCCCATGCGGTCCACCTCGGCATCGACTATGCCCGGATGGCGGCGGACCAGGCTGCCGACCCCGACGTCCAGGCCTTGCGGACCGCCGTTACGGGCCTCCACATCACCGAGGTGCCATTCAACGGCGCGGGCACGGCCCTCTGGTGCGACGTCTCCCTCGAGCGGCCTCGCCCCAACGTGCCCGTGGGCTGGCCGCGCCGGATATTAGACTCCATCCACGGCCTGTCCCACCCGGGCACGAGGGCCTCCCAGAGGTTGATCGCCGACAAGTTTGTCTGGCATGGCCTCCGGAAGGCCATCCGCGGCTGGGCCAGGACGTGCCTCGCGTGCCAGCGCGCGAAGGTGCACCGACACACCCAGGCCCCATTGGCCCCGTTTGCGGTGCCGGAACGTCGGTTTGACCACGTTCACGTGGACCTGGTGGGACCTCAGCCCCCCTCGCGGGGTTTCACCCACGTCCTGACCATGATGGACCGCACCACCCGGTGGCCGGAGGCCATGCCTTTGGTGTCAATGACGGCGGCGGACGTCGCGCAGGTGTTCATCGCCACCTGGGTCGCCCGGTTCGGCGCCCCCTCGGACATCTCGTCCGACCGCGGCCCCCAGTTCACCTCGGAGCTCTGGGGGGCGGTCGCGCGGGGGCTCGGGGTCCAGCTGCACCGCACCACGGCCTACCACCCCCAGGCTAATGGCCTGTGCGAGCGGTTCCACCGCTCGTTGAAGGCCGCGCTCCGGGCCACCCTCCGCGACGGCGGCTGGGTCGACAGGCTCCCCTGGGTCCTGCTGGGCCTCCGGACGGTGCCCAAGGAGGACCTGCGCACATCCGCGGCGGAGTTGGTCTTTGGACAACCGCTGTGGGTGCCGGGTGAGTTCCTCCCCGACCCCACGGCACCTTGGTCCACGGCGCAGGAGCGCTCCGCGCTGCAGGAGACCGCCCAGAGGTTCGCCCCGGTGCCGACGGCGCACCACGGGCACCCACCCATGCACGTCGCCCCGGAGCTTCGCACCGCGGAGTATGTCTTCGTCCGGCACGACGCCCACCAGACACCACTGCGGCCCCCGTACGACGGGCCTTTCCGCGTGCTGGAGACCGGGGTGAAATACTTCACCTTGGACATCGGCGGTACTCCCGACCGCGTCTCGGTGGATCGACTCAAGCCGGCCCACCTCGACGTGGACCACCCACCACCGGTGGCTCGGCCCCCGCGTCGGGGCCGCCCCCTTGCGGGCGGACCCCCGGCACCGCCCAGCACCGCCGGCACGCCGCCCCCCGGTCCGGCACCCATCCCGGGTACAGCCGGGGGCATCCCAGCTGGCATCCCTGCACCCCGGACGCCGCCGGTCGCCAGAGGGCACTTCGGCCGGGTCATCCGTTTGCCCCGCAAACTGGCCCTCCAGGTGCGTGGGAATTCTGGGGGGGCACGTGTGGCGGACACGAAAGCCCACTGGCGTGGTGACATCATTCCGTGCACCAAGTGGGCGGCGGCCATGCCCAAGGGGTAGGCGTGGCCTCAGGATATACACTGGGTGCGCAGCCCGGAGCACGCCAGTGCTACAGTGACCTCTTGTCAATAAAGACACTTTTGTTTAACCGCGTTGTCCGCTTCCTCCTTGGTAGCAAGTTGCGCGCGTAGCACCGCGCTTCAATAACCTACTTTAGGTTTAATAACGTAATTTAATGAAGTTACCATCTTTTTATACCTTTAGTAAGGATACTGTGGTGCTGTGCACACACGACTCGATTGCCAGAGAGGTAGCCACAACGCGTGGATACAAACGAGAGTCTTTATTACAAGCTCGCATATCAGCACTGGACGGGCTCGAGCTTAGAGCCCGCATATATGTCCCGAGGCCACGCCTTGCCCCCGGGCGTGGCCGATCGGCCGAAAGGCGGGGCATGTATTTCAGTTCCCCACCTGGACGCTCGCGCCACCCACTGGTGCGCGGAATTATTGACCCTTGTGCCCGCCCCCCCCCCCCCCCCCCCCCCCAGAATTCACGCGCACCTGAAGGCTGAGCTTGCGGGGAAGCTGGATGACCCGGCCGAAATGCCCCCTGGCGATGCGTGCAGGGCTGGGGGGTAGCGGGATGGCGGGGCTGGGGGGTGCCGGGGTCTGACCGCCGGGGGGCGGCCTCGACGCGGAGGCAGAGCTGCTTGCGGGAGGTGTTCCAGATCGAGGTGGGCCGGCTTGAGGCGGTCCACGGAGATACGATCCGGGGCACCGCCGCTGTCTATGGTGAAATGTTTGTCCCCGGTCTCCAGCACGGCGAAGGGCCCGTCGTACGGGGGCCGTAGCGGTGCCCGGTGGTCATCGTGCCGGACGAAAACGTACTCCGCCGTGCGAAGCTCCGGGGCGACGTGGGAGGACGGAAAACCATGGTGTGCCGTCGGCACCGGGGCGAACCTCCGGGCGGTCTCCTGCAGGGTGGAGCGCTGTTGCGCCGCGGACCAAGGAGCCGTGGAGTCGGGGATAAATTCACCCGGTACCCGCAGCGGTTGTCCGAAGACCAGCTCTTTCCGAGGACGCGCGCAGGTCGTCCTTGGGCGCCGTCCTGAGGCCCAGCAGGACCCAGGGGAGCCTGTCGGCCCAGCTGCCGTCACGGAGGCTGGCCCGGAGTGCGGCCTTCATCGAGCGATGAAAGCGCTCACACAGGCCGTTGGCCTGGGGGTGGTAGGCGGTGGTGCGGTGCAGTTTGACGCCGAGCCCTTGCGCCACCACGCCCCAGAGCTCCGAGGTGAACTGGGGGCCGCGGTCGGACGAGATGTCCGACGGGGCACCGAACCGGGCAACCCAAGTGGCGATGAAGGCTTGCTCCACATCAGCCGCAGACGTCGCCGCCAATGGCACGGCCTCCGGCCACCGTGTGGTGTGGTCCACCATGGTGAGGAGGTGGGTGAACCCCCGAGAGGGGGGCAGAGGTCCCACCAAGTCGACGTGGACGTGGTCGACCCGACACTCGGGCACCGTAAACGGGGCCAACGAGGCCTGGGTGTGGTGGTGGACCTTTGCGCGCTGGCACGCGAGGCACGTCCTGGCCCAATCGTGGACGTCCTTCTTGAGGCCATGCCAGACGAACTTCGCCGCGACGAGCTTCTGGGAGGCCTTCGTGCCCGGGTGGGACAGGCCGTGGATGGCATCGAAAACCGGGCGCTGCCAGCCAGCGGGCATGATGGGGCGAGGCTGGCCGAGGGAGATGTCGCACAGGAGGGCCGCGCACCGCGACGTCGAACGGCACCTCGGTGACGCGAAGGCCCATGACGGCGGTCCGCAAGGCCTGGACGCCGGGGTCGGTGGTCTGGTCCTCCGCCATCCGGGCAAGTCGCTCCCGAGGTGGACCGCGTGCGCGACGGACCAGGAAAGGCAATCCGCCAGCGGGTTGTCTTTACCCGCGACGTGACGGATGTCCGTCGTGTACTCGGACACGGCAGAGAGGTGACGTTGCTGCCGGGCCGACCATGGCTCGGTGACCTTGGCCATTGCGAACACAAGGGGCTTGTGATCAACGAAAGCCGTGAACCGGCAGCCCACGAGCAGATGGCGGAAGTGTCGGACCGCCAGGTGGAGCCCGAGCAGCTCGCAGTCGAAGGTGCTGTAGCGGCGTTCATGCAGGCGAAGCTGCCGGCTAAAAAACGCCAGGGGCTGCCAAGCACCACGCACCCACTGCTCGTGCACCGCGCCCACCGCGTAGTCCGACGCGTCGGTGGTGAGGGCGATCGGTGCATCGGGTGCCAGGTGTGCCAGCATGGTGGCGTTGGCCAAGGCCAGCTTTGCGCGCTCAAACGCCACGGCCATCGGCTCCGACCAGGTGGTCACCTTTGCCCGGCTTCCCCCGGAGGGCCTCGTGCAGGGGGCGGAGGAGCTGGGCGACGCGGGGCACGAAGCGGTGGTAAAAATTGACCATGCCCAGGAATTCCTAGAGCCCCTTGATCGTGCGGGGGCGCGGAAAACTCTTGACGGCCTCCACCGTGGCCGGTAAAGGGACGGCCCCGTGCCTGGTGATGCGGTGCCCCAAGAGGTCGATGGCGGCGATGCCGAAGCGGCACTTTGCAGGGTTGATGATCAGGCCATGCTGGCCCAGGCGTTCGAAAAGCGTGCGGAGGTGGAGCAGGTGCTCCTCCCGGGACGCGCTCACGACTAGGATGTCGTCCAGGTAGACATAGATGAAAGTTAAGTCGCGCAAGACGCTGTCCATGAGCCGCTGGAATGCCTGGGCCGCATTCTTCAACCCAAAAGGCATCCGCAGGAACTCAAAGAGGCCGAAAGGGGTGATGACGGCCGTCTTTGGGACATCGTCCGGTTGTACGGGGACCTGGTGGTAGCCCCGGATGAGGTCCACCTTGGAGAACACGGTCGTGTTTGCCAACCGGGCAGAAAAGTCTTTGATATGCGGGACCGGGTAGCGGTTGGGGGTGGTGGCATCATTGAGCCGGCGGTAGTCACCGCACGGCCGCCATCCGCCGCCGGGCTTCGGCACAAAGTGCAGAGGAGAGGCCCAAGCGCTGTTGGAGCGCCGTACGATACCCAGCCGTTCCAGCGTGGCGAACTCCGCTTTCGCCATGGCGAGCTTCGTGGGGTCGAGGCGGCGTGCCCGGGCGTAGACCGGCGGCCCGACCGTGGGGATATGGTGCTCCACCCCGTGTTTGACGGCCACCGCTGAAAAGGTGGGCCGCGTGAGGGCCGGGAAACTGGCGAGGAGGCGGGTAAACTCGTCCGCTGCCGGAAGCGTACAGACTAACATCGCCGGGACGGAAACTTTCAGCAAGCCGCTTGGCAAGCCGCTCGGTGAGCCGCTCAGCGAGCTGCTGAACGAGCCGCTCAGCGAACAAGCGAGCGAGCTGAAGGTTTCGGCCTGGACGAGACGTCTGCGCTTGACGTCGACTAACAGCCCATGCGCACATAGGAAGTCCGCGTCGAGCAGGGCCATTGGCACGCTGGCGGTGACGAACGACCATTGAAAGCGCTGCCCTCCGAACCGCAGTGAGAGGCAACGCTTCCCGAATGTGCGGATGGGTGTACCGTTGGCGGCAAGCAAAGCGGGGCCCCGGCCCGCGGCTTGCTTGTCGGACGCGGAGGCAGGGAGGACGCTTACCTGCGCTCCCGTGTCGCAAAGAAAACGGCGCCCGGACGAGGTGTCCGTGATGAACAGGAGGCTGCCAGAATGGCTGACGCTCATGGCCGCAAGTGAGCGCCGGCCCAGTCATTTCCCGACCCGTCAAAGGAACACGGCGGGCGGCACGTTTTAGCCTTGCGGCCGAACCTGGCATGGTAGTAGCACCAGGTTTGCGGCGGTGGCCCCCGCGGCGGCCGTGCCGGCGGCGGTGGTGGTGGCGGCGGCGGTAGTGGGTGGGGCGTAGCAGCGGCCACGAGGGAAGCAGGGGGCGCTGTAGTCTCCGCGCCGGGATTCACTACGGCAGCACCGTACACCGACCGCGTGTCGCAGGCCGCGAAATACTTGTCGGCCTCTCCAGCCAGGGCACGGGGTTCCGTTCTTTTGGAACCGGCCAGCGCGAGGCGCACCTGTACAGGTAGCTGGCGTAGGAAAAGTGCTCGGAATAAGAAATCCGGGCGCTGGTCTCCAAGCAGGGACAGCATGAAATCCATCCGGATGGATGGTCGTGTGTCGCCGAGGGCGGGAAGGTCCAGGAGGCGGTCGGCACGTTCGACCTCCGTGAGCCCGAACGTGGCGAGGAGGAGACGTTTGAGCGCCTCGTACTTGTGGTCGCCTGGCGGGCACCGAAGGATGGACACGACGCGGGCGGCAGTGCCGGGCCCGAGGGCGGCGACCACGTGGTAGTACCTGGTCTCGTCCACCGTGATGCCCCGGAGTTGGAATTGAGCTTCGGCCTGCACAAACCAAACGTTGGCTTGCGCTTCCCAAAACTCCGGGAGTTTGATTGCGACGGCGTTGGTAGCCATGGCGCGTTCGGGGGTCAGCAACGGCTGAACCAATCGGGGTCATCAGTGTGGTGCTGTGCACACACGACTTGATTGCCAGAGAGGTAGGTCACAACGCGTGGATACAAACAAGAGTCTTTATTACAAGCTCGCATATCAGCACTGGGCGGGCTCGAGCTTAGAGCCCGCATATATGTCCCGAGGCCACGCCTTGCCCCCGGGCATGGCCGATCGGTCGAAAGGCGGGCATGTATTTCAGTTCCCCGCCTGGACGCTCGCGCCACCCACTGGTGCGCGGAATTATTGACCCTTGTGCCCGCCACAATACTTCAGTTTGAGTGTATGAAAAGTTTTATTGACACTCCAAGTATAGTACCGGTAGGATCATTATGCTGACTAACCCCCAAAAAAATGCAAGAAAACGTTTTATGGTGTTTTCCTGTAGTATTTGGTCCAGAGAACAACATATCAAAAGTAGGCCGAAATTGGCTCATCAGAAAGGGTCCAAATTTGACGTCAAACAAGATGGCCGCCATCGGACCAAAATGTTCAATATATACGCATATCTTTTGAAACAAGCAGTTCTAAATCACTTTAAAAAGTAAAAATTAACCATAAAACGTATTACCTTGGATGTCTTGCAGTTGACAGGAGTGTCCCAATGACGCCATGACGTCATTCGTTGCATCATGACGTCATGTCATGACGTAATTACGTATAATCTGATGAAAAATTCAAATTTATGAAAACAGATTCACAAGAGTATTTGAAATAGTTTTTGTCCTTTACATCTGTATGGTATGGCATCATCAAATCACCGATGACGTCAAGATGTTGATGCCTCAGCCACTTTCTTTATTAACATGCAGTTTCATATATGCAAAACGACATGGAGTTTGGTCAATGTATCCTCTTTTTCTCAATTAGTTGATACCCAGAATGTCATTCCAGTTGGGATACCATTACTGCTTTACAAAAAGAAGTCACAAATCAGTCCTCTTTTTCATCTGAAATGGGAGCATGGTTCGTATTTTTACAGTTGCCATCCTGGCAAGGTCCACAAGCCCCGGTGCATTCAAGTCCGTACTTCTTACAACTACTGTACATCTAAATGTGTTGCATCCAGCTGAGCAGTTGCAGCGAACCATTTTTAGCAGGATGTCAGGAGCAGGGTTATTGTCCATCATTACAAGGTTTGTCACCTTGAATATCCCAGCCCCATTTTGCAGGGTCCATGTTGTCACTATGGCCCATCCATTCCATGACTTGAAGGTAACTGCATCTTGAGTGATGTTTTGTAGCTGAGGTTGTGGGGGGAAATCGCTCTGTGGTTACGAATGTCTTTGCTGTCGTCACTTTTTTGCAGAGATGACTTTACCGCAATGATGCAAGAGAGTCGGACTTTGTCCCGTTAAACAATGATAGCATTGCTTTACACCCAGCACTTTCTACAGCAACTTGATCTGTGTCTGGTGCACAGAAAATCCTTGAACAGGTACGCAATACAGAATCACCCTTGGTGACTTTTTGAAACACTGATTGTTTTTCCAACACCAAAGATTCTAGAGGTAGTGAGTGTCACACCCAGTGAATGCATGGGCAAACAACAAATCAGTACAGACATCATCCCCAAGTAACTTCTTCAAAATTTTGATATTGTACACATTTGGTTTCCCTTTGTCTGACCGAAAGTTGAGCTCCTTACTGTCTATTTTCCCCTGATACAGAAGTAATATTTCCCTTTCCCTCGTGGTCCCCATGTGCTGTCTTTCCCTCGTGGTCCCCCTGTGCTGTCTTTCCCTCGCGGTCCCCATGTGCTGTCTTTCCCTCGCGGTCCCCATGTGCTGTCTTTCCCTCGCGGTCCCCCTGTGCTGTCTTTCCCTCGCGGTCCCCATGTGCTGTCTTTCCCTCGCGGTCCCCATGTGCTGTCTTTCCCTCGCGGTCCCCATGTGCTGTCTTTCCTTTGCGGTCCCCATGTGCTGTCTTTCCCTCATGGTCCCCATGTGCTGTCTTTCCCTCGCGGTCCCCATGTGCTGTCTTTCCCTCGCGGTCCCCCTGTGCTGTCTTTCCTTCACGGTCCCCCTGTGCTGTCTTTCCCTCGCGGTCCCCATGTGCTGTCTTTCCCTCGCGGTCCCCCTGTGCTGTCTTTCCCTCGTGGTCCCCATGTGCTGTCTTTCCCTCGTGGTCCCCATGTGCTGTCTATCCCTCGCGGTCCCCATGTGCTGTCTTTCCCTTGCGGTCCCCATGTGCTGTCTTTCCCTCGCGGTCCCCATGTGCTGTCTTTCCCTCGCAGTCCCCATGTGCTGTCTTTCCCTCACGGTCCCCATGTGCTGTCTTTCCCTCGCGGTCCCCATGTGCTGTCTTTCCCTCGCGGTCCCCCTGTGCTGTCTTTCCTTCGCGGTCCCCCTGTGCTGTCTTTCCCTCGCGGTCCCCCTGTGCTGTCTTTCCCTCGCGGTCCCCCTGTGCTGTCTTTCCCTCGTGGTCCCCCTGTACTGTCTTTCCCTCGTGGTCCCCCTGTGCTGTCTTTCCCTCGCGGTTGTCAGCTCTTTCACGAGCCTCGATTCAGTATAGAAAAAAAAAAAGAAAAAAAAAAACTAGGAGATCTGTATCTTCTCCGATAAGGGTGGTTGATTTGATTTTGGACATAGTGACAGCTGCTTTCACTATGTCCACGTCGGCATCTCCCTCAGCCTGTACAACATGGCAGCGTTTTTGTCTCACGCACACCGTAATCATATCAATTAGTGACTTTTTGTTCCTTTCATTGGAAAGGAAATCATCCTTCTTCCCCACGAATTTGGTTGTCTCTGTAATATTGACAGTATTTCTCACAGTTGTTGTCTTCCATCGCTGGTGGGTGTTGTCCTTTGTGCTGGGTCCTCCATATCCGTCGAAGACAACGGTTGCTTTACCATACAATTCTGTCGCAAAATATGCGTAAGCATCAGCAATTGAACTGTATGTGCTTCCTTCAGTCCATTTCAGCCGATGTAGGAGGGAACCCCCGTCTAAGACATAGTGCTCAGTCTTTGGAATAGACTGAAGGACAGCATCATCCTTAGAAGTAGTATGGTTCCGTATAGCCTCGAGAAGCGCGGGTTTGTCTGGCTTTCGTAGTTGTTGAACAACAGGACAACAATATCTCTCAATGTCTTTTTTGTTTGTGTAATTCAAGTGACAGGTCTTGTGTACCTTCATTCCATCAGCTACGTTGATGATGTCACCTCTCTCGGCACTTGCATTGTTGTGATTCTGGTAGCTCCTTTTTTAGTAATTACAACGCTGTCCTCACTTCCTGCTGCTATCTCCCCATTGCACAAGACACAGGTTTCTTGATTTACATTCAGAATAAACTTTGTTTTGACTGGGATTCTCTATATGTGTACTGTACAATCAATAACAACACATGTATATCAAGTCATTTTAACTGTAGTTGTTACTGGGTATTAGTCATCCTTCACCTGGCAAAGGCCTCTTCTACACACAATTATACATGTATACACATGTCTCAAGAAAGCACATGGCATGCATGGCCACCAGTGTTAACTAAGTTAAACTGTAGGATGGTCTGATAGAAAAAAAAGTTGCCTTTAAAAAGTTTGTTTATCTTACCTGTGTAATCTTTATTAGTTTAGACACATTTCGTCATTTTCTGTATTGCAATAAAACACTTTGATTAGGTAAAATTTGGAAAAATCTGAATCTGATTGGAATCTTTTGTCTTAATACTCTGAAGAAGAGATGTTTGTAGATGGCAGCACTACACTTGTGGGTTGGCTGCCTAACCAGGAAAAACTATGTTAATGCACTCACCTACCTTTTGTTCTATGGCATGACTGGGGTTCCCTTTATAAAATTTAATGGCTAAAATGTCAGTAATACCATCTAAAATCTTCTTCATCTAAAATTTGCCACAAAAACTTGAAATTATGGAAAGCTACGTCATGACGTCATTATGACGTCATGACGTCATTGGGACACTTGTCAACTGCAAGACGTCCAAGGTAATAGCCGGCGAAGCCGGTGTTGTCAATGAACGCATACATATTATGTTGAAAAAACAGATTATGCTGGATCCCTTGGCTTGAGAATTTCGAAGCTTTGACGCACCAAATCGCTCAATGGAGGCCGCCACCTGCGGATGCGGAAGTATACACAACACATTTGAAAAAGTTCCATAGGAGTTTGTTTCACCCGTCTTTGTTTGATTCACAATCCTATGCACCTCTAATTTGTAATTAAAATACTTTAAGACCAACCTCGGCCCGCACAGGCCTGGTTATCTTCAACGAAAATCGTCACCAAACACAGGAACCAATGAGATTCGAGCATTTGAAAAAATATTTCAAAAACCAAATCACTCAATGGAGGCCGCCATCTTCCGGATGCGGAAGTATGCATAACAAGATTGCGAAAAAGTTCAATAGGAGTTTGTTTCACCCGTCTTTGTCTGATTCACAATCCAATGCACCTCTAATTTGTAATTAAAATACTTTAAGACCAACCTCGTTATCTTCAACGAAAATCGTTACCAAACACTGAAACCAATGAGATTCGAGCATTTGAAAAAATATTTCAAAAAAGCTTATTACGCATTTCGGAGGGTGAAAACGGCGTCAAATATTCTAAAATTGACGAACATTTTTTTATATAGAAATCTCACGGCCGTAGGGAATAGTTTTTCACGGCCGGAAATATCCGAAGTTGAGATGGAATTCACCGAATTCATCAAGAAGTAAATTTTATCAATTTTAATCTCATCCAGAATGCAAATGGTGTCATTTTAGGTCTGAATTTGCAAAACTTTGTGAGCTGACCAATGAGCGATCAGCTTAGGTCAGCCAATCAGCGCCATCGACACGGTTTGATTAACGACAGTCACACATTGCCGTTGAAACGGCGCTATCGTCTGATCTGTCGGCACTGATCTTACTGCAAGCTAACTTCTTCTGGTGGAGGAAGCCGCAGTGCCCGGAGAGAACCAGTCCTGACAGCGACTGAAGTTAGAAGACTACACACATACTGTGAAAACGTATATTAAGCCCAGTTAAAATTTCTTAAAATAGGCCTTAAGCGAGCACATCGTATAGTTACACCCTTAAGCTTCTTGTGACATTTATTGTATGTAAGACTGTAGGTATTGGGGAGGACTGTCTGCTCTTCTCTTTTACCAAGTCTTACCAGGTACGGTACCTACTACACCTACCTACTACCAACTACCTACCCTACTGATGCCATAGTGATGGGTAAAATAGTGGCAAGAGGCTTTGGCTTCGCCGGCTCATTGCGGCTTTGCAGTCGGGTACTAGTAGCCAGCGAAGCCGGTGTTGTGAATGAACGCGTACGTATTATGTTGAAAAGCCAGATTTTGCTGGATCCCGTGAGAATTCCGAAGCTTTGACGCACCAAATCGCTCAATGGAGGCCGCCATCTTGCGGATGCGGAAGTATGCATAACAAATTGAAAAAAGTTCAATAGGAGTTTGTTTCACCCGTCTTTTTTTGATTCACAATCTTATGCACCTCTAATTTGTAATTAAAATACTTTAAGACCAACCTCGGCCCGCACGGGCCTGGTTATCTTCAACGAAAATCGCCACCAAACACCGGAACCAATGAGATTCGAGCATTTGAAAAAATATTTCAAAAACCAAATCAATCAATGGAGGCCGCCATCTTCCGGATGCGGAAGTATGCATTAAAAATTTTCGAAAAAGTTCAATAGGAGTTTGTTTCATCCGTCTTTGTGTGATTCACAATCTTATGCACCTCTAATTTGTAATTACAATACTTTAAGACCAACGTCGTTCCCCGGGCCCACACGGGCCCTGGTTATCTTCAACGAAAATCGTCACCAATTACCGGAACCAATGAGATTCGAGCATTTGAAAAAATATTTCAAAAAAGCTTTTTACCACATTTCGGAGGCTGTAAACGGCGTCAAATATTTTAAAATTGACGAAGAATTATTTTTTAGAAATCTCGCGGCCGTAGGGGATAGTTTTTCACGGCCGGAAACATCCGAAGTTGAGACGGAATTCACCGAATTAATCAAGAAGGACATTTTATAAATTTTAATCTCATCCAGAATGCAAATGGTGTCATTTTGAACTAGGTACGGTACCTACTAAACCTACCTACTACCAACTACCTAACCTACTGATGCCATAGTGATGGGTAAAATAGTGGCAAGAGGCTTTGGCTTCGCCGGCTCATTGCGGCTTTGCAGTAGGGTACTAGTACGTTTTATGGTTAATCTTTACTTTTAAAGTGGTTTAGAACTGCTTGTTTCTAAAGATATGCGTATATATTTAACATTTTGGTCCGATGGCGGCCATCTTGTTTGACGTCAAATTTAGACCCTTTCTGATGAGCCAATTTCGGCCTACTTTTGATATGTTGTTCTCTGGACCAAATACTACAGGAAAACACCATAAAACGTTTTCTTGCAATTTTTTTGAGGTTAGCCCATTTATTTCATATTTTGACCCGACTAGTAAGCAAATCAGGAAAGGCGTCCTACGTCATGCCGTTCACAAAACCTCTCGAGAAGCTCCGCCCCTCTCCTCTCCCCTCTCGCCTATTGGTTGGATGGTAATTGCACCGGCCACCTTAGTCGAGTGAGCGTCATGCAGTCTTCAATGGAAAGGACCGCTACAGATCCAACAACATACGTCACAGACACTGCATGAAGAACAAGTACAAAAAGTTTTAATTAAAACAAAAGCCGCGTCGATGTTACACAATGCCTAGATGCAGCTGTGCCTATAACGTCGATGTTATAGGCACAGGACATTCCTATTGATTCGATTACTTGATGTTATTTTTGTGCAAAGTGAAAATATATCTCGGCAATTTTCCGTGTGTGGCGACGAATTTTTAATATATCTCGGCATTTTCCCGTCTGTTATTTCAGGCGGTGTATGACTGACCATGCCGCGATTTAAAATATATATATCTCGGCAATTTCCCGTGTGTGGCGACACATGAACGAAGCTATGCTCCTCTCTCCACATTATTGTGATAACGTATAAATTAAATATTTCATCGTGACGATTGTCATCAAATGGACGAATTTTTAATATATCTCGGCATTTTCCCGTCTGTTATTTCAGGCGGTGTATGACTGACCATGCCGCGATTAAAAATATATATATCTCGGCAATTTCCCGTATGTGGCGACACGTGAACGAAGCTATGCTCCTCTCTCCACATTATTGTGACAACGTATAAATTAAATATTTCATCGTGACGATTGTCATCAAATGGACGAATTTTTAATATATCTCGGCATTTTCCCGTCTGTTATTTCAGGCGGTGTATGACTGACCATGCCGCGATTTAAAATATATATATCTCGGCAATTTCCCGTATGTGGCGACACGTGAACGAAGCTATGCTCCTCTCTCCACATTATTGTGACAACGTATAAATTAAATATTTCATCGTGACGATTGTCATCAAATGGACGAATTTTTAATATATCTCGGCATTTTCCCGTCTGTTATTTCGGGCGGTGTATGACTGACCATGCCGCGATTTAAACAAAATATATATATCTCGGCATTTTCCCGTCTGTTATTTCGGGTGGTGTATGACTGACCATGCCGCGATTAAAAAAAATAATATCTCAATGGACTTGAAGTTACAGGCCTTTGAGAATTCATTTTGTTCTATAAAGGGCAACTTTCATCGGATTTTCTTCCCGTTTTTTTTCAACCGAGTCTAAAACTATGTTAGCGACTGTGAAAAATGAAATGATATATCGAATTTGATTTGAAATAAAACTGTGTGAGAGAGGAAGACACCACGGGCCTACAAAACAGGCCTCAAGGCTATGCGAGTTAATAAAATGGTGGATATTTGTTTATATGAAGCCTCTCCCAGAATGGGTGGAGCTATGGTTCCCAGAATGGGTGGAGCTTTGAGGTTTTGTCTTCTCTGCAAGAACAAGAAGAAGAAGAAGAAGAACAAGAAGAAGAAGAACAACAGCAGAGTGCACTCTATGACCAGCGTCTGCGACGCGGCTAATAATAAATACAGTAACCAAGTGTCCGATCGTATCCACCATGGAGTTATTCGGTTCAAAAACAGGGAGGACCCTGGACCATTGGTCCGTGTCACGCACCCAACCTGTCCACCAAATTTCATCGGAATCCGTCCATAACTCTTGGAGACAGAGATGAAAACATAACCTCCACCCACCTTTAATTGATGATGGAGTGATTTTGGTATACAGTAGTCTGCAGAGAATAACTGCTTAAAACTACAGTTAAACCCGTGGTTGTAATTTGGAGTAGGAACTATAGCAAAGGGACGCTATTTTTACCTGGGATACTGATATCACTTCCATGTTAAACTTGTGGGGCCGGATTTACAAGAGGCGTTTAAGAGTTAGACGTGTGTCCCAATATACAAATTCTTTAAATTTCAGGTCAATGGGATAAAAATTGGCAATTTTACGCAACCTTTACCTTTTGACCTTTTGACTAAATCATAAATTTGCCTTCTCCATATCTTACTATAATTCACCGAATGTCCGTCTGTCTGTCCGTTCGAAGGTCCCGTAAAAACTGCTGAACCGATCGCAAAGATATTTTCGGTGGATAATCCTGGGATCCCCAGGAGTAAAATAGGCTATTTCGTTTTCCCAATTTCAGCTTTAGTCTCCAGCATTCTCAGGTTTGGACTCCCGCATAACATTCGCGTTCGCATGACGTTCATTGTGACGTCTTCTTACGTCGAGCGACGGTACCCGCCCTATGGGCGGGGCTTCAATTGGGAGGCCCAAATGAAAAGGCTAAGTATCGGAAATTGAAGCCTTTTTTTCTTTTAAACGATTTTTATAAACATCCGTCATGCGGAAACGTCATGCAGGAGCAAGTATCAGCAGGATGTGGCAGTGTGGGAGTCCACGTTTGCATCGATCGCTGCACCGTGTGCCGCACAAACGGCTGCACCGATTGCTGCACCGTGTGCCGCACAACGGCTGCACCGATTGCTGCACCGTGTGCCACACAAACGGCTGCACCGATTGCTGCACAGTGTGCCGCACAAACGGCTGCACCGATTGCTGCACCGTGTGCCGCACAAACGGCTGCACCGATCGCTGCACCGTGTGCCACATAAACGGCTGCACCGATCGCTGCACCATGTGCCACACAAACGGCTGCACCGGTCGCTGCACCGTGTGCCGCACAAACGGCTGCACCAATCGCTGCACCATGTGCCGCACAAACGGCTGCACCGATCGCTGCACCATGTGCCGCACAAACGGCTGCACCGATCGCTGCACAGCTGCATAGATCGGATGTGGCATGAAGGAGAATCTGCACTTCGGCATGATAGTCAGGTTCACTATGTTAACAAATATAATTTCGTTCAAAATTTTGGTAGATTAGCAAAACTATACATTTTTGGAATATGCAGAGCATGAGGAATCCAAAAATTAATGTTTACATTTGCGTAGACACCTTTACGAAAATGACACTCAGGACAATGCTGACGATAGTCAGGTTCACTATGTTAACAAATATAATTTCTTTCAAAATTTTGGGATTAGCAAACCTGTACATTTTTGGAATCTTCAGAGCATGGAGAATCTGAAGATCAATGTTGGCATTTGCACAGACACCTGCATGGCCGCCATTTTGGATTTTGAAAATGGCCGCCATAAAATACATATTTTGCGCGATCTCGGCTTCTAGTCAACCTAGAGACTTAATTAAATATGCTAATCCTATGTTTTCTGGGTCAAGGAATCCAATAGAGGCCTCAAAATAGTGCTCAGGATTATAGAAAAGCAACAAACAAAGGTAATTGAAAACCATTGTCTTTATATTTGTGATATAACTGTATTACATAATACATGATATTGCAAGTCCTTTGAAGTTATAGGTTGTTATAGGAAGTTATAGGTAGTATCAGATTGAACGATAAGTCCTATACACAGGATCTACGAGGTCTATACCGTTCAGGAATATGCTTTTACACTACAGATCTTCATCACTGTCCTGAGTGTCATTTTCGCAAAGGTGTCTACGCAAATGTAAACATTAATTTTTGGATTCCTCAGGCTCTGAATATTCCAAAAATGTATAGTTTTACTAATCTACCAAAATTTTGAACGAAAAAACATAGTGAACCTGACTATGAAGGAGGATCAAATCCAACAGATCGCTGTCTCCATCGATCTTGCCAAGGCCGTAACAGTAACACCTATCAGCTCAAAATCCTTTTAACTGTTGATTTGGTACAGTTACACGTATCGGGAATTTGGTACACGTATCGGGAGTACATACGACATAGCGATTGTGAACACCATTATCGATCACGATTCACGATCACGATCATCACGGTCATCACGATCATAGTGTTATGGACCGGTAATTCCGCCAGGGGCGATGCGCGCACTACTTACGTCACGCTGTGCATGGCACTCTGTGACCGCCGTTGCGGTGCAATGCTTTGCGGGCAAATCGTTTTTATGCCATGGTATGTCATATTTTGGACTTAACCACTCTTCATGACTGATCATGTGACATCTACACACTCATGGCTACCACCGAGACGGATCCTGGTTTCACGTGAGTAATATTTACCATATTTGCTCGATTTTTGAAACCGATGCATGCAAATATCGTGTCGATACCACACCTAAAATATCTTTTAGAAAGAATAAGCACATCTCCCCTTTGAAAGTGCCCCCTGAAGTGTGTCCAGGTGGAATTTCTAAGTCGTAGGTCTTAGCAACTCTCAGCAATCTTTTACCGCATGGATTTATCTCGAGTATTTACTAAACCGTGCTAAGTTGAAGTTGCGTATATATTTCAGCAGTTTTCAATGTAAATCGGTCACAGATCTGTGAAAGGCGTTTAAGAGTTAGACACGTGTAGATCACTAATCGTGCGAACATTCTAACCGTGCATGAGAATGTTCATCTAAAGCGGATCAAAACAAGCATTTAAATCACAAATAAACGTTCACACATCGGCCAGGGCCAGTATAATAGTGCGTTTAATGCCTTGAAGCAAGCATTGCATGGATTAAAACAACAACCATGCACGTGGGACGGTGAATATGGATGTGTTAGGATACTTGAATAAGCTCACCAGGAGGCAGAAAAGGAGGGGAATGGGGTAGTTATTGAATAAGCTCAAGAGGAAGCAGAAGAGGACAGGAATAAGGCAGTTCTTGAATAAGCTCAAGAGGAGGCAGAAGAGGACAGGAATAAGGCAGTTCTTGAATAAGCTCAAGAGGAAGCAGAAGAGGACAGGAATAAGGCAGTTCTTGAATAAGCTCAAGAGGAGGCAGAAGAGGACAGGAATAGGACAGTTCTTGAATAAACTCAAGAGGAGGCAGAAGAGGACAGAAATAGGGCAGTTCTTGAATAAGCTCACGAGGAGGCAGAAGAGGCCAGGAATTGGGCAGTTCTTGAATAAGCTCAAGAGGGCGCAGAAGAGGACAGGAATAAGGCAGTTCTGGAATAAGCTCAAGAGGAGGCAGAAGAGGATAGGAATGGGGTAGTTCTTGAATAAGCTCACCAGGAGGCAGAAG
Organism: Myxine glutinosa; assembly: GCF_964187855.1. Taxonomy (NCBI): domain Eukaryota; kingdom Metazoa; phylum Chordata; class Myxini; order Myxiniformes; family Myxinidae; genus Myxine; species Myxine glutinosa. Next base: position 62,938,646 of record NC_136272.1, read on the forward strand.
AGGATAGGAATGGGGCAGTTCTTGAATAAGCTCACGAGGAGGCAGAAGAGGATAGGAATGGGGCAGTTCTTGAATAAGCTCACCAGGAGGCAGAAGAGGATAGGAATGGGGCAGTTCTTGAATAAGCTCACGAGGACGCAGAAGAGGATAGGAATGGGGCAGTTCTTGAATAAGCTCACAAGGACGCAGAAGAGGATAGGAATGGGGCAGTTCTTGAATAAGCTCACGAGGAGGCAGAAGAGGATAGGAATGGGGCAGTTCTTGAATAAGCTCACGAGGACGCAGAAGAGGATAGGAATGGGGCAGTTCTTGAATAAGCTCACGAGGAGGCAGAAGAGGATAGGAATGGGGCAGTTCTTGAATAAGCTCAAGAGGACGCAGAAGAGGATAGGAATGGGACAGTTCTTGAATAAGCTCACGAGGAGGCAGAAGAGGATAGGAATGCGGCAGTTCTTGAATAAGCTCACGAGGAGGCAGAAGAGGATAAGAATGGGGCAGTTCTTGAATAAGCTCACGAGGAGGCAGAAGAGGATAGGAATGGGGCAGTTCTTGAATAAGCTCACGAGGAGGCAGAAGAGGACAGGAATAAGGCAGTTCTTCAATAAGCTCACCAGGAGGCAGAAGAGGATAGGAATGGGGCAGTTCTTGAATAAGCTCACGAGGAGGCAGAAGAGCATAGGAATGCGGCAGTTCTTGAATAAGCTCACGAGGAGGCAGAAGAGGATAGGAATGGGGCAGGTCACCGAAATGCATTTAGAATAGTTGAGGATAGATGCAATCCTCTGGAGAAGTGTGACAATATCATATTTGTCCGGCATTACAAAATCTTGAAGGAATCATTTTGTTGGCTGCTGAATCTGGTGCAAGATGACCTGGATCAACCGACAATGAGGCACAATGTGCTGAATCTCCCCCCACCCCCAACCCAACAATTCTCCGTGGCACTCCGATTCTATACAAGTGCATCATTTCAATTGAATTTTGGTTTGTTTCCAATTTTTTGGAAAATTTGGAACCCCCAAAGTTCCAAATTTGGAACCCCCAAATTTTTTTCAATCTTTTGTTTCCTCTGGCTCATTAAGAGTCTTTGGGGGTATTTTGGTTCTTCGGGGTATTTAAGGGTATTTTGGGTCTTCAGGTGTTTTGGGTCTTTGGGGTCTTCAGGGTCTTTTGGGTCTTCGGGGTCTTTTGGGTCTTCCTTGTCTTTTGGGTCTTTGGGGTGTTTTGGGTCTTCGGGGTCTTTTTGAGTCTTTGGGGTGTTTTGGGTCTTCGAGGTGTTTTCGGTATTTGGGGTATTTAGGGTCTTCGGGTCTTTTGGGTCATCAGTGTCTTTTCGGTCTTCAGGATCTTTGGGGTATTCAGGGTCTTTTGGGTCTTCGGTGTCTTCAGGGGATTTTGGGGGCTTAAGGGTATTTTGGGCCTTCTGGGTCTTCGACACCATTTGGGTCTTCAGGGTATTTTGGATCCTCTGGGCCTTCAAGGGTAGTTTGGGTCTTTGGGGTGTTTTGGGTCTTTGGGCTCTTTGGGGTTGTTGTGGAAATCAACCAGATTCACAACGTGTTCCATATGTATGGTTTAATCTCAATCAGATCTGTACATCATCCTGTAAAGTACATCAAGCAACATACATGTCAGGATCTAGGCATCATATGAGAAGATTGAATATATCAGTCAATGCAAGCAAACCTAGAATATAGGCGGGTACGTACCATTCAATTCTACATGGCATTGTATAATGATGTCGCAGGAGTGGCCTCGAGTCGCGGACGTCCGAGGTCTTATAGACACCGCCCAGCGGTTTAAGGGAGCACCAAACCTGGGTTCAACTTTGGTACAATTTCACCACATTCTCCCCACCGTTAGAACTATACTGCCGCTCGGCAGGAAGCGAGTGCGCGTCAGCATTAATGGATTGAGGAAGTCATCATTTTATTCTTGGGGTGTTAAAGACATATTTCCCTATAAAGTCAGTCGGTCCTTCCATAGCGGTCAGGGTGGCGAAATTACCCTGCCAACACAGGGTCGGAAACTACCGGGTACGACATCCCCAAGCCCGGAGTCCCCCTGCTTCGGAGTAGCCGCTGGAGGCAGGTGTCGGAGGGGCACTTCAGTGCCTTCACTACTTCAGGCAGGGGTGTATCAGGCGAAGGGAGGGACGGTCACGTGGGTCACAATAGTCTAGTCTTACAGCGGGGTCGTCGGCACAGTAGCTAGATAGGATACGTTGTACCTTGGCGAAGAGCGAATGTCCATTCGTCGCAATGCAACACATGTGTAAATCAGTAAGCCTCTTTACAGTAAGCTGTAACCGTAAGTAAGGTTACATGACAGGAGGCCATTACAGTGAGTCCATTGCAGTCTGTACCTGCCTAGGCTCCCAAGGGTACATGATCGATCCATGTTAGGTCCATGTCATGGAATTACAGTAAGCAAGTACAGTAAAGAATTACAGTAAGCTGTAACAGTAAGTAAGATGACATGACAGGAGGCCATTACAGTAAGTCAATTGCAGTCTGTACCTGCCTAGGCTCCCAAGGGTACATGATCGATCCATGTTAGGTCCATGTCATGGAATTGCCGAGGGAGAGAATCGATGAGAGCCATAACGAGAGTTACTCGACACCGGCAGCGGCCCTGTTGAATCACGAGACTCGAGCGTCCTCTGACGGCAGCTCATACGCATTACAAACTCTTGTTCCGGCACGTGAATCTACCGTTGGCAGCGATCCTTCGCATGAGACATGAGCGGCCTCTGAAGGCTGCCTGAACGACTGGCATGGCTGATTACGACGACGCACAAAACGACCGGAACGCGCCTCTCCAGCGAAGCGCGCAGAACCTCCGGGATGCATATGGCAATCCTGGCCTGCTGTACAGCGCTCGGAGGATCGGAGCAGATCGGCTATACCGGCTACCGAGAGGATGCCCCGGATGGAAGGATTGTCCCATTCAAAGCAAATTGAATTGTCCCATTCACAAAACGAGAGAGAGTCCCGGCTGGACAAACCTTGTTTGTCCCAGCGTTGTCCCGGATGGATTGTCTAGATGTCGAGATGATTGTCATTCTAGATGTCCCGGATGGATTGGCCATCCACGGATGTCCGACCGATCAATCCATTCAACGCCTTCATTGAATGGCTCGGATCGACCATCCATGGACTCAAAGACTCACTCAAAGACACAAAGACATCCATGGACGTCATCCTGGGTCCCCACAAGGGGCGAGGTGGGAGTCGTTATACCGAACGGCATCCGGATCGTGGATGGATTGTCCATCCTGGGTCCCCACAAGGGGCGAGGTGGGAGGCGTTATACCGAACGGCATCCGGATCGCGGATGGATTGCCCAACCTCCTGGGATCCCCCCCCCCCCCCCCACCGAGGTTGCAGCGGCGCGCTGCATACCGAAGTCAGACGACCTTCACAGTCTGGGTCAGTCTGAGTCACAGTCAGTCTGGGGCAGAGGGAAAATGGAATCAGACGAGGCGTCTCGCAGTCTCGAAATGTGCGTGGATACGAGCCAAGAGCTCTGTCCGATAAACAACAAGCCCAGAGTCAAGGGCGAGCAGGCAGTACGGTGCCCCCGTTACTTGCACAGGTGACAAGGGAGTCGGGCGCGATACTCAATGTCACCATTTCACGAGGTCACCGTGTACTCCCTAAACGGCGCGGGCGCGCGACCTTGAGGTAGCGCCGCGTTACGTAGTTTACGTCGTTTACGTAAAGGACATTTGGTACGTAGTTTACCAAGGTACATGGAAATGTAAACGAATCCCCGATGATGAGATCGCGTGAAGCACGCAATTACGTTAATGACGCCGTAGAGCAAACGCGTGATTAGTCGGTGACGTCATCAATTAGTTCGGGCGCGTGCGGTTCGTTGGCAAAACCGAAAGTCGTCCTCGGCCTGTCGAGCCAGCGTGGCATGCTGAGACGAGAGGGCGAGCACGCTGGGCCGCAATAATTTGCACGGCCTGAAGTAGCGTCTCGTTCGATGGCTTTCGGGCAGGGTTTGTCCGGGGTTGAAGCGGGGAATAGCGGCAGCAGTGCGGTAGTTATCAACGGTATCTAGCATGATACGATACATCACGCCAACACAAATCACATTTCACAAATCACATTTCTCAAATCCCCGAGTGCCGTGAACCCCTTAGAACCCTTTTAAGATTGTTTATTAAGGTTATGACAGCGGAAGAAGATGAAAGTTTAGGAAGACCATGCTCGGCGAGTCCCTGAGTGGAGCCAAACGAGCCTCACGCGTTGAGGCGAGTCCGGGCAGCGGTGTTCGCCGGCCTCGCTGAGAAGCCATGCGTAGGTGGGATTCCGACCAGCAGCAACGGGGCCACAGAGTAGTGCCAGCGAGGGGAATCACATGCGCTTCGCGTGAAGAAGGGGTCCATCCAGCGAAGATGCGGCACGCGCGACTGGCGCGTCGTGCCTAGTGAGGATGCCATCCAGCGATGGTGCAGCGCGTGATTCGTGCGGGAGGAGGTGATTCCGGCGAGCAGCGATAGGAATCGCCGGCCTCACCGAGTAGGGCCCACGAAGGGAGCAACGTGCGGCTTCGCGCGGAGGAGTGATTCCACCGAGCAGCCGGAGTGAGCCGGCCGTGTGAGGCACAGTGTGATTCCGACGAGCAGTGCGCGATTCGCGCGGAGGAGGTGGTTCCACCGAGCAGCGAGGGCATTCGCGTGGAGGAGGTGATTCCACCGAGCAGCCGGAGTGAGCCGGCCGTGTGAGGCACGGCGTGATTCCGACGAGCAGTGCGCGACTCGCGCGGAGGAGGTGGTTCCACCAAGCAGCGAGTGGTCAGGGTGAGCCGGCCGTGTGAGGCACGGCGTGATCCCGACGAGCAGTGCGGAGGAGGTGATTCCACCGAGCAGCCGGAGTGAGCCGGCCGTGTGAGGCACAGCGTGATTCCGACAAGCAGTGCGCGATTCGCGCGGAGGAGGTGGTTCCACCGAGCAGCGAGGGGATTCGCGTGGAGGAGGTGATTCCACCGAGCAGCCGGAGTGAGCCGGCCGTGTGAGGCACGGCATGATTCCGATGAGCAGTGCGCGATTCGCGCGGAGGAGGTGGTTCCACCGAGCAGCGAGTGGTCAGGGTGAGCCGGCCGTGTGAGGCACGGCGTGATCCCGACGAGCAGTGCGCGATCCGCGCGGAGGAGGCGATTCCACCGAGCAGCGAGTGGTCGGAGTGTGCCGGCCCACGCGGAGAAGGCGATTCCACCCAGTAGCGAGTGGTCGGAGTGTTCCGGCCCGCGCGGAGGAGGCGATTCCACCCAGTAGCGAGTGGTCGGAGTGTGCCGGCCGTGTGGAGGCATGGCCGACATGGGAGTCGTGATCACTCGCGTGGGAATCTCATCTCGGGCTGAGGCATGCAAATCTAGGATGATTCTCTCGGACGGAGCCGTTAGCGTTTCGAGCAACCGAGGCTAGACTCGTACCTTCGGCGCCAAGCGGGTCCGTCGTTCCGACGGGGTTGCGGCCCAGGACATTTCCCAGTGGCCTCCTTCAGCAGGCGGCCCCAGGAGAGCAGTTCGCGCTTTGACGGCGCGGTTCCGCAAAATGCTTGCGCTTCCGGTCCCGTCAAGGTAGACCGGCAGCGAGAGTCGTCGGAGCTCCGTGGCTGGAGCTGGCTCGATGGGCTCTCAGCTGGTCATTCTTCTCCGAGGTGGGCCGCGCAGGAGCATGGAGAATGTCGGGAAACGCTCGTCTGAGATCAGCGTTCATCCGGCCATCGCCAGACTCGTGTCCCACCATTCCCGAAGATCTTGATTGAGATTAAGTGTTGTGGAAATCAACCAGATTCACAACGTGTTCCATATGTATGGTTTAATCTCAATCAGATCTGTACATCATCCTGTAAAGTACATCAAGCAACATACATGTCAGGATCTAGGCATCATATGAGAAGATTGAATATATCAGTCAATGCAAGCAAACCTAGAATATAGGCGAGTACGTACCATTCAATTCTACATGGCATTGTATAATGATGTCGCAGGAGTGGCCTCGAGTCGCGGACGTCCGAGGTCTTATAGACACCGCCCAGCGGTTTAAGGGAGCACCAAACCTGGGTTCAACTTTGGTACAATTTCACCACAGGGGTCTTTGGGGTATTTAGGGTCTTCGGGTCTTTTTGGGTCATCAGTGGCTTTTCGGTCTTCAGGATCTTTGGGGTATTCAGGGTCTTTTGGGTCTTTGGTGTCTTCAGGGGATTTTGGGGGCTTAAGGGTGTTTTGGGTCTTTTGGGCCTTCTGGGTCTTCGACACCATTTGGGTCTTCAGGGTCTTTTGGATCCTCTGGGCCTTTAAGGGTATTTTGGGTCTTTGGGGTGTTTTGGGTCTTTGGGCTCTTTGGTGTCTTCGGGGGCTTTTTGAGTCTTTGGGGTGTTTTGGGTCTTCGAGGTGTTTTCGGTATTTGGCGTATTTAGGGTCTTCGGGTCTTTTGGGTCATCAATGTCTTTTCGGTCTTCAGGATCTTTGGGGGTATTCAGGGTGTTTTGGGTCTTCGGTGTCTTCAGGGGATTTTGGGGGCTTAAGGGTCTTTTGGGTATTTTGGGCCTTCTGGGGCTTCGACACCATTTGGGTCTTCAGGGTCTTTTGGATCCTCTGGGCCTTTAAGGGTATTTTGGGTCTTTGGGATGTTTTGGGTCTTTGGGCTCTTTGGGGTCTTTGGGGTCTTTTGGGTCTTCAGGGTGTTTCAGGTCTTCAGGGTGTTTTGGGTCTTTGGTGTGTTTTGGGTTTTCAGGGTATTTTTGGTCTTCGTGGTCTTTTGGGTCTTTGGGGTCTTTTGAGTCTTTGGGGTGTTTTGGGTCTTTGGGGCCATTTGGGTCGTCAGGGTATTTTTGAGCCTCAGGGCCTTCAAGGGTATTTTGGGTCTTCAGGGGTCTTGGGGGAATTAAAGGGTCAAAGGTCTGAGGGGTCTCAGCAGTCTAAACGTAATTAAGAGGGTTAATTAAGAGGGTTAATTAAGAGGGTGTTAATTTTGTTTGAAGAAGAAGAAGACGTTTTCGTCGCATATAAACATAAGGACATAACCATATACGTTTGCTCTATTAAAATAAGATAGCCGTGAGTCGTGGCTGAGTATTTTATAAAACTTGAACTTTGTGGTGCACAGTTAGCGCAAACAACTCTTATCTCCAATCGAATGATTATTTGCTCATTGTTAAAGAGCGGGAAATAATATAACATCGGGGATGATGCGCGATGAATGATCACAAAGTTCATGGCAATCATTGAGCGTCGGCATTTGAAATGAGAAGAAAGACGTTAAATGTCATTTTGTACAATAGTGGGTAAAATGTTATTGATATGAATAATTAATATAATTGATAAAACTCATTGTGTGAATCATGGGACCGTGAGTGGCCATGACATTATTGACTTAGCGCCTCCAGACTTCACCTTTGCCATCCTCACCAAATCCCTTTTATCATTATTATTTTATTTTTATGTTGGAGGCTCCAGGTACGGACTACATAGTCCTCATCGAGACCAGGCCTTAAATAAAAGAGAACAAACGTGCATGATGAAAAGTGTGTGATGAAAAGTGTGTGATGAAAAGTGCGTGATGAAAAGTGTGTGATGAAAAGTGTGTGATGAAAAGTGCATGATGAAAAGTGTGTGATGAAAAGTGTGTGATGAAAAGTGTGTGATGAAAAGTGTATGATGAAAAGTGTGTGATGAAAAGTGTGTGATGAAAAGTGCATGATGAAAAGTGTGTGATGAAAAGTGTGTGATGAAACGTGTGTGATGAAAAGTGTATGATGAAAAGTGTGCGATGAAAAGTGTGTGATGAAAAGTGTATGATGAAAAGTGTGTGATGAAAAGTGTGTGATGAAAATGCATGATGAAAAGTGTATGATGAAAAGTGTGTGATGAAAAGTGCATGATGAAAAGTATGTGATGAAAAGTGCATGATGAAAAGTGTGTGATGAAAAGTGCATGATGAAAAGTGTGTGCTGAAAAGTGCATGATGAAAAGTGTGTGATGAAAAGTGCATGATGAAAAGTATGTGATGAAAAGTGCATGATGAAAAGTGTGTGATGAAAAGTGCATGATGAAAAGTGTGTGATGAAAAGTGCATGATGAAAAGTATGTGATGAAAAGTGCATGATGAAAAGTGTGTGATGAAAAGTGCATGATGAAAAGTGTGTGCTGAAAAGTGCATGATGAAAAGTGTGTGATGAAAAGTGCGTGATGAAAAGTGCATGATGAAAAGTGCATGATTAAAAGTGCATGATGAAAAGTGTGTGACGTTTGTTTGCGAGGAAGAGAGATTGAAGCTAGTCCAGTATCTCTAGTTTGAGTGAGACAAGGTAAGAGCAGCAATCCTGACACGGAGAGTGTAACATGTAGTGTAGCAGCAAAGCAAACCTGTTGTGCATTTTGTGATACAAGCACCAAATTTGGCACAAATGTACATTAATATGTTGCGAACATTTTCAGATATTGGGCCACTTGAAATTCCGTAATTTTTTTTTTCAAATTTTTTCAAATTTCGTAATTTCAAATTTTTCGGGTGACACCGTCACAATTTCGGTCTTCGAGGCCGGCCGATATAGTGGGGCGGCTTAGCCCAAATATTCAAAAGAATTGTGCATTTTGTGATACAAGCACCAAATTTGGCACAAATGTACATTAATATGTTGCGAACATTGTGTGGTCAGCAATGAAGACGAGAGTCTGAATTACATGTATGCAAAAGACCTTGTGAACCAGTGAAGCAAATACACGGGTAAGCATGAATTAAATCTAGGGCATGATATAATTTCCATGATGTTTACCTCTACACTCAATGGTGGAAGGAGGTAATGTTTTGATCCCAGCTTGTCTGTATGTCTGTTTGTCTGTTAGTCCACAAAATTCCAGACAAAGCTTGTAGTAGTGGTAGTTGTAGTGGTAGTGGTGATAACAGAAATTGTTATATAGAACTGAACTTATATTATTATTATATGCAGAAAATAACTTCATTTCTATATGCCCTGCAGTGGACAGGTTAATTGGTTTATGCACTGAAGGGGTCACCCTGGTGTGCACTGCTGTGTTCTGCCTCACTGAGTTGTTCAGGTATGATGTACTCAGCACAAGCTTCCGGTCGGCCCGGAGGTGGGGGTGCGGGGCCTGTCACGGAACGTCAAAACAAACGGCCTGCCGGGGCCGCCCAAAAGTCGGGCGTGAGGGGCGCGTCCACTAATGGAACGCCTCTCGCTTCCCAGATCGAGGGCCACGTGGTCAGGAGAACCTCGTCCCTTCCGGTCACACTTTGCCTATCGGCCGGCCTCGAAGACCGAAATTGTGACGGTGTCACCCGAAAAATTTGAAATTACGAAATTTGAAAAAATTTGAAAAAAAAAATTACGGAATTTCAAGTGGCCCAATATCTGAAAATGTTCGCAACATATTAATGTACATTTGTGCCAAATTTGGTGCTTGTTTCACAAAATGCACAATTCTTTTGAATATTTGGGCTAAGCCGCCCCACTAATGGTTCCAGGCACCACTTTAACAAATTTTAACTTTAACAACTTTAACACCACTTTAACAAATTTTAACTTTAACAACTTTAACACCACTTTAACAAATTTTAACTTTAACAACTTCAACACCACTTTAACAAATTTTAACTTTAACAACTTTAACACCACTTTAACAAATTTTAACTTTAACAACTTCAACACCACTTTAACAAATTTTAACTTTAACAACTTTAGCACCACTTTAACAAATTTTAACTTTAACAACTTTAACACCACTTTAACAAATTTTAACTTTAACAACTTTAACACCACTTTAAACAAATTTTAACTTTAACAGCTTCAATACCACTTTAACAAATTTTAACTTTAACAACTTTAACACCACTTGAAACAAATTTTAACTTTAATAACTTTAACACCACTTTTACAAATTCTGACTTCAACAACATTAACACCACTTTAACAAGTTTTGACTTTAACAACTTCAACACCACTTCAACACATTTTAACTTTAATAACTTCAACACCACTTTAACAAATTTTGACTTTAACAACTTTAACAACACTTTAAACAAATTTTAACTTCAACAACTTCAACACCACTTTAAACAAATTTTTACTTTAACAACTTCAACACCACTTTAAACAAATTTTAACTTTAACAACTTCAACACCACTTTAAACAAATTTTAACTTTAACAACTTTAACACCACTTTAAACAAATTTTTAATTTAACAACTTTAACACCACTTTAAACAAATTTTATCTTTAACAACTTCAGCACCACTTTAAACAAATTTTAACTTTAACAACTTTAACACCACTTTAAACAAATTTTAACTTTAACAACTTTAACACCACTTTAAACAAATTTTATCTTTAACGACTTCAACACCACTTCAAACAAATTTCAACTTTAACAACTTTAACACCACTTCAAACAAATTTTAACTTTAACAACTTCAACACCACTTTTACAAATTTTAACTTTAACAACTTTAACACCACTTTAACAAATTTTAACTTTAACAACTTCAACACCACTTTTACAAATTCGGACTTCAACAACTTTAACACCACTTTAACAATTTTTAACTTTAACAACTTTAACACCACTTTTCCAAATATTAACTTCAACAACTTTAACACCAGTTTAAACAAATTTTAACTTTAACAACTTTGACACCACTTCAACAAATTTTTACTTTAACAAATTTAACACCACTTTAACAAATTTTAACTTTAACAACTTTAACACCACTTTAAACAAATTTTAAATTTAACAACTTTAACACCACTTTAACAAATTTTAACTTTAACAACAAATTTTAACTTTAACAACTTTAACACCACTTTAACAAATTTTAACTTTAACAACTTTAACACCACTTTAACAAATTTTAACTTTAACAACTTTAACACCACTTTAAACAAATTTTAACTTTAACAGCTTCAATACCACTTTAACAAATTTTTACTTTAACAACTTTAACACCACTTGAAACAAATTTTAACTTTAACAACTTGAACACCACTTTAAACAAATTTTAACTTTAACAACTTCAACACCACTTTAAACAAATTTTAACTTTAACAACTTCAACACCACTTTAAACAAATTTTAACTTTAACAACTTCAACACCACTTTAAACAAATTTTAACTTTAACAACTTTAACACCACTTTAAACAAATTTGAACGTTAACAACAAATTTTAACTTTAACAACTTCAACACCACTTCAACACATTTTAACTTTAACAACTTTAACACCACTTTAAACAAATTTTAACTTTAACAACAAATTTTGACTTTAACAACTTCAACACCACTTCAACACATTTTAACTTTAATAACTTCAACACCACTTCAACAAATTTTGACTTTAACAACACTTTAAACAAATTTTGACTTCAACAACTTCAACACCACTTTAAACAAATTTTAACTTTAACAACTTTAACAACACTTTAAACAAATTTTAACTTTAACAACTTTAACACCACTTTAAACAAATTTTGACTTTAACAACTTCAACACCACTTTAAACAAATTTTAACTTTAACAACTTTAACACCACTTCAAGCAAATTTCAACTTTAACAACTTTAACACCATTTGAAACAAATTTTAACTTTAACAACTTCAACACCACTTTAAACAAATTTTAACTTTAACAACTTCAACACCACTTTAAACAAATTTTAACTTTAACAACTTCAACACCACTTTAAACAAATTTTAACTTTAACAACTTTAACACCACATTAAACAAATTTTAACTTTAACAACAAATTTTAACTTTAACAACTTCAACACCACTTTAAACAAATTTTAACTTTAACAACTTCAACACCACTTTAAACAAATTTTAACTTTAACAACTTTAACACCACTTTAAACAAATTTTAACTTTAACAACTTTAACACCACTTTAAACAAATTTTAATTTTAACAACTTTAACAACACTTTAAACAAATTTTAACTTTAACAACTTTAACACCACTTTAAACAAATTTTGACTTTAACAACTTCAACACCACTTTAAACAAATTTTAACTTTAACAACTTTAACACCACTTCAAGCAAATTTCAACTTTAACAACTTTAACACCACATTAAACAAATTTTAACTTTAACAACTTCAACACCACTTTAAATAAATTTTAACTTTAACAACTTTAACACCACATTAAACAAATTTTAACTTTAACAACAAATTTTAACTTCAACAACTTCAACACCACTTTAAACAAATTGTAACTTTTTTTTTTTTTTTTTTTTTTGTTGTATACAAGATCGAGGCTCGTGTAAGAGCTAACATTGATTACAAAAAGACAAACGGACACATAAAACATATGATAAAGGGAGCGGGAGACAAGATGGGGAGAGAGGGGGGAAGCAAACAAGTACATCATTTGAGAGCAGGGACATCGGGAGATCTGTGGGAGGGAGAAGGAATTGGCGGAAGATCAGTGCTGTGAGAAATGCAAAAAGTTCAACTTGTCCATAGCTCAACATGCACAGCCACCATGATGCCACACCCACGCATCAAACAACTTTAACAACTTTAACACAACTTTAAACAAATCTTAACTTTAACAACTTCAACACCACTTTAAACAAATTTCCCAAATCTTGACAACTGTGACCCACTCTTTTGACAACTGTGACCCACTCCCACGTGTGTGTGTGCCCCAATATTGACAATTAAAAATCACCCCATCTTGACAACTCCACACCCTCAGACAGTTGAAAATAAAAAGACCTTGTTCCAGGTGAGGCTCGACCTCACAACCTCGGAATCACCTAAATACTAATTATAAATACCGCGCGCTCACCAGTTGCACCACTGGAGCAGACGATGTATGATGATCGTATAATTATGATAAAGTTTACTTAGTTATGATGAAAGGGAAAATTAATCGTAGGTTGTTGACAGCAACCGCCCAGGGTGGTACTGCCGTGATGACTTCAGAGCGTTAAAGTGATGCCCGGAACCATGTTACCCTCTCCGTGTCACGATGGCTGGTCTTGCCTTGAATCACGATTGGAGCCTCCGCAGGTATTCCGCAGTCTTCTGCAGTGGGTGAACAGTGACGAGTGGGTATTCCGTCACTGGAAATTGGTCAAAGTGCATATGTAACTTTTTGATGCCAATTGTACGTCATAAAAATAGGTGTTGACGTCACAACCAGTGATGAATTACTGGAAATTGATAGCAGAATTACACAGAAACTTTATTGATAAATCCATGGAGTTTAAGGACCTTGATGGAGTACAGGTGCACCCTTTGTCTTCCCCAACCATGATTGCACAATTACCACCTGATCACAGGTACATATCAGAAGCAATGCAGCATGGAGAGTTACATCACCTGCCCACAGGTAGACATGATGAACCAAGGAGGTGTGGAGTCCTGTCATATACCAGGAGAAGCTTCAAAGTTCATGACAAACTAATAAGATCAGAATTTAAAAAGAAAATGAAAGTAATTTTGTCCAATATGAGGGGTTATGTTATTTATATGAATAATAATTAATTAATGACGAAATTGAATGTTTCAATCACAATATTGGGTGACACGTCATTGATCACGTGACTTCATGCTTCATCTTTGCTGTCCTCACAACGTCCTTGTTTCTTCACCTGCTTCTTCTTCTTCATCAGGTATATTTACCTTGTTGTACGTGTGTAATTATTAAAGTAATTATACATCAACCCCGACCCGAGAGCTCCAGTGGCGCAATCGGTGAGCGCGCGGTACTGAAAAACAGTATTTGGGTGATGCCGAGGTTGCGAGTTCGAGTCCTCACCTGGAGCAAGGTGTCCTTATTTTCAATTGTGAAGGGTGAAGCTGATCAGGAAGTCTTGCAAACTCGGAGGTAATCACTGACGTTCCATGTAAATTAAATGCAAAACCTCAACAATATGAAGATGGCAGTTATATTATTAAATTAACCCCTCAACCCATGTCATCAACTCCACCCCCATCCCAAGTCCACAACTCCTCCCAATCCCAAGTCCTCAACTCCACCCCAACCCAAGTCCACAACTCCTCCCAATCCCAAGTCCTCAACTCCACCCCAATCCCAAGTCATCACCTCCACTCCCAACCCAAGTCCTCAACTCCACCCCCATCCTCAGTCCTCAAATACACCCCCATCCCAATACAATGCTTATCGAGCAGACAATATACGTCGTTGCTCGGATGAACGTCGTTCCTCGGAGTATCTGCACGTGCATGCCAACTATGCTTGGGGGATGACGTCATTTCAAAGGTCAAGTATTGCCCTTTATTACTACCAATCACGATTGGAGCCTCCGCAGGTATTCCGCAGTCTTCTTCAGCCGGTGAACAGTTACGAGTGGGTATTCCGTCACTGGAAATTGGTCAAAGTGCATATGTAACTTTTTGATGGCAATTGTACGTCATAAAAATAGGTATTGACGTCACAACCAGTGATGAATTACTGGAAATTGACAGCAGAATTCCTTGGAAACTTTATTGATAAATCCATGGAGTTTGAGGACCTTGATAGAGCACAGGTGCACCCTTTGTCTTCCCCATCATGATTACACAATTACCACCTCATCACAGGTACACATCAGAAGCAATGCAGCATGGAGAGTTACATCACCTGCCCACAGGTAGACATGATGAACCAAGGAGGTGTGGAGTCCTGTAATATATCAGGAGAAGCTTCAAAGTTAATGACAAACTAATAAGATCAGAATTTAAAAAGAAAACGAAAGTAATTTTGTCCAATATGAGGGATTATGTTATTGATATGAATAATAATGAATTAATGACGAATTGAATGTTTCAATCACAATATTGGGTGACACGTCATTGATCATGTGACTTCATGTTTCATCTTTGCTGTCCTCCGAACGTTCTTGTTTATTCACCTTCTTCTTCTTCTTCAGCAGGTATACTTACCTTGCTGTTGTAGCGGCTACCGCTGGGTTTTCACAATCGCCTTGCACCTATCAAGGACGCGGAGCGATCACCATGCCGGGCTCGTCCAGGACGCCCGGGCAGGCTCGCCCTCAACTTGCCAGGCCGCAGCCAGGACGCTAAGCCACGCCCCCTCTCGCCTTTCCTGGGCAAACGCTCCGGGATAATATGTATATACAGTATATTGCTGCCCGATAAACGGGCTTTTCAGAGTGCCTGAGTGTTTGGTTTGATTAAAGCAACTCGGATGAATTCCAGCTTTTTGTCGCGTCCATTCTTCCGATCGACGTGGGAGCCCCAGCTCCTTCATTGGTGACCTACCGACATGGACACGGCAGTCGCCCTTAAACTGCCTACCTTCTGGGAGGCTCACGCGGCGGTTTGGTTCGCACAGGCGGATTCCCTGTTCGCCCTGCGAGGCATCACGGCCGACGACACCCGCTTCCACCATGTGGTAGCAGCGCTCGGTTCGGCCACCGCGGCCCGCGCCCTGAGCCTCCTCGAGAGCCCGCCAGCCGCTGACAAATACGGCGCGATTAAGAAGCTTCTCCTCGACGCTTTCGTCCTCCCATCGGCGGAACGCGCACGGCGCCTGCTCGACCTGCCCGAGCTCGGCGACACGCGCCCTTCCGAGCTAATGGACTACATGCTTTCACTGCTCGGCGAGCACTCTCCGGCATTCCTGTTCCGGGAGCTGTTCCTCCGTCAGCTGCCTAACCCGGTACGCCTCGCCCTGGCAAGCACGACGATCACAGATCCCCGGGCCCTTGCCAGAGAAGCCGACAAGATCTCCGCCGCAGGACAGCGCATCGCAGCGGCGACATGGGACCCACCGCCGTCCGACGCAACACCCATGGCGCCCGAGCACCCGGCACGGTCGACGACCGAACTGCCGACGCAATTGGCGGCCGCTACACCGAGCCGACCACCTCCAGCACGACGACCGGGGCCTCCACCTGACCAAGCGTGGTGTTACTATCATGCCAGGTTCGGACAGAAGGCCCGGACATGCCGACCCCCGTGCACCTTCGGCAGGCCGGGAAACGGCCGGGCCGGCGTTCATTACCAGCCATGAGCGCCGGCCACACAGGCAACTTACTGTTCATCACGGATAAAGCGTCCGGACGGCGCTTCCTGTGCGACACCGGCGCCCAACTGAGCGTCATACCCGCCTCTGACCAGGACAGGCAATCCGCGGTTTGCGGCCCCTCCTTGGTTGCGGCCAACGGATCGACCATCCGCACCTTCGGCCCGCGCAACGTCACCCTCTGCTTCGGCGGCCAACGCTTTGCTTGGACGTTTGTAACCGCAAACGTGCCCATGGCTCTGCTAGGCGCCGACTTCCTCTGCGCACACGGACTGCTGGTGGACGTCCAACGGCGTCGTTTAATCAATGCCGAAACCTTCAGCTCCCTGGTATGCACATTGAGCAGCTCTGCGCCGACCGAGCTGGCATGCGCCGTCCCGGCGGCGAACGAGTTTGCTCGCCTGCTCACGGAGTTCCCGGCCCTCACGCGGCGGACGTTTTCGGCCGTCGCAGTACGGCATGGGATCGAGCACCACATACCAACCACGGGCGCGCCGGTCTACGCCAGGGCCCGCCGCCTCGACCCAGCCAAGCCCGCCGTGGCGAAGGCCAAATTAGACGCGTTGGAGCACCTCGGCATCGTGTGGCGCTCCGATAGCGCGTGGGCCTCGCCACTGCACATCGTGCCAAAGCCGGGGGGTGGATGGCGCCCGTGTGGCGACTACCGCCGTCTCAATGACGCTACCACCCCCGACAGGTACCCGATCCCGCATATCCAAGACTTCTCCGCCCGTCTGGCGGGATGGGTCATTTTTTCGAAAATTGATCTCATACGGGGATATCACCAGGTACCTGTCAGGGCGGCCGACGTCCCTAAAACGGCAGTCATCACGCCGTTCGGCTTATTCGAATTCTTGCGGATGCCGTTTGGTCTCAAGAACGTGGCTCAGGCGTTCCAGCGCTTGATGGACGGCGTGCTGCGTGACCTGCCGTTCCTTTTCGTTTACCTGGACGACATCCTCGTCGCCAGCACTTCCCGGGCTGAGCACCTCCTCCACCTCCGAACACTGTTCGGGCGCCTCAGCGAGCACGGCCTCATCGTCAACCCGGCCAAATGCCACTTCGGCACGACGGCCGTTGATTTTTTGGGCCACCACATCACCAAGAACGGGGCCGTGCCGCTGCCAACCAAGGTCGAGGCCATCACCACGTTCCCGCGTCCCCGCACCATAAAGGCCCTGCAGGAATTCCTGGGAATGGTGAATTTTTATCACCGCTTCGTGCCCCGCGCTGCTCAACTCATGCGGCCCCTCTACGAAGCACTCCGGGGCAAGCCGGCCAAGCACGACATCGCCTGGTCCACAGCAATGGATGCGGCCTTCCAAAGCTCAAAGCGGGCCCTCGCCGACGCAACACTGCTCGCTCACCCGGTGCTCAACGCTCCCATCGCCCTCACCACGGATGCCTCCGACTACGCGGTGGGCGCCGTACATGAGCAATGGGTGAACGGGGTTTGGCAGCCACTCGCTTTTTTCAGCCGGCAGCTCCGGCCGAATGAGCTCAAATACAGCACGTTTGACCGGGAGCTCCTCGGTCTACACCTGGCCGTCCGCCATTTCCGCCACCTCCTGGAGGGCCGACCTTTCACGGCGTTCGTCGACCACAAGCCGTTGGTTTACGCCATGGCCAAGGTCACGGAGCCGTGGTCGGCCCGCCAACAGCGCCACCTCTCCGCCGTGTCGGAGTTTACCACGGACATCCGGCACGTCGCCGGCAAAAACAATGCCGTGGCCGACTGTCTTTCCCGGGCCAGCGCGAACGCGGTCCACCTGGGCGTGGACTTTGCGCTTATGGCGGCGGACCAAACCACCGACACCACGGTGCAAGCCCTCCGGGCGGCGGACACGGGCCTCCGCCTGGCCGACATCCCATTCGCGGACACTGTCCTGCTCTGCGACGTCTCCCAAGGCCAGCCTCGCCCCATCGTGCCCGTCACCTGGCAACGCCGCATCTTCGCCTCCCTCCACGGCCTTTCCCACCCGGGCCGGAAAGCTTCCCAGAAGCTGGTGTCGGCACGATTCGTCTGGCACGGCCTTCGTCGGGACGTCCGCGATTGGACCAGCACCTGCACGGCCTGCCAACGGGCCAAGGTCCACCGACACACCCAGGCCCCGCTGGCACCTTTCACCGTGCCCGAACGACGTTTCGACCACGTCAACGTGGATCTGGTGGGCCCCCTCCCCCCGTCACGGGGGTTCACACACCTGCTCACCATGGTGGACAGGACCACCAGGTGGCCGGAGGCCGTTCCCCTCGTCTCCATCACCACCGCCGACGTGGCGCAGGCTTTCATCGCCACCTGGGTCGCCTGCTTCGGCGCACCGGCGGACATCTCGTCAGACCGCGGACCACAGTTCACTTCCGAGCTGTGGGGCGCGGTCGCCCGCAACCTGGGGGTCAAGCTCCACCGTACTACGGCCTACCACCCCCAAGCAAACGGGTTGTGCGAGCGATTCCACCGCTCCATGAAGGCCGCGCTCATGGCCGGCCTTCAAGACGGCGGTTGGGCCGACCGGCTGCCGTGGGTCCTTTTGGGCCTCCGCACGGCCCCCAAGGAGGACCTCCAGGCATCCACCGCCGAGCTTGTCTATGGCCAGGCGCTGCGCGTCCCGGGCGAATTCGTGCCCGACGCTACCAGTCCCTGGTCCGCAGCTCACCAGCGCTCGGACCTCCAGGAGGCCGCCCGACGGTTTGCCCCCGTGCCAACATCCCACCACGGTGACCCCCAGTCCTACGTCCCCCCAGCACTTCGCACAGCGGAGTATGTTTTTGTGCGTCACGACGCACATCGGGGGCCACTCCGGCCGCCGTACGACGGGCCCTTCCGGGTGCTGCGACGGGACGACAAGTCGTTCGTCATCGACATCGGCGGCAGGTCGGACCGGATTGCGGTGGACCGCCTGAAGCCGGCGCACGTGGACGTCGACCACCCACCACGGGTGGCCCTTCCGCCGCGGCGAGGCCGCCCCCCGTCCACGGTGCCCCCCACTCGACCGCCCACCACCACACCGGACCCCCTCCCACGACCCGCCAGGGGTCGCTTCGGCCGGGTCATCAGGACCCCCCTCAAATTGACCCTGCCGGTGCAAGTCGATTCTGGGGGGACGTGTGTAGCGGCTACCGCTGGGTTTTCACAATCGCCTTGCACCTATCAAGGACGCGGAGCGATCACCATGCCGGGCTCGTCCAGGACGCCCGGGCAGGCCCGCGCTCAACTTGCCAGGCCTCGGTCGGGATGCCCGGGCAGGCTCGCCCTCAACTTGCCAGGACGCTGGGCCACGCCCCCTCTCGCCTTTCCTGGGCAAACGCTCCGGGATAATATGTATATATATTGCTGCTCGATAAACGGGCTTTTTAGAGTGCCTGAGTGTTTGGTTTGATTAAAGCAACTCGGATGAATTCCAGCTTTTTGTCGCGTCCATTCTTCCGATCGACGTGGGAGCCCCAGCTCCTTCACTGTACGTGTGTAATTATTAAAGTAATTATACATCAATCACGATCCGACAGCTCCAGTGGCGCAATCGGTGAGCGCGCGGTACTTATAAGCAGTATTTGGGTGATGCCGAGGTTGTGAGTTCGAGCCTCACCTGGAGCAAGGTGTTTTCATTTTTAACTGTGAAGGGTTTTTTTTTTTGTTTTTTTTTGTTTTGTATACAAGATCGAGGCTCGTGAAAGAGCTAACATTAATCACACAAAAAGACAAACCGACACACAAAACACAAAAAACAAGGGGAGCGGCAGACAAGATGGGGAGAGAGGGGGAAGGACACAAAAGAGAGGGGGAAGAGGGGGAAGGACACAAACACAACATTTAAGAGCAGGGACATCGGGAGGACTTGGGGGGAGGTGGGAGAGGAATAAAACATATGAACACTGCAAGGACTCTGGGGTGAATTACCGGGGGTAGAAAAGATCAAGGTTTTCGATGGGGGAAGATAAGAGATGGTGGTGAACAGCTGTTTTAAAGACCTGGAGGGAGGAGTGGGATTGAAGGGAGTGGGGGAGTTTGTTCCAGAGGCAGGAGAAAAGGGGAATGAAAGAGTGAAGGTGAGCAGAGATCTGGTCTGATCTGATCTGATCAGGAAATATTACAAACTCGGAGGTAATCACAGACGTTCCATGTAAATTAAATGTAAAACTTGTTACGTGCTCCTCCCCAAACCCCGGTCACGGTGTACCTCCGAGCCCCGAGAGGAGTCACGGCAGAAAGATGTGTTATTCTGTGTGTCAAAGATCAACGGTGAAACCACACCAATTGTTACCAACAAACCAGTATTGTATTAAGGTCACACAAGAATAACAGTACAATAACAATATTAATCAATCGTGCATCCAATATATCATTCCTATGATGGTACCATCAGTTTCGTACAATGTAACTCACTGTGATCCAAGTGAGCGAAAAGAACATTCCCAATGTCTCTATCCCGTATCCTGGCATCAAGCCAAAGTCGATCCACGCTCCAGTGATCGTCAGAACGATGTCGTATCGAGACCAGAATCCCGTTCGGTTGACAGTCACACTGCCAAAGATGGGCAAAGGTACCCTTAAGAGGCGACTGGGAAACCACACCTTCGGGTATGGACGTTCAACGGATCACAAACGGCGAACCGCAAAGTCCCACTCAAAATCCACGTTACACACACAAACCAGGTTAACGTCTGGATGCGGTGAAATGGTTGAAGCGAGGTGAAGAGCCGAGAGCGATGTGAAAATCGGGCACGAGGCAAAATGGCCAACGGGCCCGAACTCGAGGCGTAACGGCACTCCAACGATTCTCTTCGGAATCAACCGCAAAACCTGTCACGCAGGTTTATCTGTCACAGCGATAACAACTCTGTCGCAGGAATCCCTTTCCCAGGAAACCCAAAGTTCACTCGTGACCTCCATTCGCCAGCGTTTGCTCAAAACCTCGAAGCAGCTCGGCTTCTGCTCCACCTTACTCGCTCTGCCTCCTTTTCCTCTTCTTCTTCCTCTTCTTTTTCGTCCGGTTCCCAATCCAGTTTCCGGTTTCTTTTTAAAACATTCATTTTTTTTACCTTTTGAAAACAGTTATCTCCAATTCACTTAAACGATAACAATAATAGTACATTCAACCAAAATGTTCACAGTGGATGAGAACCACAACAACGGAAGTGACAAATCCTGAACAAACTTCAACAATATGAAGATGACAGTTATATTATTAAATTAACCCCTCAACCTCCAAGCGATGTCATCAACTCCACCCCCATCCCAAATCCTCAACTCCACCCCCATCCCAAGTCTTCAACTCCACCCCCATCCCAAGTCCTCAGGTCCACCCTCATCCCAAGGCCAAAACTCCACCCCCATCCCAACTCCTCAACTCCACCCCTTTCCCAAGTCTTCAACTCCACCTCCATCCCAAGTCCTCAGGTCCACCCCCATCCCAAGTCCTCAACTCCACCCCCAACCCAAGTCCTCAACTCCACCCCCATCCAAAGTCCACAACTCCACCCCCAACCCAAGTCCTCAACTCTCCCCCATCCTAGGTCCTCACCTCCACCCCCATCCCAAGTCCTCAACTCCACCCCAATCCAAAGTCCTCAAATCCACCCCCATCCCAAATGCTCAGGTCCACCCTCATCCCAAGTCCTCAACTCCACCCCCATCCCATCATCAACTTAACTTCCATCCCAAGTCCTCAACTCCACACCCATCCAAAGTCCTCAACTCCACCGCAATCCCAAGTCATCAACTCCACCCCCATCCCAAGTCCTCAGGTCCACCCCCATGCCAAGTCCTCAACTCCACCCCACTCCAAGTCCACAACTCCACCCCTTTCTCAAGTCCTCAACTCCACCCCCAACCCAAGTCCTCAACTCCACCCCAATCCCAAGTCATCAACTCCACCCCCATCCCAAGTCCTTAACTCTACCCCAATCCCAAGTCCTCAAATCCACCCCCATCCCAAGTGCTCAGGTCCACCCCCATCCTAAGTTCTCAAATACACCCCCATCCCAATACAATGCTTATCTAGCAGACAATATACGTCGTTGCTCGGATGAACGTCGTTCCTCGGAGTATCTGCACGAACGACGTTCATTGGGGGATGACGTCATTTCAAATGTCAAGTATTGCCCTTTATTACCATCATTCACGATTGCAGCCTCCGCAGGTATTCCGCAGTCTTCTTCAGCAGGTATACTTACCTTGCTGTACGTGTGTAATTATTAAAGTAATTATACATCAATCACGATCCGACAGCTCCAGTGGCGCAATCGGTGAGCGCGCGGTACTTATAAGCAGTATTTGGGTGATGCCGAGGTTGTGAGTTCGAGCCTCACCTGGAGCAAGGTGCTTTTATTTTCAACTGTGAAGGGTGAAGCTGAACAGGAAGTATTGCAAACTCGGAGGTAATCACTGACGTTCCATGTAAATTAAATGTAAAACTTCAACAATATGAAGATGACAGTTTTATTATTAAATTAACCCCTCAACCCCTTTCCCAAGCCTTCGCTATGACGTCATAATTCGACAAATACAACACTTATTCGATCATTATGATTTTTTTTCTCAGCAACTGTTGGTCTGATGGACACAAAATTTTCACTATAAGAGTGCCTCCTCCTTTAGAATATTATAATGATAATCATGACGTCATAGGTCATGTGGTGCGGGCGCCCTTTTGGAAAAACCAAAAAACCTTGCACCTCTATATCGCCAAAACTGCTCCATGGAAAAAAACGAAACGTAACGTTCATTGTAAAGAACTCCATGTGGGGAATGTGTTGCTAACGATGACGTCATTGATGCCATAAGTATGACGTTGTAGCGGTTACCGCTGGATGCACACAATCGCCTTGCACCGGCCAGAACACGGCCAGACGCGCCTCTCCCGGGCATGCCCGGACTCACTGTTCCCGGGCACGCCCGAACCTCCCGGGCACGCCCGCTCTCGTCTTTCCCGGGCATGCCCGCTCTCGCCTTTCCAGGGCTCGCCCGGAGCGTCCGGGCATGCCCGCTATCGCCTTTCCAGGGCTCGCCCAGAGCGTCCGGGCATGCCCGCTATCGCCTTTCCAGGGCTCGTCCAGAGCGCCCGGGCACGCCCAGCCTCGACTTGCCAGGCCGCAGCCAAACACGCCCGGGCAGGTCCAGACTCGCCTTTCCAAGGCTCGCCCTTGACACCCGGGCATGCCCGGTATAGCTTTTGCCGGGCAAACTTCCCGACATAAATGTGTATATATATTGCTGCCCGATAAACGGGCTTGTCAGAATACCTGAGCTGTTTTGTTTCAATAAAGCAACTCGGACGAATTCCGTCTTTGGTCGCGTCAATTCTTTCGACTCGCGTTGGAGCGCAGTTCCTTCATTGGTGACCTACCGACATGGATACGGCAGTGACGCTTAAACGGCCTACCTTCTGGGAGGCTCACGCGGCTGTTTGGTTCGCTCAGGCGGACTCTCAGTTCGCCCTGCGAGGCATCACCGCGGACGACACCCGCTTCCACCATGTTGTGGCGGCGCTCGGTTCCGCCACCGCGGCCCGCGCCTTGAGCCTCCTCGAGCACCCGCCGGCTGCTGACAAATACGACGCGCTGAAGACACTCCTCCTCGACGCTTTCGCCCTCTCACCGGCAGCACGCGCACGGCACCTGCTCGCTCTGCCCGAGCTCGGCGACACGCGCCCGTCCGAGCGCATGGACTATATGCTCTCGTTGCTCGGTGAGCATTCTCCGGATTTTCTGTTCCGCGAGCTGTTCCTTCGCCAGCTGCCTCACCCGGTACGCCTCGCCCTGGCTGGCACGTTGATCATGGATTCCCGCGCCCTCGCCAGGGAAGCCGATAAGATCTCCTCGGCGGGCCAGCACATCGGCGCGGTTACCTGGAGCCCGCCGCCGTCCGAGGCGACGCCCACGACACCCGAGCGCCCTGCGCGGTTGGAGGCCGAACTGCCGGTGCAACTGGCGGCCGCCACGCCGCACCGCCCGCTTCCGACACGACGGCCGGGGCCTCCACCTGACCGGGCGTGGTGTTATTACCACGCCAGGTTCGGACACAAGGCTCGGACGTGCCGGCCCCCGTGCACTTTCGGCAGGTCGGGAAACGGCCGGGCCGGCGTTCATTCCCAGCCATGAGCGCCGGCCACTCGGGCAACTTGCTGTTTATTCGGGACAAAGCGTCTGGGCGGCGTTTCCTGTGTGACACCGGCGCCCAACTGAGCGTCATACCCGCCTCCGAGCAGGACAGGCGGGACGCCGTTTGCGGCCCCTCTTTGGTCGCTGCTAATGGCTCGGCCATACGCACTTTCGGCCCACGCGTCGTCACCCTCTGCTTCGGCAGCCAGCGTTTTCAATGGACTTTTGTGACCGCCTGCGTCCCCATGGCTTTGCTGGGCGCCGACTTCCTCTGCGCGCACGGGCTGCTGGTCGATGTCAAACGTCGTCGCCTTGTCAACGCCGAGACCTTCAGCTCCCTGGCGTGCACGATGAGCAGCTCCGCGCCGACCGAACTGGCGTGCGCCCTCCCGGCAGCGAACGAGTTCGCTCGCCTGCTCGCGGAATTCCCGGCCCTCACGCGGCCGACGTTTTCGGCCGTCGCGGTGCGGCATGGGATCGAGCACCACATACCCACTACGGGCCCGCCGGTCTACGCCAGGGCCCGCCACCTCGACCCGGCCAAGCTCGCCGTGGCGAAGGCCGGGTTCGACGCGTTGGAGCACCTCGGCATCGTGCGACGCTCCGATAGCGCGTGGGCCTCGCCACTGCACATCGTGCCAAAGCCGGGGGGTGGATGGCGCCCGTGTGGCGACTACCGCCGTCTCAACGACGCTACCACCCCCGACAGGTACCCGATCCCGCATATTCAGGACTTGTCCGCCCGTTTGGCGGGACGGGTCATCTTTTCGAAAATTGGCCTGATACGGGGCTACCACCAGGTACCTGTCCGGGCGGCCGACGTCCCGAAGACGGCCGTCATCACGCCGTTCGGCCTGTTCGAATTTTTGCGGATGCCGTTTGGCCTCAAGAACGCGACCCAGGCGTTCCAGCGCTTGATGGACGGCGTGCTGCGCGACCTGCCGTTTCTTTTCGTCTATCTGGACAATATCCTCGTCGCCAGCACGTCCCGTGCCGAGCACCTCCTGCACCTCCGAACACTGTTCGGTCGCCTCAGCGAGCACGGCTTAATTGTCAACCCGGTCAAATGCCACTTCGGCGCGACGACCGTTGACTTTTTGGGCCACCGCATCACCAAGACCGGGGCCGTGCCGCTGCCGACCAAGGTCGAGGCCATCACCACGTTCCCGCGTCCCCGTTCCATCAAGGCCCTCCAAGAGTTCCTCGGCATGGTGAATTTTTATCACCGATTCGTGCCCCGCGCTGCTCAGCTCATGCGGCCCCTTTACGAGGCCCTCCGGGGCAAGCCGGCCAAGCATGACATTGTTTGGTCCACGGCCATGGACGCGGCCTTCGCCAGCGCCAAACGGGCCCTCGCCGACGCAATGCTGCTGGCTCACCCGGTGCTCAACGCGCCCATCGCCCTCACTACGGACGCCTCCAACTACGCGGTGGGCGCCGTCCATGAGCAATGGGTGGACGGGGTTTGGCAGCCACTCGCTTTTTTCAGCCGGCAACTCCGGCCGAACGAGTTAAACTACAGCACGTTCGACCGCGAGCTGCTCAGGCTATTCCTGGCCGTTCGCCATTTCCGACACCTCCTGGAGGGCCGCCCGTTCACGGCTTTCGTCGACCACAAGCCGTTGGTCTACGCAATGGCTAAGGTCACGGAGCCGTGGTCGGCCCGCCAGCAGCGCCACCTCTCCGCCGTGTCGGAGTTCACCACGGACATCCGGCACGTCGCCGGCAAAGACAACACCGTGGCCGACTGTCTTTCTCGGGCCAGCGCGAACACGGTCCACCTCGGCGTGGACTTCGCGCTCATGGCGGCCGACCAGACCACCGACGCCTCGGTGCAGGCACTCCGTGCGGCGGACACGGGCCTCCGCCTGGCCGACATTCCCTTCGCGGGCACCGTCCTGCTCTGCGACGTCTCCCAGGGCCAGCCTCGCCCCATCGTGCCCGTTTCCTGGCAGCGCCGCATCTTCGCCTCCATCCACGGCCTTTCTCACCCGGGCCGGAAAGCTTCTCAGAAGCTGGTGTCGGCGCGTTTCGTCTGGCACGGCCTTCGACGAAACAGCCGCGACTGGGCCAACGCCTGCACGGCCTGCCAGCGGGTCAAGGTCCACCGCCACACCCAGGCCCCGCTGACACCTTTCGCCGTGCCTGAACGGCGTTTCGACCACGTCCACGTGGACCTGGTGGGTCCCCTGCCCCCCTCGCGGGGGTTCACCCACCTGCTCACCATGGTGGACAGGACCAGCAGGTGGCCAGAGGCCGTGCCCCTCGCCTCCACCACCACCGCCGATGTGGCGCAGGCGTTCATCGCCACCTGGGTCACGCGCTTCGGCACACCAGTGGACATCTCGTCCGACCGCGGCCCACAGTTCACGTCTGAGCTTTGGGGCGCAGTCGCCCGTTCGTTGGGGGTCACGCTGCACCGCACCACGGCCTACCACCCCCAAGCCAACGGGTTGTGCGAGCGGTTTCACCGCTCCATGAAGGCCGCACTCATGGCCGGCCTTCAGGACGACGGTTGGGTCGACCGGCTGCCGTGGGTCCTTTTGGGCCTTCGCACGGCCCCCAAGGAAGACCTCCAGGCATCCGCCGCCGAGCTCGTCTACGGCCAGCCGCTCCGCGTCCCGGGCGAATTCGTGCCCGACGCTACCAGTCCCTGGTCCGCCGCTCGCCAGCGCTCGGACCTCCAGGAGGCCGCCCGACGATTTGCCCCCGTGCCGACGTCCCGCCACGGTGGCCCCCAGTCCTACGTCCCCCCGGCGCTTCGCACAGCGGAGTACGTCTTTGTGCGTCATGACGCTGTTACGTGGTCCCCTCGGTGACTACCTGGTCTCGGTGACCCCCGGACCGTGAGAGGAACTTCGCCAGAAAGTGGTATTATATATGCGCTTTCGCAACGCAATCCCTATGAATTCCACCCAAGAGAAAACTGATTTTCAATGATATATTTCAATGGTAATGATACCATACAATTTCAATGATACAATCAAGGATATATTCCCCGAGCAATCCACCATCCACAATTCACACTCAACAATCAATCCCCTAGATGATTAAGATGGCCATCTTACATACGTGTGTCCCCTTTTGTACTCACGACCCCCTTTGGTCTCTGTCCCTCACAATGTCTCTGGGCCCCTCCTGACCAAGATGATGGTCGGCTTCGCCGCACTCGGGCGGTTGAACGAACCCCGGGTGGACGTTTTTCCACCGGGCATGTATCGTACCGGGAACCACGGCTGCAGCCCCCTCCTGGCCACGCGAAGCGGGTACTGTAAAGCAGGCAAAAGCCACACGCCGCTTGCAACGCGTGTTAGGCCCCAACGTGCGACCCGTACGCGTCTTTGTAGACGGTGCCGCGAACGGTGCCAGACGCTGGGTCGGTGCACGGCCCCACGGCAGCTTGACGTGTCCACCGGGTAGGTACCCGTCCCGGTAACTCCTCTCGCCAGACGGGCTTGGGAACGCCGCTTTTCCACACGGCTCAATATCGATCCCACCTCTCGTCGGAGCGGGGCGAGGAAGAAGAATCCTCGTCGCTTCTCTCGACCTCGTGTCTTTCTTCTTCCGTTTCTGGTCTCTTTTTCCAGAAGGGCTCCTGACCCTCCAACCACAACAACCCTTAATCGACTACACATTGATAAGCAAAGACCTGAATAGTAATTCACATACATTCCCATAAATATGTAACAACGCGCACCGGGGGCCACTCCGGCCGCCGTACGATGGGCCCTTCCGGGTCCTGCGACGGGGCGACAAGTCTTTCATCGTCGACTTCGGCGGCCGGCCGGACCGGATTTCTGTGGACCGCCTCAAACCGGCGCACATGGACGTCGACCGACCACCATGGTTGGCCCTTCCTCCGCGGCGAGGCCGCCCCCCGTCCACAGTTCCCCCCGCTCGACCACCCACCACCACGTCGGACCCCTCCCCACGACCCTCCAGGGGTCGCTTCGGCCGGGTCATCCGGACCCCCCTTAAATTGACCCTGCCGGTGCAGGTCGATTCTGGAGGGGCGTGTGTAGCGGTTACCGCTGGATGCACACAATCGCCTTGCACCGGCCAGAACACGGCCAGACGCGCCTCTCCCGGGCATGCCCGGACTCACTGTTCCCGGGCACGCCCGAACCTCCCGGGCACGCCCGCTCTCGCCTTTCCAGGGCTCGCCCAGAGCGTCCAGGCATGCCCACTATCGCCTTTTCAGGGCTCGCCCAGAGCGTCCGGGCATGCCCGCTATCGCCTTTCCAGGGCTCGCCCAGAGCGTCCGGGCATGCCCGCTCTCGCCTTTCCAGTGCTCGCCCAGAGCGCCCGGGCACGCCCAGCCTCGACTTGCCAGGCTGCAGCCAAACACGCCCGGGCAGGTCCAGACTCGCCTTTCCAAGGCTCGCCCTTGACACCCGGGCATGCCCGGTATAGCTTTTGCCGGGCAAACTTCCCGACATAAATGTGTATATATATTGCTGCCCGATAAACGGGCTTGTCAGAATACCTGAGCTGTTTTGTTTCAATAAAGCAACTCGGACGAATTCCGTCTTTGGTCGCGTCAATTCTTTCGACTCGCGTTGGAGCGCAGTTCCTTCAACGTCATAATTCGACAGGGACAACGCTTAATCTGATAAGTTTGAAATGTATTGAGCGTGATCTATGCAACAATTATATTAGAGAATATAAATTTATGATGTCATCGCTCACGTCGTCTGGCAGCCATATTGGATCAAAAAAAAAAACCTTCAAAAACCAGAAGAGTTGGCTCGCAACAATTTGACTGTGCAGGGTAAGTATTCTATGAATACCATCTAGTATCTAGTTAAACAATAAATCAATCATACTTCACATTGTTCATTCAATATCCTCTGAGTAATGTCCAATAACCCCTTTTGAAAATAACATTAACAGAAAGCAATAACCAAATAGCCAATTATATTCCAAAAAAAAAAATCTCAAAAAAAAGAGATGACCAAGTGTTTGTTCAATTTCCTCTTTGTCCCTTGAAATGCATTCTTGGCTTGTCTGGCAGAACTTGTGTTGCTTAGCAACGCCCTTACCTGAGCACATATTTAGAGCAACCTGGAAAATGGATGGAATTCATCAGAATCGGTGACTTCAAACAGAAACCGAAATATGATACAAAAGAAAATCCGGAATGCACTAAATCACAGAAATAAGTCAAAATTAGGTCCAATTACAAGTAAAATATTCACCATATTGTCTGATTTTGTGCGTGTGATTGTCCATATATTTTATTTAATTCCACAGCTTAATTACGAAAAGTAATAAAATCAATAAATCCACTGTATTTCTGTGCATAAGGAATTCCGTCCATACTCAATACCCTCCACAAGGGAGCACAAGCACATCCAAAACCCCACACGCATCCATCACAGCTGTGTCGCCGTGAATCTCAATGTTGATTACTGGCACGAAAACTGCACTCAAGTAATTTGTACTGAAATTGTAAAACAATATCTGAAGAGCTCAGTCAAAGCGAAATTCCTTTTGAAAGTTTGGAAATTGGCAGTATAGGAATTGGTAGAGACGGTATAGGAATTGGTAGTGACAGTATAGGAATTGGTAGAGACGGTATAGGAATTGGTATAGACATTACAGGAATTGGTATAGACAGTATAGCAATTGGTAGCGACAGTATAGGAATTGGTAGGGACGGTATAGGAATTGGTAGTGACAGTATAGGAATTGGTAGGGACGGTATAGGAATTGGTAGTGATGGTATAGGAATTGGTAGTGACGGTATAGGAATTGGTAGTGACAGTATAGGAATTGGTAGCGACAGTATAGGAATTGGTAGGGACGGTATAGGAATTGGTAGTGACAGTATAGGAATTGGTAGGGACGGTATAGGAATTGGTAGTGATGGTATAGGAATTGGTAGTGACGGTATAGGAATTGGTAGTGACAGTATAGCAATTGGTAGCGACAGTATAGGAATTGGTAGGGACGGTATAGGAATTGGTAGTGACAGTATAGGAATTGGTAGGGACGGTATAGGAATTGGTAGTGATGGTATAGGAATTGGTAGTGACGGTATAGGAATTGTTAGTGACAGTATAGGAATTGGTAGGGACGGTATAGGAATTGGTAGTGACAGTATAGGAATTGGTAGGGACGGTATAGGAATTGGTAGTGACAGTATAGGAATTGGTAGCGACGGTATAGGAATTGGTAGTGATGGTATAGGAATTGGTAGTGACGGTATAGGAATTGGTAGTGACAGTATAGGAATTGGTAGTGACAGTATAGGAATTGGTAGGGACGGTATAGGAATTGGTAGTGACAGTATAGGAATTGGTAGCGACGGTTTCGGAATTGGTAGCGACGGTATAGGAATTGGTAGTGACAGTATAGGAATTGGTAGTGACAGTATAAGAATTGGTAGGGACGGTATAGGAATTGGTAGAGACAGTATAGGAATTGGTAGTGACAGTATAGGAATTGGTAGTGACAGTATAGGAATTGGTAGTGACGGTGTAGGAATTGGTAGCGACGGCATAGGAATTGGTAGTGACAGTATAGGAATTGGTAGGGACGGTATAGGAATTGGTAGTGATGGTATAGGAATTGGTAGTGACAGTATAAGAATAGGTAGAGATGGTGTAGGAATTGGTAGAGACGGTATAGTAATTGGTAGCGACGGTATAGGAATTGGTAGAGACGGTATAGGAATTGGTAGTGACAGTATAAGAATAGGTAGAGACGGTATAGGAATTGGTAGTGACGGTATAGGAATTGGTAGTGACAGTATAGGAATTGGTAGTGACAGTATAGGAATTGGTAGTGACAGTACAAGAATTGGTAGCGACGGTTTCGGAATTGGTAGTGACAGTATAGGAATTGGTAGTGACAGTATAGGAATTGGTAGTGACAGTATAGGAATTGGTATAGACAGTATAGGAATTGGTAGTGACGGTGTAGGAATTGGTAGAGACGGTATAGTAATTGGTAGCGACGGTATAGGAATTGGTAGAGACGGTATAGGAATTGGTAGTGACGGTATAGGAATTGGTAGTGACAGTATAAGAATATGTAGGGACGGTATAGGAATTGGTAGGGACGGTATAGGAATTGGTAGTGACAGTATAGGAATTGGTAGTGACAGTATAGGAATTGGTAGTGACAGTATAGGAATTGGTAGTGACAGTATAAGAATTGGTAGAGACGGTATAGGAATTGGTAGTGACAGTATAGGAATTGGTAGAGACGGTATAGGAATTGGTAGTGACAGTATAGGAATTGGTAGCGACGGTATAGGAATTGGTAGTGACAGTATAGGAATTGGTAGAGACGGTATAGGAATTGGTAGTGACAGTATATGAATTGGTAGGGACGGTATAGGAATTGGTATAGATGGTATAGGAATTGGTAGAGACGGTATAGGAATTGGTAGCGACGGTATAGGAATTTGTAGTGACGGTATAGGAATTGGTAGTGACAGTATAAAAATTGGTAGAGACGGGAAAGGAATTGGTAGTGACGGTATAGGAATTGGTAGTGACAGTATAGGAATTGGTAGTGACGGTATAAGAATTGGTAGCGACAGTATAAGAATTGGTAGAGATGGTATAGGAATTAGTAATGACGGTATAGGAATTGGTAGTGACAGTATAGGAATTGGTAGAGACGGTATAGGAATTGGTTGTGACGGTGTAGGAATTGGTAGGGACGGTATAGGAATTGGTAGTGACAGTATAAGAATTGGTAGCGACGGTTTCGGAATTGGTAGTGACAGTATAGGAATTGGTAGTGACAGTATAGGAATTGGTAGTGACAGTATAGGAATTGGTATAGACAGTATAGGAATTGGTAGTGACGGTGTAGGAATTGGTAGAGACGGTATAGTAATTGGTAGCGACGGTATAGGAATTGGTAGAGACGGTATAGGAATTGGTAGTGACGGTATAGGAATTGGTAGTGACAGTATAAGAATATGTAGGGACGGTATAGGAATTGGTAGGGACGGTATAGGAATTGGTAGTGACAGTATAGGAATTGGTAGTGACAGTATAGGAATTGGTAGTGACAGTATAGGAATTGGTAGTGACAGTATAAGAATTGGTAGAGACGGTATAGGAATTGGTAGTGACAGTATAGGAATTGGTAGAGACGGTATAGGAATTGGTAGTGACAGTATAGGAATTGGTAGCGACGGTATAGGAATTGGTAGTGACAGTATAGGAATTGGTAGAGACGGTATAGGAATTGGTAGTGACAGTATAGGAAT
The DNA here is from genome assembly GCF_964187855.1 of Myxine glutinosa. NCBI lineage: Eukaryota > Metazoa > Chordata > Myxini > Myxiniformes > Myxinidae > Myxine > Myxine glutinosa. Next base: position 62,971,012 of record NC_136272.1, read on the forward strand.
TGGTAGGGACGGTATAGGAATTGGTATAGATGGTATAGGAATTGGTAGAGACGGTATAGGAATTGGTAGCGACGGTATAGGAATTTGTAGTGACGGTATAGGAATTGGTAGTGACAGTATAAAAATTGGTAGAGACGGGAAAGGAATTGGTAGTGACGGTATAGGAATTGGTAGTGACAGTATAGGAATTGGTAGTGACGGTATAAGAATTGGTAGAGACAGTATAAGAATTGGTAGAGATGGTATAGGAATTAGTAATGACGGTATAGGAATTGGTAGTGACAGTATAGGAATTGGTAGAGACGGTATAGGAATTGGTTGTGACGGTGTAGGAATTGGTAGGGACGGTATAGGAATTGGTAGTGACGGTATAGGAATTGGTAGCGACGGTATAGGAATTGGTCGTGACGGTATAGGAATTGGTAGTGACAGTATAAGAATTGGTAGCGACAGTGTAGGAATTGGTAGTGACAGTATAGGAATTGGTAGAGATGGTATAGGAATTGGTAGTGACAGTATAAGAATTGGTAGAGACGGTATAGGAATTGGTTGTGACGGTATAGGAATTGGTAGTGACAGTAAGTATTGGTAGGGAATTGGTAGGGACAGTATAGGAATCTGTAGTGAAAGTATAGGAATTGGTATTGACAGTATAGGAATTGGTAGTGACCGTATAGGAATTGGTAGTGACAGTATGGGAATTGGTAGTGATAGTATAGGAATTGGTAGAGACGGTATAGGAATTGCTAGTGACAGTATAGGAATTGGTAGTCACAGTATAGGAATTGGTAGAGACGGTATAGGAATTGGTAGCGACGGTATAGGAATTGGTAGAGACGGTATAGGAATTGGTAGTGATGGTATAGGAATTGGTAGTGACAGTATAGGAATTGGTAGTGACAGTATAGGAATTGGTAGCAACGGTATAGGAATTGGTAGTGACAGTATAGGAATTGGTAGTGACAGTATAGGAATTGGTAGCGACGGTATAGGAATTGGTAGAGACAGTATAGGAATTGGTAGCGACAGTATAGGAATTGGTAGTGACAGTATAGGAATTGGTAGAGATGGTATAGGAATTGGTAGTGACAGTATAGGAATTGGTAGCGACAGTATAGGCAATGGTAGCGACTGTATAGGAATTGGTAGTGACGGTATAGGAATTGGTAATGACAGTATAAAAATTGGTAGAGACGGTATAGGAATTGGTAGTGACGGTATAGGAATTGGTAGTGACAGTATAGGAATTGGTAGTGACGGTATAGGAATTGGTAGTGACAGCATAAGAATTGGTAAAGATGGTATAGGAATTAGTAGTGACGGTATAGGAATTGGTAGTGACAGTATAGGAATTGGTAGCGACAGTATAGGAATTGGTAGTGACGGTGTAGGAATTGGTAGAGACGGTATAGGAATTGGTAGAGATGGTGTAGGAATTGGTAGAGACGGTGTAGGAATTGGTCATGACGGTATAGGAATTGGTAGTGACAGTATAAGAATTGGTAGAGACGGTATAGGAATTGGTAGTGACAGTATAGGAATTGGTAGTGACGGTATAGGAATTGATAGTGACAGTATAGGAATTGGTAGAGACGGTATAGGAATTTGTAGTGACAGTATAGGAATTGGTATTGACAGTTTAGGAATTGGTAGTGACCGTATAGGAATTGGTAGTGACAGTATAGGAATTGGTAGTGATAGTATAGGAATTGGTAGAGACGGTATAGGAATTGGTAGTGACAGTATAGGAATTGGTAGTCACAGTATAGGAATTGGTAGCGACGGTATAGGAATTGGTAGCGACGGTATAGGAATTGGTAGAGACGGTATAGGAATTGGTAGTGACGGTATAGGAATTGGTAGTGACAGTATAGGAATTGGTAGTGACAGTATAGGAATTGGTAGAGACGGTATAGGAATTGGAAGTGACAGTATAGGAATTGGTAGAGACGGTATAGGAATTTGTAGTGACAGTATAGGAATTGGTATTGACAGTTTAGGAATTGGTAGTGACCGTATAGGAATTGGTAGTGACAGTATAGGAATTGGTAGTGATAGTATAGGAATTGGTAGAGACGGTATAGGAATTGGTAGTGACAGTATAGGAATTGGTAGTCACAGTATAGGAATTGGTAGAGACGGTATAGGAATTGGTAGCGACGGTATAGGAATTGGTAGAGACGGTATAGGAATTGGTAGTGACGGTATAGGAATTGGTAGTGACAGTATAGGAATTGGTAGTGACAGTATAGGAATTGGTAGAGACGGTATAGGAATTGGTAGTGACAGTATAGGAATTGGTAGTGACAGTATAGGAATTGGTAGCGACGGTATAAGAATTGGTAGAGACAGTATAGGAATTGGTAGCGACAGTATAGGAATTGGTAGTGACAGTATAGGAATTGGTAGAGATGGTATAGGAATTGGTAGCGACAGTATAGGAAATGGTAGCGACGGTATAGGAATTGGTAGTGACAGTATAGGAATTGGTAGCGACAGTATAGGAATTGGTAGTGACAGTATAGGAATTGGTAGTGACAGTATAGGAATTGGTAGTGACAGTATCGGAATTTCTAGCGACAGTATAGGAATTGGTAGAGACAGTATAGGAATTGCTAGTGACAGTATAGGAATTGGTAGCGACAGTGTAGGAATTGGTAGTGACAGTATAGGAATTGGTAGAGATGGTATAGGAATTGGTAGTGACAGTATAGCAATTGGTAGCTACAGTATAGGAAATGGTAGCGACGGTATAGGAATTGGTAGTGACAGTATAGGAATTGGTAGCGACAGTATAGGAATTGGTAGTGACAGTATAGGAATTGGTAGTGACAGTATAGGAATTGGTAGCGACAGTATAGGAATTGGTAGAGACAGTATAGGAATTGGTAGTGACAGTATAGGAATTGGTAGCAACAGTATAGGAATTGATAGTGACAGTATAGGAATTGGTAGTGACGGTATAGGAATTGGTAGTGACAGTATAGGAATTGGTAGTGACAGTATAGGAATTGGTAGAGACTGTATAGTAATTGGTATAAACAGTATATAACTTGGTAGAGACAGTATAGGAATTGGTAGAGACAGTATAGGAATTGGTAGAGACAGTATAAGAATTGGTAGAGACGGTATCCCGTGTGCATCAAATTGCGGTGTTTTTACCTCCACCCCAAATGGTGGACGGAAGTTTTTTTTTTCACCCCTGTCCTTCTGTTTGTTTAATACTTGCAAAATTGAAGATTTTTCAAGTATATTAGTCGGTTGCGTTTGTGGTTCTGGCTGTCTGTTTGTCTGTTTGTTTGTCTGTTTGTTTGTCACCGGCCTACAGGTCACAATTCTAAACCGATCGTCACGAAACTTCACGAAGTTGTATACGTCGTCCCAATTGAGAAGCCTTTTGTTTTTGGGGTCAAAAGGTCAAAAGGTCAACATAGGCCAAAGATCACCAACTTTGCCAAATTTCTAAAATCCTCAATTTTCATCCGATTGCCTTGAAATTTGAAGAGGACTTGCATATCTTGTCACTGAATTCAACCACCAAGTATATTTGACGTCAAAATAGGCTAAAAGGTCAACATAGGCCAAATTTCTAAAATCCTCAATTTTCATCCGATTGACTTGAAATTTTAAGAGAACTTGCATATCTGGTCACTGAATTCAACCACCAAGTATTTTTGAGGTCAACATAGGCCAAAAGGTCAACAAAGGCAAAGTTTTTAAAATCCTCAATTTTCATCCGATTGACTTGAAAATTGAACAGCATTTGCACATTGAGTCACTAAATAGGGAAACTAACTATTTTGAGGTCAAAAGGTCAAAGGTCAACTCAAGGTCAAACTTACAAAATCATCATTTTTCATCTGAAAAATCGTCACTGTTCTTCCTGTTGACCCGAGCTTTGATCAAGATTGTCAATTTTAATCTTGAAGAAATAGACAATTTGTTGTATCAATGGAATTTTTTTTCTTGGGGGGGAATTTTCCAAGTATCGTGCTCCGTATGACGTCTTCTTGTTTGCTTGTTTGTCTGTGAACAGGATATCTCAAAAGGTTGTGGACGGATTTGGACTAAATTTAGTGAACAGGTTGGGTAAGTGACAAGAACAAGACGATTCGATTTTGGTGAAGATCAGGATGCAGATCCGGCCAATCAGTGGGATGCAAAACATGAACTGTTCAGCCTGGCAGAGGTATGGTAGTGTGCCCTAGCGAGTGCCGTTGTAGATTTGTCAATGTTTGTGATTGTTACCCTCGATACCCCAGATGAGAGGGTATGGCATTTGAGGCTGTTTGTTTGTTACTTGCAAATTCGAAGATTTTTCTTCAAGTACAGACTTGGCATTTAATATGGAATTTTTTTTTTGGTGGGGGTGAACTTACTTTTCAAGATGACTTACAACCAAAAGTTCATTGGAATTATGTTGAAATTATTCGAGATTTTGTTAATGTGACCTTTAAAAGAAACAAAAACCACATTTGACATTTCGAAGCAAATAAATTGATCCTTGAAAGTGATGTAAACTGATATCGAACTCAATTCACGGACAGTACTGTGTTAAACTTCTGTACGTTTTCCAGAAGTATCTCTTTATTTTGCACATTAGCCAAAAAAAATTTCAACAAAAACAAAAGCTAAATTATGACAGGGATTACGGACAGTAAAATTACAGTTCAGTACTTCGTGTAACCCCCACGAGCATTCAGGAGAGCACGCACACGTCGAGGCATGCTGTTCACGAGATTTGCCAAGGTTTGGACAGGAATCGCTTGCCATGCAGTGACAATAGTCTGCTGCAATTGACGCACAGAGGTAGGCTGCTGGACCAAGTTGTCGATTTGACGCATTAATTCTGCCCACAAGTTCTCTATCGGATTCATATCCGGGGACATGGCAGGCCACTCCATATGCTCTACACCATGGTCAGCAAGAAAGTGTTGGATCATGCAAGCACGATGAGGCCGTGCATTGTCATCTTGGAAGACAAAGTTTCCTCGAAAGGCTGCACGAGCAAATGGAAGCAATGTTTCTTCCAGAATGACCCTGTACTTGAACTGGTTCAGGTTTCCATTCAGAACAACCAGGTCAGTTTTGCCCCCTGCATGAAAAGCAGCCCAAACGGTCACCCCACCACCTCCAGCTTGGACTCTTGGCACTATACAATCTTCGTTGTGGGCTTCATGCACTTGTCTGTGCACTCGGACGCGGCCATCTTGACGATAGACCAGAAATCTAGACTCGTCACTGAAGGTCACGTGATTCCTGGCTGCCATTGACGGTGCTCTCTGGCCCACTGCAATCGGCGCTGGCTGTGTTGTCTGGTCAGGCGTGGCTTTCTCAGGGGATGCCTGGCACGATAGCCTGCTTGAACCAGTCGTTGGTTGACTAGCCTTCTGGATACAGGCACATTTGTCAGTTGCTGCCACTCAGCCCTAAGCCGATTAGCTGACTTGGTACGGCCATTGCAGACTAACCGGTGCAGCTGGCGATCATCTCTCCTTGTGGTTCTGCGTGGACGTCCTGGCCTCGGTATTGGAGTAGGGACACCCCTCTGAGCATTTCGTTTCAGGATCTTTGACACCTGACTTTGAGTGATGCCATACTGCCGAGCAATAGCACGCTGTTTCATGCCAGAATTTCGTAAAGCCACCACTCCATGACAAACAGCATTGTCAAGTTGACGGACCATCTCCAGAAGAAGCGGCAAAAACTTTTGTAGCTGTGCAGCAGTTGTTTTCCACTAATACAGAACGCAACAACCCTTATATACCCGATTGTGAAGCCAATCGTCAAATGTACCTGTCCTTACATTTTGTCACGCCACCTGTGATATAATCCTGTTATTGTCTTCTTGCTGCGAAAGACAATCAGTGACATGGTTCTTTCAACAAAGACATCACCGAAGGGTAAAAGAAACTCAGCAGATTGATATACTGAGTTGAGAAAGTAAACCCAAGTCAAGAAAAAAAAAATCCATATTAAATGCCAAGTCTGTATATTGGTTGGTTGCGTTTGTTACTTGCAAAATCGAAGATTTTTCAAGTATATTGGTCGGTTGTGTTTGTGACTCTGTCTGTCTGTCTGTCTGTCTGTCTGTCTGTCTGTTTGTTTGTTTGCTTGTTTGTTTTTCACCGGCCTACAGGTCACAATTTTCAACCGATCTTCACCAAACTTCACCAAGTGGTAGAGTTGGTCAAAAGCAAGAAGCCCATTGTTTTTGGGGTCAATAGGTCAAAAGGTTAACATAGGCCAAAGGTCACCAAATTTGCTAAATTTCTAAAATCCCCAATTTTCATCCGATTGACTTGAAATTTGAAGACCACTTGCATATCTGGTCACCGAATACAACCACCATGTATTTTTTAGGTCAACATAGGCCAAATGGTCAACATAGGCCACATTTCTAAAATCCTCAATTTTCATCCAATTGACTTGAAATTTGAAGAGGACTTGCATATCTCGTCACTGAATTCAACCACCAAGTATCTTTGAGGTCAACGTAGACCAAAAGGTCAACATAGGCCAAATTTCTAAAATCCTCAATTTTCATCCAATTGACTTGAAATTTGAAGAGGACTTGCATATCTGGTCACTGAATTCAACCACAAATTATATTTGAGGTCAACATAGGCCAAAATGTCAACATAGGCCAAAAGGTCAACATAGGCCAAATTTCTAAAATCCTCAATTTTCATCCAATTGACTTGAAATTTGAGGAGGACTTGCATATCTGGTCACTGAATTCAACCACCAATTATATTTGAGGTCAACATAGGCCAAAAGGTCAACATAGGCCAAATTTCTAAAATCCTCAATTTTCATCCAATTGATTTGAAATTTGAAGAGGACTTGCATATCTGGTCACTGAATTCAACCACCAAGTATTTTTGAGGTCAACATAGGCCAAATTTCTAAAATCCTCAATTTTCATCTAATTGACTTGAAATTTGAAGAGGACTTGCATATCTGGTCACTGAATTCAACCCCCAAGTATTCTTGAGGTCAACATAGGCCAAATGGTCAACATAGGCCAAATTTCTAAAATCCTCAATTTTCATCCGATTGACTTGAAATTTGAAGAGGACTTGCATATCTCGTCACTGAATTCAACCACCAAGTATATTTGAGGTCAATATCGGCCAAAAGGTCAACATAAGCCACATTTCTAAAATCCAAATTTTCATCTCATTGATGTGAAATTTGAAGAGGACTTGCATATCTGGTTACTGAATTCAACCACCAAGTATTTTTGAGGTCACCATAGGCCAAAAGGTCAACATAGGCCATCATGTATCATTGGAAAACTTTTGGGGGAGGGCGGATTTTGCAAGTATCGTGCTACGCATGACGTCCTCTTGTTATTCTGTTTGTCTGTCTGTTTTTTGTTTGTCACCGACCTACAGGTCACAATTCTAACCGATCGTAATGAAACTTCACCAAGTTGTAGGGGTCGTCACAATTAAGAAGCCTATTGATTTTGAGGTCAAAGGTCATCTGGAGGTCAAATTTCTAAAATCGCCATTTTTCATTTGATTGACTTGAAAATAGAACAGCATTTGCACATCGAGTCACTAAATACGGAAGCCAACTATTTTTGAGGTCAAAAGATCAAAGGTCAACTCAAGGTCAAACTTCCAAAATCATCAATTTTCATCTGAAAAATCATTTTTCATCTTATTAACTTGAAAATTTAACAGCATTTGCATAGTGCCTCACTGAATTGGGAAACCAACTATTTGAAGTCAAAAGGTCAAAGGTCAACTCAAGGTGAAACTTCTAAAAGCATCAATTTTCATTTGAAAAACCATCAATTTTCATCCGATTGAATTGAAAATTGAACAGCATTTGCACATTGAGTCACTAAATAGGGAAACCAACCAGTTTTGAGGTCAAAATGTCAAAGGTATAGGTATAGGTCAAAAAGTATAGGTCAAACTTCCAAAATCATCAATTTTCACCCGATTGACTTGAAAATTTAACAGCATTTGCATAGCGCCTCAGTGAATTGGGAAACCAACTGTTTGAGGTCAAAAGGACAAAGGTCAACTCAAGGTGAAACTTCTAAAATCATCAATTTTCATTTGAAAAATCGTCACTTTTCATCCTATAACCCGAGCTTTGATCAAGATCGTCAATTTTAATCTTGATTAAATGGACAATTTGATGGATCGATGGCATCCTTTTTGGGGAGGGGGGAGGGGGTGGATTTTGCAAGCATCGTGCTCTGCATGACGTCTTCTTGTTTGTTTGTTTGTCTGCACAGAATCTATATAATAATAGCGTAAGGACTCGACTTTGTTATCCCTTTTACGCCGCACCCAGTGACCCGATGCCCACGGCACTAATGGATTTACGATCTACGAACCGCGCTCTTTGTTTATCACGTACAGGCATACTCGAAAAATCTGAATTAGCCGACGTTGGGGCCCAAAAGCATCCGATTAACTGCCGATACGACGCCATCTTACGACGCCATCGTATTGGCGTCTGCTGGGCGAAGGCGAAGCAAGCCGTCCACTGATTGGACAGGCGAAGGCGAAAGCAAGCCGTTCACTGAGTGGACAATCCAGAGCATGCATTTGTGCCGGTGTCGGCGATCGTTGTTCATATACGCACTCTTCATTCTCATCTTTCTTCCTAACTCTTACTCGGACAAGCAAATCCCCTATGCCATCCATAATGGTACACTCTATCCATACACCACATCCTCCCTTCCGTGAATGTTCCACGGTTTCAGCTAGTAAATATGATTTTCTCTGCAACCGGTCTGATTGACAGGAAATTTTCAACATGGGTGCACCTCCTCCTGTAGAATTTGTTAAATGATAATTATGACGTCATAGGTCACGTAGTATGGGCGGCATCTAGGAAAAACCGAAAAACTTTGCACCGCTATACGTATCTCCGAAAGCGCTGCATAGAAAAAATTGAGACATGGCTCATTGTAAAGAACTCTCCATGTGGAATACTACTACTACTACTGCTACTACTACTACTATAGTAAGGGAAACATATGAAAATCTGTTAACTAAATTGTTACCAAAAAATTTCTTCACCAATATGTTTGTAAAGGTGTGTAATAACATGTGTTAAAATGTTGAAGGTCAACTCCCGTGGGAAACCCAGAAAAAAAGCTGTTGAATTCGGGTACCGAAAAATTATTTTCGAGAATTTTTATTTTTTAAAATCGGCCCTTAAGTAACTTATGAGGGGTCAAATAAGGGTTTTTCATGATTCTGAGTTGATTGTTAACATTTATATTTCACCACAGACACTCCTTTGTGGAAAAATAATTTCTAAATATATCTCATTTTCTACTTTGCAGGACATGGAGTCTAGCAATATGGATGAAGACGTTACTCCACCTGTGCTCAATTGCTTCATCTGTGCACGCTCGGATACACCAGCTGAAAGGCTCATACAGGCAACTCCAAAGGGATACTCAACTTTATTGAAACAAGCAGAAACTGTCGAAAATGTTACTGTTGTGGAACGTATGAAGGAGGCTCAAAAGGAAGGAAAACTGAGGTACCACCAGAAGTGTAAAAATGATCTGTACAACAACTTTGTTGCAACCACCAAGAAGTCAGCTCAAGCATCAAAGGCAGAGAAAGAGTCATCAAAGTTGAAGAGAAGACGCACTACTTGTGAGTTCAGTTCATCAACTGGCTGCAGTTCTAGAAGATCACAGTCAGTTGACCTCCTGTATAAGGATGTATGCATTCTTTGCAACCAACCAGCCCAGCTCTACAAAAATAATCCAGCACAAGCTAGAAAGAAATACAGAGTGCCAGATAATTTGACTGCAGATACACTGAAGGCAAGCTTGCTGAAGACAGCACGGAGTCGCGGGGATGACTGGGGCACTGAAGTCACTGGACGCCTGGAAGGGATCAACGACTTGGTAGCAGAAGAAACGCTGTACCATTTGCGATGCAAACTTATGTTTGCGAGAGGTGACAGTTTGTCCAAGACTGATGAGGAAGCAAAAAGGAAGAGAGGACAGAGGAGTATTGATGAGGAGCGAGAGGCAGTTTTTATTGAATTCTGCGAATGGTTAGACTCAGAATTAGAGCATGGGGTAATGAACATGGACCAAGTCCATGAAAAGCTGCAGGAGTTTGATCAGTCACCAGAGAAGAGCCTTTCTTATTCAAAGCATTGGCTAAAGATAAAACTTCTAGAGAAATACGAAGACACCTTGTATTTCACAACACAGGAAAGAAGGGCAGATGTACTCTGTCTCAAAGATGGCACCGACAATATTCTGCGAGCGCATCATGCTAATCTTGACCATGGAGATGAGAAGACTCAGATCATAAAGATGGCACTCAAGTTCATATCCAATGATATTGCCTTGATTGATTTAGGTCCAAAGTCATACCCCACCACACACAGTATGACTGACATCGATAGTCAGCTGACACTTGTTCCTGCAAGCCTTCAGATGTTCTTGAGACCGATTGTCAAGACAGACGAAAGAGTTGCCGTTTGGGGGCAGAATTTTATTAAGGCCTGTCGACCTCGGTCTGGAGTATTGCCACACCAAATGGGGCTTGCCATACAACTTGATCATAGATTTGGGTCAAAATGGATGCTCAACAAGTTCCACTGGCTGGGATACACCGAGTCTTACACGGAGACACAAAACTACAAATACTGCTTCCTTGATAGTAGGAGTGGAGATGACGTTCCAGATACTTCTGGCACTCTTGACACCATTGTGGAGGAAACCGATGAACAGATCAATGATGAGGTTGCGGTTGATGCTGCGCTTGAGGATCAATCAGTGATGACAGCCAAAGTGGCAGCCAGTGAAAGTGAATTGTCAAGTAATGATCAGGTGGTCTTTATGGAGGTTGGGGAAACAAACAATGCAGTCACTCAGTTTGTTGGAGACAATATAGATTTAAACATTGTCTCTATTCACGGAAACACTCCCTTTCACTCAATGGGTTGGATCGAAGTCACCTCTCCGGCACCACCTTTGCCAGATCCACAGACAACAGCAGCTTTCCCCCGGGTGAAGTTGAAGGCACTCGACAAAGCTAAGATCCTGAGAGGAAGTAAAGATTATTCCATTTACGAACAGGAAACAGATAGGAACGAACGCGATCATGTTTGTCCCCCTCGCTGAGCTTTCCTCCTCCCTAGCTCATGATCAGCCACTCCTCACTCCAGGTGACACACTCTGGGCAGCGGGGTGGGTGATCAAAGCCAACGATCCTGAGTTCCCACACTCCAACTGGAATGGCTGGATGAAGAGAATCCATGCTAATGATGCAAAGCAGAGCACACAGATCGAGTTCCTCCCAGTTATTGAAGGAGACCCTAATGACCTCAACACCATCTTCACCACTCTGAAAGAGTGCATACGGCGCGCTGGGGTCGCTATAGTGACCTTTGATCTTCCGATTTGGCTGAAGGCTGTGAATATAATAAAGCAGCAAATCTACCCGTCATTCCAAGGTTGGGTGGTTTTCACCTGCTGAAGTCTTATCTTGGATCAATGGGTAACATCATGGAAGATTCTGGACTACTAGATGTGATCCAGTTGATCTATCCTGGATCAACTCAGAATCATGAAAAACCCTTATTTGACCCCTCATAAGTTACTTAAGGGCCGATTTTAAAAAATAAAAATTCTCGAAAATAATTTTTCGGTACCCGAATTCAACAGCTTTTTTTCTGGGTTTCCCACGGGAGTTGACCTTCAACATTTTAACACATGTTATTACACATCTTTACAAACATATTGGTGAAGAAATCTTTTGGTAACAATTTAGTTAACAGATTTGTGAAATATCTCATAAAATGCCCTTACTACTACTACTACTACTATCTATGATGCGGCACTTCACTAACTTCTCAGAGGATTGCTGCTTTTGTGGTGAAAGGGAAACTATATTTCACATATACCTTCAATGCCACCGTCTTGAACCAGTGTTCTTACTGATGAAAAATCTTCTCTTGCGCTCCTGGCTTCACTTCTCTCCAACACTTTTTATCATCGGGCACCCGGTAAAGAAACTAAGCAAGTCACGAGATCTCCTTGTTAACTTTATTTTAGCCTGTGCAAAAATGGCAATATATAAAACCAGGAAGGCAAAAATTGAGAAGGATGTGGTGGAACACAGTTCTGTATGTCTGAAGGGCTTAATACGCTCACGCATTATTTCGGAGTACAAGGCGGCAGAATATAGTAACACTGTTCAAAAGTTTAAGGAAACCTGGACTATAAATGATGCACTTTGTACGGTCTCCCCACAAGATACTTTGCTCTTATTTGTATAAATGTGTTATTTGGCATTCTTTTTGGTGTTCTTTGGCGTTCTTTTTTTTGGTGTTCTTTGGCGTTCTTTTACCTTCCCCTTATCTGTCTTGGTAGTGCTTTCTCTTCAAAATGCTCTACCTTGTCTACTGTAGTTCAAACCATGGACTTGCAGAGATGAGGAATTTAGCGACATTAAACTGGGAACATATTGTTGCGGATATGGGATTTGGCCTCCATCCATATCCGCTTGTAAATATTCCCCTATTTCCCCAATACTCCCCAACTATCCCCAATCCCCCATTCCCTAGTCCCATTGTCTGTAAACAACACTCTGTAGCCCCGACCTTCCCCTTTTTCCCCCATTAAATGTCGTGCCCAGGTTCACCGCATCTCACGTAGACAACTATAGGACATCTTGCTAGTTATTCTTAGTCTATGTCAGTTAAGGACTCGTTTCCATTAATTCTGACTCTTCGTTGCACCAGAATGTGATTGTATGGCACCGTTAGTAAGTTTAGGACCTCCCAATACCTCCCCGCATCTCTTCCTCATGGAACAACAACACCAACAACAACAAAAGTGGCGGCGGCGCGGGGAGTGTGCGTCCTCACTCCGGCTTGGTTAGCCGCCATTGAACATGTGCTCCGACGGGGTTACCACGCAGGGGCTCACTGTCAGCTCCTCGTCAAGGGCGGAGCCCGGTAACCCCCCGCACCCAATAAGAAGCGGCGGACCGATTCCATCTGGGGCGGAGCTAACGAGCCGAGGGCGTGTCACTCCCCGCTGGACATGCGCAGGAAGACGGAGGTGACGTGAGATGCGCCTCAGCTTGGAGAAGAAAGGACGCCACCTCCTAGCGCTGAAAAATACCTCCCCGCCTCTCTGGACCGGACCGGGTCGATTCTGCCCCTGAGCCAAGGTGCACCTTGAGCTATCGACTGCCTGCCCTTCCTTGCCATCAATCCCTGTGTGAGTCAGTCTTGTCCCGTTTGTCTGTGGTCTGTCGGGGATAAGATACGACCGTGTATAAGTGCCCACCTTACTGTGCTTTACCTCTTGTCGTGTAATCTAACCGTTCTGCATAACCAATATTATATCCTCCTCCGGAGGTCTTGAGAACTGTACCCCTTGTGTCGTTGCCTTAATCCCAGCCGTTGTGTCCTTTTCCTTCATTGATTTAGCATAGCGCGATTCGGCCAACGTTCGAGTGTAATCGGGTAACTTGTGCGAACACGGCGGCCATTCCGCTCGGTCAAGCAACATCTAAGTCGTGTCCGTAACAATTGGTTGTCAGGAGTTGGATTCGGACCTGGGACTAAATTTGTTAGGCCCAAATTTTGGAACACCAATTGTACTATTAGGGTAACAATTGGTGTCGAGGAGTGAGATTGGACCCGGAGCGCACTTCACGCGCTCGAAATTATTAACGGCGAAATTTGATTTTGTTTTACAAAAATAAAAACCCGAATTTTGAAAGTCGCGCTATGGCAGATCAAGACGGCTGGGTTCCGGTAGAGGAGAGTGAGGCAGGGTCGATCCAGGACCAAATTGAGGGACATGAGGGACATGAGGAGAGCGAAGCAGTGAGGGTGGCAGGTTCGCAAAATAGCGTCGTCGCGCATGAGGTTACGGGCGCGCAAAATGGCGCCTCGCACATGGCCACGGCGACCGCGCCCGCGACCGTAGTAGCGCCACCGGTGGATTTGAACCTTTTTTTAATGCAAATGAAGGCCCTTATGGACAAGAATAATGAAGAAATGGAAAACAGAATGATGGGGGCCCTTATGGGACAAATGGGAGACCAAATAGGAGGTTTGAAAAACAGTATGAGGGCTGATAGTGAGCGAATGAGGGACGAATTGAGGGCTGATAGTGAGCGATTAGAGGGCCAAATGGGGGTAATGAGGGACGAAGCGAGGGGTACCGGTGAGGGGTTAGACAATGGGATAAAAGAGGTAAAGAATGGCTTAACGGGGGTAGAAAACAGAATGGCCGCTCAAGAGAATCAAATGGAAGGGATGCAAAAGGGGTTAGAGGGGTTAGAAAACAGTATGGAAGGCAAATTGAGGGACATGAGGGACCAAGCGGAAAGGGAAGTTAAACAAATGGGGCAGCAGATAGAGGGGGTCAGAATGGGGGTAGAAACCAAACTGGATGCTCACAGGGAGGAAATGGAGCAGATGAGGGTGGCATCTGGGCAGGAGATGCAAGTGATGGGAGAAGAGATCAGAAGAGGTGTGAGTGAGGAGGTCGGAGGAGTGCGCGAGGAGGTGAGGCACTGTAAGGAGCACATGGAGAAGGAGGTGAGAAAGGGGACTGTAAAATTGCAAGGGGGCATAGAGGACCTGACGCAGGAGGTGGAACAGCTGACGGAGGGACAAAAAGGACTAACGGAGCAGGTTCAAAGGAACACTGCGGTATTAGGAGGGTTAAAAGCGACACAAAACGACATAAAAAACGACTTGATAGCGACAAAGAGGCAATGTCAGATGGTACGTGAGGAACTGACAACGAGGTTGGACGAGGTGACAGAGGTAATGGAGACGAAGGACCGGCAGGTGAGGACGCACATGGAAACGGTCAAGGTAGCCTTAGAGGACGAACTTGAGGAGACGTACCGGGAAATAAAAGAGGTGAAGCAGAAATTAGAAGAAGTGGAAGAAGGGGTGAGCGAAATTAAGAAGCGATGGAGAGGGGATAAGAAAGAGATAAAAGAGGAGATAAAAGAATTGGTCCAAAGTCTGTGTTCGGATCGTGATGATGTGCTCATTAACCGGATGAGGGATTCGCAGGTGATGGAGGAGAAGTGAAGAGGAAGAGGACCCGGTGTAAGTGGTGACCAATATGGTCGTGCGTATGATGCGCCAGGTGATTTAAGAAGCTTGGGGGTCGAGATGGACCCGGGTGTTCGTGAGAGGCCGTTGGTGAAGTGTGCGACAGGTCTGGTGTGCGAAAAAGGAGGTGTGCGAGAAAGTCCGACTCTGGGGTGTGTGAGGAAAAAGTGTGTGCCAAGGAGTGAGGGTGCTGGCGAGAGTGAGTCGGTCGTAGCGCGTGTGCGAGGGAGCACATGGAAGCGCGTAGTGAGGAGTGTTACGGAGGGTGTAAAGGGAGAATGTACACCTGTGGTGAGTGTTACAGAGGGTGTGACGGGAGAGTGTGCACAAGAGTGTGCGCGAGAAAGGTGTGTAACGGACAGGTGCATGAGGAAAGAGTGCGCTGTCGGGAGTAAGGGTGAGTGCGTTGTCAAGAATGGAGGTGAGAGTAGTGAGAGTGACAAGGAGCGTGAGTTGGTTGTGACAGGTGAGCGAGGATGTACACCTGGAATGGAAGGATGCACACCTGGAATGGTAGAGCGTGAGTGGGAATGCACGCTGGAATTGGTAGTGAGGCACGTGGTTGGGTGTGCGAGTGAGAGCACACCTGTGATTGTCACAGAGGAGGTGACCGAGGAGGGGGCGCGAAGAGGTGTGTTGGTGAGGTGTGCGAGCGGCGAATGTGTGCCAAGGTGTTCGGTGGTCAGGTGTGTCACCAAGCCGGTGAGCGGAATGAGTGTACCGAGGTGTGTAAGAAAAGGTACGACGAGGAGCATGGAAACGGCTGCACGTATGAGCAAGAAAGGGGTAGCGTATGCATGTAAGCGTGCAGGTGAAGCATCGACGGTAACCGGGTTAGAGGTTAGAATGACTTATAGCCGAATCGGGCCCTCGGTGCGCGTCGGGCAGCTTCGCGTGCCGCGAGGACCAGTGGGGATCCGAACCACGGCGGTTTCGAAAGAACCGCCGTATGCGATCCACGCTGGGCCTCGCTTTGAACGGCCGCGTCCGGGCTCCACTAGGCGGAGCGGGCAGCCCGATAGGAAGGGTCGTCATGGCGACCACTTTCTATTGAGACGTGCCGGCAGGTCGAGATCGGGACATTGGATGGCTCCACGCCGAGGTGGTGCGTGGGATCTCGGCCCGAGTAAACCTCCTTCCCTGCACCGAATGCGGGACGTATCCAGCCGCTGGCACCAAACAACCCGCATTCATTGCTTGGCTTTACGAAGCCGGGCTTTGGACAGGAATTGGCGCACCGAGAGGCATTAGTGAGTAGACTGTGTGATGAGGCTAGTGTTTTGGAACCAAAATTAGAGAAAAACAAAATTTGATGATTGGCAAGGGATTGGCAGTAATGATTGGCAGATGATGGGTAGTGATTGGCAAATTTTTGATTTGTTGAAATTTGATGTGCAAAATTGGTAGTGGGAGATGCCCGATGTGGTGGGATGGCAACTCTGTCATCCCTCACCAGGTGGGGCAAATGCGCAATAGATTATGGGGTGTATGGCAGTGAAAACTAGCCCGGGTGGGTTAGGATCTTGTGTGTAGGGATCTAGAAGAGATGACATTAGGTAACGTTAAGTTAGTTAGTGACTGATACCTGTAGTGGGGACGCAGGTAGTTTAGTGTGGATGATAATGACGAGGGAGCGCAATAGTTTAAAGGGACGACTGGGAAGCGCAAGTTTCAGAGGGGAGTAGTTAGCTGAGATGATGCTGTGTGAGAACTGGACAGGTGTGTGGAGCAGTGTGGAGCAGTGGATGAGTAGTGAGTGTTGTGGATCAGCGCGAATGCGCTTGGGGAGAGAAGGGTGCAGGTGGCACCAGGTGTGAGAGCACAGGTGTGCAAGTACAGGTGTGTGGAATATATGGAGCAGAGAATGAGTGGTGTGGAGAGAGTTGGAGTAAGTGGTACGGAGTGGTGTGCATGGTGCGAAGGTGTGGATGGGGGAAGAGTGGACCCCTTTCACGAGTACCCGGGGCGGGTAGTGTAAGTGTTAGGTAGAGGGTATAGGTAAATTGTGGTTGGATATTGGCATTTGTGGTGCGGTTGCAGAATGGTATTGTGGATGGGTGCATTAGTGTTGTGGAAATGGCTGGGCGTGTAGCCTGTTAGTGTGTGTAGTTGGTTGGGCACTCCACCACTGTGAGGATGTCGGCCAGGTGAGGCCGCAGGTGGGCTCTGGGAGCCGTTAGTGTCAGTGGGGCCCGAGGATCCGGAGGACGGACCCGGGTAGCCCAGTGCCAGAGAGGGCACCGAGTGGGGAGAGTGCCAGAGGGCCTCCCCCAGGTAGTTAGGTTAGGGTAAGGAGCAGGTAAGCTCGGAGGCAACTGCAGTGGTGGAGGTGTGCAGGTGGGTAGACCTGCTGGGAGAGCTACACGTCGCAGCCCAGAAATTGTGCGAGGCACCGGGAGATGAATCGGGGGAGTGAGACCCCAAATTGAGAAGCACCACAGTTTGGTCAATGGGAATTGGTTTTTAGAACCCATAGTGTAAGTTGGCCAATGGATTGGCAGGGAAAGACCCCGGGTAATGTAAAGTTGTTAAAGTCATTTAGGAAATAGTTAGGATTGATGAACCTGTCGCACCATACGCAGCCACTTACCTGTGGTGATGATGATGACTCCACACCTGTGTTCCTTTGTTCTGTGTTGCAGGAAATAAGAATTGCTGTGTGGATTTGTGAGACGCATCACGACGTGGATAAGACATTGGGGTGATTCCATCTCTCCCTCCTTAGGAGGGACTGATGATGAATTGGTGATGGCAAATTTTGATGAGAGTTGGAAATGGCAAATTTGATTGGTTAGGAGGGAGAGAAGACGAATTTGGTTTATGGGAGGAACGGGGAAGACAGTAGGGACGTTTGTTGATTTGTAAAGTAGATGTTTATGGGTAGTGTTGTGTTTTGTGGATACAGTAAGGGGTAAGGGAGGGGCAATGTAGGTTACCTGGTGGGGGGGGGGGGGCGTACGGTAGGAACGTACCTGTCTCACCTGGTTCCCATGTGCCCCCAGTGTGCATCATCTTGTATTGCGTGCACTTTTGCGCCCTTACCACCTTACTCACTTGTCTTCTTCTTTTGTCTCCCACCTCCGAGGATCTGGCTTTGGGGCAGAGAGAGAGGAGAGAGAGGTGCTGGCTCCGCAGTTGTGGGCCTGTACTTTCGCTGCTTGCTGCCTGGATCGATACACCATATGGACCGCAATGTTTGTGGCCGCCCACCATGGACCGCAGTTCTTTTGCGGGCAAGCACCACCCGTTGATGGACCTATGGGTCAACGTGGCACCTATGCCATACAGGTGAACCACTAATAGTTGGCCCCTGACGGCCACAATTTAGAAATGGACGCGGTTGGCGCCTTTCTTTATTTTTAAAGAAGCCAGAAGGCCAAGTACACCACATGAAGGCAAGACCAGCAGCAGAACATCGGCCGGCTGCGACACCACCGGTGACGTTGAACACTTTATTGGTGCACCGGATGGTGCTGACTGTGTGATGGGGTGGTGCTTTTGGTGCTTGGATGGGGTGCTCTGCACATTATTAAAGGCCGTAAGGCCACAGAGCACTCGTGGGTTGGTGTATCGATGCTGGCATGCGTGCTCTCTCTCTATGCATAACATCTGCATGTGTTCCTACAAAAACAGGTCCTGGATCGTAGTGTAAATATCAGTGTAGTCTTGTGTAAATGATGCTCCCTACCGGCTGTATGTTTAGTTTGAGGATTCTTTCCGCGATTCGGTTATCCTGTGGGTGTGTTTCTGTGAGGAGAAGGGTGCAACGTCGCAGGGGGACATATTTACTCATTTGTGAACATCTGTAAAACTGTCGCACTCAGGGTTGAGTTAATAGTAGAGGGAACTACATCTGAGTGCCACACTAACGTAGGTAAAAATTTATCGGGTCGGGACACCCCGAGGTAGAGAAGGGTGCAATGTTGCGGATATGGGATTTGGCCTCCATCCATATCCGCTTGTAAATATTCCCCTATTTCCCCAATACTCCCCAACTATCCCCAATCCCCCATTCCCTAGTCCCATTGTCTGTAAACAACACTCTGTAGCCCCGACCTTCCCCTTTTTCCCCCATTAAATGTCGTGCCCAGGTTCACCGCATCTCACGTAGACAACTATAGGACATCTTGCTGGTTATTCTTAGTCTATGTCAGTTAAGGACTCGTTTCCATTAATTCTGACTCTTCGTTGCACCAGAATGTGATTGTATGGCACCGTTAGTAAGTTTAGGACCTCCCAATACCTCCCCGCATCTCTTCCTCATGGAACAACAACACCAACAACAACAAAAGCGGCGGCGGCGCGGCGGCGGCGCGGGGAGTGTGCGTCCTCACTCCGGCTTGGTTAGCCGCCATTGAACATGTGCTCTGACGGGGTTACCACGCAGGGGCTCACTGTCAGCTCCTCGTCAAGGGCGGAGCCCGGTAACCCCCTGCACCCAATAAGAAGCGGCGGACCGATTCCATCTGGGGCGGAGCTAACGAGCCGAGGGCGTGTCACTCCCCGCTGGACATGCGCAGGAAGACGGAGGTGACGTGAGATGCGCCTCAGCTTGGAGAAGAAAGGACGCCACCTCCTAGCGCTGAAAAATACCTCCCCGCCTCTCTGGACCGGACCGGGTCGATTCTGCCCCTGAGCCAAGGTGCACCTTGAGCTATCGACTGCCTGCCCTTCCTTGCCATCAATCCCTGTGTGAGTCAGTCTTGTCCCGTTTGTCTGTGGTCTGTCGGGGATAAGATACGACCGTGTATAAGTGCCCACCTTACTGTGCTTTACCTCTTGTCGTGTAATCTAACCGTTCTGCATAACCAATATTATATCCTCCTCCGGAGGTCTTGAGAACTGTACCCCTTGTGTCGTTGCCTTAATCCCAGCCGTTGTGTCCTTTTCCTTCATTGATTTAGCATAGCGCGATTCGGCCAACGTTCGAGTGTAATCGGGTAACTTGTGCGAACACGGCGGCCATTCCGCTCGGTCAAGCAACATCTAAGTCGTGTCCGTAACAATATGTTTGCCTGAGCTTGCATGAGCTCTGAACGCAAATCTCTGTAACCTTTCCAACAAAAGACTACTACTACTACTGCTACTACTACTACTACTACTACTACTGCGTCGAGCTAGCTCGGCATTCCATGACATGTTTCTTCCATTCATCTCTATCACTCATGGCATTAGGTAGTTCGTTAACCAGACACCCAGTATCATTTGTAAGCTGATCGATATATGTTTTCGCAGGTCTCCCTGGTGCCTGTTTGCCGTTAGTTGGTAACCAAAGTAAAACATCGCTTGCGAGCTCATCTTTGTTTCTCCAGCAGTGCCCAGCAAATCTTAATCTACGTTGACGTATGGTTACACTGATTGGAGGAATTTTTGCATACAATTCATATTTTGTGGGTGCCTCCATTATGACGTCATAATTCGCCAAGTACAAAACTTCATCCGATCAAGATGGAATTTGTTGATCATCATCTGGGGATAAATTGGTGGAGAAAAAAAAAATGATGCCGTCATCGGTCACATGGTTCAGCCGCCATATTTGTTTTAACACAAAAGCCTTTAAAACCATTAAAAACATGTCCTGGCAAGGGTCTGCAATCTCTGATTGCTCTTTATTGTTTTGATTTTGTTGAAGAATGCAGTGTATTGTAATTGTTTACAATACCTTGAATAATATTGTCCTGTCAGCCGGTGGTTAAAACCACTGGGTGATGAATAGCCGTGACGTTCCTTAATTCCTAGGTGCGTAGCCAAAACTGGCGGCTGGTCCGTCGCACGTGAGTGAGGGAACCAACGTGCTTACCTGGATTGAAGCCACACGGGTTTATTCTCAGACCCACAAACAAATAAACGCACACGACAAATGAGAAAAATGCCACAATAATAGGTTTAATGAAATTAAATGCAAGACGCTAAAATGAATGATGAGATAAAATCCCACCCCCTCTGAAACGCAATGAGGCTCCAGCTCCCCCAAAAATCACCACAGTCCAACAACACTCCTTCCTCCAACGTTGCAAAAGTTCACACGACCTCTGAAAAGTTCTCCTCACGCTCGCACGCAAGGCAGGAACTGCCAAGCCAGAGACAAAGAGCGACCACCCGAGACGAAAGCCCAGTCCGAGAGAGAGAGAGAGAGAGAGTGAGCGATTCTTCTTCTTTTTTCTCGAACCTTCTCTGTAATGTCGCACCATCCAATCGCCCGAGCCCCGTCGAATCACCCCATGTCTCCACGACCAATGACGAAGCTCGGGACGTAGCCTGTCGGTTACAATAGTTTGGAGGCGGGGTTTATTTGCCAACCCCCCCCCCCTCCGCCACCCACCTTCCCATGCCTCTTCCCCCCCCCCCCCCAAGCACTCTCCCTCCCACAGATCTTCCGATGTCCCTGTTCTCTGCGGTTGTACTTGTGTGCTTCCCTCTCTCTCCCCATCTTGTCTCCCACTCCCTTTATTATATGTTGTATGCACCCGTTTTTTTTTTTTTGTGATTAATGTTAACTCTTACACGAGCCTCAATCTTGTATACAAAAAAAAAGAAAAAAAAAGTAATTGTATTAAGGACTCTCACATACACAATCATTACACTCTTAACGAAAGTACCATGAAAATATAATTTGCATCTCATGAACAATACATATGATGGTACCATCATTCCCCAATGCACTCAAAGCAATAAACTCACAAAACGTGAGTTGAATGAAACATTCCCCAAAGTCCGTGCACTAATCCCCACGCCGGGTGAAGGTCGAAGTCGTGCAGAACGGCAAGAACAACAGGCAGGTATTGGCGCGGCTGCGGACGAGGAGTTACGAGGTGAGAGGTCAGGCAGATGGCGGCATGGTAACGATCCCCTAAAATGTGAGTGCAATCCACGCCTCATGTCCACCAACGATTAAGCCGATATGGAAACCAACGGCGATCCACACGATGATGTCGATATGGGAATCCCGACGACAAAACACGATGCACCAGGCAGACGGTCTCCTTGAGGAAAAATGGTGGATCGGCCTGTAATGAAGGCGCTTGCTGTCCTGCCAACAATAGTTCATGCTTTGTACCAAAACCTGAGACACAGGTTTAATTGCAATCGCAATATGGGACAATGTCGCGGGCAATCCCTTTCACGGGAAGCCTCAATTCATTCGCAACCAATATCAAGGAAGTCCGCGCGCAGCCTCGATGCAACTCACGGCTGTCTCTTTCCCCTGCAGCTTTCTCCTCTCTCCTCTTCCGGTTTCTTTGCCGTGTTTTTTCTTTTTCCTCCACAAACATTTATTTTTACCTTCTACTAAAGTCATCTCCATTTTACACAGAAATCTTAACAACAATATTATCTGAAACTAAAAATCTTACAAGTATATAATAACAACAAAGGCAGAAGTGATGAATCCATAACACTACGCACATGACTATTACGGAGGATTCAATGTACAATTCACCTGCAGTGCTGGAATCGACATCAGAACATTAAGGTACGGCTAAAAGTGGTGCTGATGAGGTATATATGGATGTGTTTTGTGTAAACGATGAGACGTCCAGTTCAGCTGGGCATCGTGTAAAATGTCGGCTTTAAAGGGTAATTCTAATGGATTCTAAAGTGTAATTCCAGAGGGTTCTAAAGGGTAATTCCAGAGGGTTCTAATGGGCAATTCCAGGGGGTTCTGAAGTGTAATTCCAGGGGGTTCTAAAGGGTAATTCTAGGGGGTTCTAAAGGGTAATTCCAGAGGGTTCTAAAGGGTAATTATAAAGGGCAATTCTAAAGGGCATTTTCTAAAGGGTTCTACAGGGTAATTCCAGAGGGTTCTAAAGGGTAATTCCAGAGGGTTCTAAAGGGTAATTATAAAGGGCAATTCTAAAGGGCATTTTCTAAAGGGTTCTACAGGGTAATTCCAGAGGGTTCTAAAGAGTTTATCCAGAGGGTTCTAAAGTGTAATTCCAGAGGGTTCTAAAGTGTAATTCCAGAGGGTTCTAAAGTGTAATTCCAGAAGGTTCTAAAGTGTTAATCCAGAAGGTGCTAAAGAGTAATTTCAGAGGGTTCTAAAGAGTAATTACAGAGGGTTCTAAAGTGTAATTACAGAGGGTTCTAAAGAGTAATTCCAGAGGGTTCTAAACTGTAATTACAGAGGGTTCTAAAGTGTAATTACAGAGGGTTCTAAAGTGTAATTACAGAGGGTTCTAAAGTGTAATTACAGAGGGTTCTAAAGTGTAATTACAGAGGGTTATAAAGGGCAATTCTAAAGGGCATTTTCTAAAGGGTTCTGAAGGGTAATTCCAGAGGGTTCTAAAGGGTAATTATAAAGGGCAATTCTAAAGGGCATTTTCTAAAGGGTTCTACAGGGTAATTCCAGAGGGTTCTAAAGAGTTTATCCAGAGGGTTCTAAAGTGTAATTCCAGAGGGTTCTAAAGTGTAATTCCAGAGGGTTCTAAAGTGTAATTCCAGAGGGTTCTAAAGTGTAATTCCAGAAGGTTCTAAAGTGTTAATCCAGAAGGTGCTAAAGAGTAATTTCAGAGGGTTCTAAAGAGTAATTACAGAGGGTTCTAAAGTGTAATTACAGAGGGTTCTAAAGAGTAATTCCAGAGGGTTCTAAAGTGTAATTACAGAGGGTTCTAAAGTGTAATTACAGAGGGTTCTAAAGAGTAATTCCAGAGGGTTCTAAAGTGTAATTACAGAGGGTTCTAAAGTGTAATTCCAGAGGGTTCTAAAGTGTAATTACAGAGGGTTCTAAAGTGTAATTACAGAGGGTTATAAAGGGCATTTCTAAAGGGCATTTTCTAAAGGGTTCTGAAGGGTATTTCTAATGGGCTCTAAAAGATAATGCTAGAGAGTTCTAAAGCGTTATAAAGGCCAATTATGAAGGGTTCTAAAGAGCAATTCTAGTGGGTTCTAAAGGGTATTTTCTAGAGGGTTCTAAAGGGTAATTTTATTGGGCTTTAAAGGGCAATTCTGAAGGGCTCTAAATGTTAATTCTTATGGGTTTCGTTCATTTCTAGGCTTTGATTATTTCATATTAAAATGCCAAACTGAACCGCTTCCTTTGGCATGGGTGCGATATTTGTTGTTTTGTTTTTCACAGGATATTGATACATATTTCAAGGTTTTATGATACAACTTTTACACAACTCAACCAGCGAACATTCAAAACCCAAAAGAGCAGATTGAAGCAGCTGTTGGAGAAATGGCAGCTGGGAATGGAACATAAATTGGTTTGGGAGTACTGTGAAAGGTTGCACACATTTGCTTGAAAATTATGGAAATCATGTTGTAATTTATAACTAATTTTCCATACATCTAATTTCAATAAAATTTACATCATAAAAACGTAAAATATGTATAAATATCCTTTTTTTATGTTTGATTTTTGTTTCTTGGCAATAGGTGTTCAAAATTGTGGATAGATAAATGGGCCACATCGGACGAAGGGGTCCATGTTGTTCAAGGCCAGTTGTTGACGTCATCCCAACATAATGCTGACCAATGCTTTATCCTTATTAAGGAATCCTCAAAAACTGAGGATTCATGTACAACATAACTACACAGAAATCGCCTTTTGGGGATTTCACCGACGTATTCTTAGTCCAAAACAATGGACAGCTGCCAGAGTTGAGTGAAGACCTTTAATCCCAGGACAGCAGTCTCTCGTTTGATTGTGATCAAGTGAGGTGGAGACGGAGGGGAGATTTTGTTTGCCGTGGGAGAGCGACCAAGAGGCACAGAGACGACGATGGGGGCTTTGTTGGGAGGAAAGACCCACATCCATGAACAATCTCCGTGTCGCGGTTTCCATGGCTTCATTCAATTGCAAATCTGCCAGACTCCGTCGGCTTTCAGGCTTTTCAGTCTGCTTTGTCTATTTTCTTTCTTTCTTTCTTTTTGCACGCCCACAGGAATGTGCAGGCATTACCCACGCATGCTGTTAGCCAGGTGGGCAGATTTTTCACACAACCTTAGCAATAAATGATTAAAAAGGTTCTCATACCTGAGCAATTTTGCACTTTGTAATTTTTCACACTTTGTTTGTTTTCATGCGCACCCAAAAGAAAAGGAAAAGATTCTGAATGGGCGATGAGGCCATAGTGGGCGACAGTGCAAGCTGTAAACGTTCTTCCAAGAAGATTTCATAACTTATCTTAAATCAACATTTGAAGTTTAAAACATTTTTGTTCGAAAAGTTTGAAAATCTACTTTATTTTGAAGCCACAGTTGATTTCCTTTAATCCAAGTTTAACAAGGATACACAACTTTCCACTAGAGTACAACACACAACAGGTAGATGACTAATCGAGTTTGAAGCAGAGGATATTAATAAGAAACAAATGGAGATGGTCTGGAGAACAAAGCTTGATGGTGACTTGATGGTGATGGAGAACAAAGATTATTCAGCTTTTAAAAACTGTTTCTCCAGCATAACGTTTTCTTGGTTATCTTGGAACAAGTTCTGTCTACTTCCTTGGCAGTGTTCCCTTGTCTATTTGATCAATATTTCATTGGTTATCCTCCTGAAGTTGGAGCATCTCTGTGGTACATGAGGGACAGTCAGTCATCCTGTGCCGGTAGTAGTCATACTGGTGCTCCTCAGGGCTCTGTGTTGGGCCCCACGTTGTTCTTGTTATATATTGTTGTGGTTATGGATCCCAAAGAGATCCTCTATAGTTAAGCAGTTATTTCCTGGTTATGTTAATGTTTAGTTTAACTGTCTAAAATCCACGTTGATCTATCTGCGTTGCGTTGCGATTGTGCAGTGAGAAATCCCACATGTGCCATTTTGTTATTCTGCATTCTTTTCTCCAAGGCAAATATCATTTTTCCTCATCACCACCCACGAACTATCTGCGCAGCCCCCCAAAACCATTTCAAACCGTTTCATGGATGCTCGTAACAAAGTTTTGTGCCAAAACTAGAGGCTGGCAGGCCAGTTATCTTTACGAGCGCCCTGAGGGCTTTTTTCACGAAGGCAGCTCCGCTCTTGGATGAGGGGAGGGAGCGAAGTGAAACATGGGGAAATTTGGGGATCTATAAAAAGTCTGTGCGCCAAAGCCTCTGAAGAGAAGTGTGTGGGGGAGAAGGGCTGAGGGATTTGAAGCTTTGCAGGTTGTTATACATTATTATTGATACAACTCGATCGATTATTAATTATTTGCACAACGCAAGTCTCCTCTTATCATGCTCTTCTCTCGTCCCTCCTTCTTTGCATTCTTCGCTATGGCATTCCTTTCTCTTTTCTTGTTCACTCACGTCATTTGTTTCATTTTCCTTCGCTGTTCATTTCTCTTCACCATTCACCTTCGTCATTTATTCTTTCCTGCATCTTCTGTCTCTGTCCTTTCGCTTTCTTCCTCATCTCTTCATCTTCCATCCTTGCACACCTTTACTTTTGTGTTCCCATGTACGATATCTTTGTTGCTGGAACCTCTGCCTCATGTGTCACCTGGGTGTCCTGCCAGAAGACACATTAAATATGTGCCATGAGTGACGTTACTGCCCCCACTAGGAAACACGTGGCCATGGCGGCGCAAAGAGCAGGAGAGGAACAGAGCGCTGGGGAAGGGTCCCGGTTTCAGTTAGGACGTGGGAGCCAGTCAACAAGTGGAAGGTGTGCATGGGGTCAGTCCTGTCCCCATCTTCTATTTCTTTCTATCTCATCTCTCTTCGCCACCAATTTATTCAGCCCACCATTTTTTGCCAATCACTTATCTCTCCCTTCCGCATTGGATGCATGATGCCGGCATATGTACTGTGGAGCGTTAATCCCTTGATAAGGTTCCGAGGGCTGGTCGGTCACGTAGGGGATAAGAGGGAATGGATAAATGCTGTAATTATTGTACAATGTACATGGTTTCTCTGCCTGTAAATACCTGTTTGGCCTGCCATTGTAAATACTTGCATTTTTGTTACTGCTAGTAAAGGACATTTCTTTAAGAAACCATGTCCTGGCATATTCTGTCCATTCTGATGGTGGCATAAGACTGCTAAGGTGTTTTGCCAGTTCGGATTTGTTTTAAAAGTTCGATCTCAGATGCGGTCATGTGACATTTCTTCCGCTCGGCCAACTCACTAAGGTCTGTTATGTAACCACCGGCACGGTTCCCTTTTGCCTCGTTTAACTCACCAGTAAGGTAAACCGAGCTTGGGTGCGAAGATCCAGAGTTGAGAGTTGCAAATGGCGTTCGTGGTCTCTTAGACACGCTGTCCTCTCAGAATTATCTGGAGCTGATGTCTGCCCTGTTTATCCACAGGTGATGTCCGTCCATCCAGAGGTGATCACAATATTAATGATCTGCATAACTGTATCCCTTCACAGTTCGCTATTTACACAGGTGATTCAACAGTTTACTACATACCCAGGAACACACATACCCAGATGCAGATCCGGACTATCAGTGGGATACAAAACATGAACTGTTCAGCCTGGAGGAGGTATGCTCTCTACCGAGTACTAGTTTTCCTTCTGTTAAGTCCTGGTCCAGTCCTCTAGAGTGTAGATCATCCACGAGCCTTGATGTCTCCTCCATCACGTGTCCAGGCCAGTTCCACTCTCAATCAGGACCTAGAAAGTGTGAATCACTGGGGAATGACTGGGTCGTTACTTTCAACAAAGAGAAGACTCACTTTTGTATGTGGTCAGATCAACATCACGCTGTTTTCCAAACCTGTCTACGCATTCCTCAGCTTTGCAGGAACTATGGATTCTAGACTCTTGCAGGAATTATGCGTTCTTTTTTCTTTCTTTTTGTATACAAGATCGAGGCTCATGTTTCACGTATCACGTTTTTTTTTTGTATACAAGATTCTTCACGTTTGCAGGAACTATGGATTCTTCACGTTTGCAGAAACTCCCTGGTATCCATCGGCTTGGATTGGATATCAGCTCAAACCTCAGCTGGGAAAAGTACGTCTCAGGTACAGCTGAAAGAGTCTCTTAGTGTCTCGGCTGCTTATTTTGTACTCAGCGATACCTTCCTCTAGCTGCTCCATCTACACAAGAACACTATATGACGTGTCATGGAGTATTGTTGCCATATTTGGGCTGGTGCTCAGGCCTGTACCTGTCTCTCCTTGACAGAATCCAGCAAGGTGCTGCCAAGTCTTGTGGGACAGCAGTTGGCATCCTCCCTGAAACCTTTCTTGGTCCTCCATGTTGTGACTTATTTGAGCCATTTTTTTTTTACAGATATTTTTACGGGATGTGCTCTGAGGTCTCTCACAGGTTGTTCCACCCGAGTATACTTTCAGTCACTCTCCACGTTTGACAACTTCTTCCCATCCATACACCGTCCCGAGGAGTAAGACTATAAGGTACTCTTCCAGTTTCTTTCCACCTACTGCATATCTCTTTACCTGCAACCTGCTTCCCCCTCTATCCCGACCTACCCCAGTTAAAGAGGAATGTAAATAGATTTCTTCTTTCTCTTTAATATATATGTATACTTTCCTTTGTGCAGCCTCCGCCTTTGAGTGGCCTTTGGCTTTGTGGCAAAAAATCCTGCCCTCTTCATTTGTGGCATTTTAATTGAGAGTCAAGGGAGTCAAAAGCGATGGGTTTTAAAGCATCCCTGTACAAATTGTGTGGAACTGCTATCATTGAAACTTGCCTCAGTAATGATGCAACCAGCAGGCTCAATTCGGAATTCAATCTCACTCCGATATGCATTGGGTAACAGGAAGTGCGTGCATCAATGTTCTCCAACCCTCTTTTGCTTTTGGAAGTCGTAATTATGCTTTATGTCTGTGTGAAGGTATCGCAAACCCACGAGGGCTTATTGGCCGAGCTGTGGGTGGCAGTTCACGGTACCTGTACACCTGTGGATTCTCTTTTTTGCCTCTTTGGGCTCTTCTGGCAGCGGCAGTACAATGCAAATGATCTTGCACCTACATTACCGACCACCAATCCTGGCAGAGCTACCCTGTTCTTCGCGTCTCTTGTGCATTACACAGTTATATTTATGATATCATGTCCTTATCACTATGTAGAGCACACACGTACATGACCTTGGTCCCACAGGGAAGATAACGAATGTAAGAAGAAACCACAAAACAAATACAGGGTCCACAGTCTGACTTGTAGTATACACTGAATATCTCAGCAGTTTCACATTTGTTATGCATTTTATCGTTATCCAGTACCGTCAAATCGGGGCCACCTTCTGGTCACATTCATGATCACATTTCCCCAAAATTCCTTATCCTGCCCTGTTTCCTGAAGCTATACACAGTATTAATGTCATATTTTGTCGAATAAATGCAATGTGCATTTTGTTTCTTTCTTTTTTTTGTACACAAGATCGAGGCTCATGTAAGAGCTAACATTAATCACATAAAAACAAACTGACACATAAAGCATATAATAAAAGGAGCGGGAGACAAGATGGGGAGAGAGGGAAGCACACAAGTACAACAGTAGAGAACAGGGACATCGGGAGATCTGTGGGAGGGAGAGGGCTTGGGGGGGGCATGGGAAGGGGGGGGGGGGGGAGGTAAAAAACACATGGACAATGCTAGGACTTCCAGGAAAGAAGTTGGAATTTCAAAAAAGTGGATCTGGGGTGAATTAGCGGGGGTAGAAAAGATCAAGGTTTTGGATGGGGGAGGATAAGAGATGGTGGTGAACAGCTGTTTTAAAGACCTGGAGGGGGGAGTGGGATTGATGAGAGTGGGGGAGTTTGTTCCAGAGGCGGGAGAAAAGAGGAAAATAATGGAATATAATGGATATAAATATATAATAAACATTCTGGATGCATTCAAAACCATCTGATGAGCATAGATATCGAATTATTATGGGACCAAAAACTTTACAAAGCAGAAGGAGCAGAGTGGATGATAAGCCGAAGATCATTACTCCAGCAAGGCCTGCGAGGGTGAAAAATCATGCACATAAGGACCAGAAGGTTTATTGTGTTCGGTTTTGGTCGCTATAACTGAGGAAGGACATAGTTACCATGGAGACGGTTCAACCACGACCAACTCGATTGATTCCAGGCCTAGCAAGACTAACTAAGCTATGAGGAGCGGGTGAAGGAGATAGAGGATTTGATTTATACTGCACTGTAAAAGGATCCGTGTGCGCATGCATCCGAGTTCCACCCATTGCTTGGCCAGTTCACCAACTCGGTCACAATTTATATGCTACGGCCGCCATGTTGGTTCTAACTGTTATGCGAAGTGAAAAACAACAACTTTGGATCTGTCATATTCACAATCGCCATGTCCTCCTGGTAAGTTTTCCCTTCAGTGGAAAGCGACAGTTAAAATTATTTTGGGCCTTGTGAAGATAGGCCTCAGCGATCGAGGCAGCGGTGTGTTGGTTATACACCACCCAAATAACTATGGGCCATTGTGTCAAGCAGGGCTTTTATCACGGAGGTTACACTGGTTCTTATTATTATTTCCAACTACTTTCTCTTAAACGACTCGCCCAGGAACAACAACATCAACGTCATTATAATGGTCTTTGTTGAAGACTTCTGGAAATCTCATGACATTGTGAAAGAAAACATCCATCATTATTTAATTTTAACGATATATATATGCATCAGGAAGAAGATTGTTGGTGGTTTCGGGTCGTTTATTGGCAACATTTACCTGCTCGTGGGTGCTTGAGGGTTGCAATGCCACGGGATTTCCGCATATCTCGCGAGATTTTGAATTGGACCGGCAACTGTGACGTGTTTCTGTTAAGTTGGTGATCGCATGATGGGGGAGGGGAAAGTGGTAAATATTCCGCTGTTTCACAATGTGGGAATGCCTGCCGACTTTTATAAGCAGGAGGAGGGTGAGGGGGGATCGAGTTGGGTTGGGAGAGTGGGGATAAAACATGGGACAGATTGGAAGGGGAAGGTTGAGGCTTTGGGGGGTGGGGGTGACAAGTTTCGGTAGGGAAGGGAAAAGGGGGGGGGGGTAGGTAGAGTCCCTGTATAGAGAGACTTGCGACATGAAGAGTCCGAAAAGAATTGGTCACGTGGTCTGTGGACGCCATGTTGTTTCCTGTCCGATCTTCGCGTTTTCCTGGCCTTGCATTGAATACATACGAGGAACGCTCTATGTTATTGTCTGGCTTTGTTTGTTGTCTTTAATAATACTTAATAATGTGAGTATTGTCTTTAATACTTACACTCATTCTAATGACGCCAAATACTTAAGATCACACGCTGATAAGACTCTCCTTGTCTGTAATAGAACTCATATGCCATACGGGGACAAAGCCTTTTGCAACTCAGCACCTGCCCCCTGGAACAAACTACCTATAACTATTCGGACCTCACACATAAAAACTTTCAAATCAAAACTCAAAACACATTTATTTCCAAAGTAACTTAATTGTATTTTTTGAAAAGTAGCTTTAAGTCGTATTCTTCTAAGATTGTGTTGAAGGAACTGCGCTCCAACGCGAGTCGAAAGAATTGACGCGACCAAAGACGGAATTCGTCCGAGTTGCTTTATTGAAACAAAACAGCTCAGGTATTCTCTCAAGCCCGTTTATCGGGCAGCAATATATATACACATTTATGTCGGGAAGTTTGCCCGGCAAAAGCTATACCGGGCATGCCCGGGTGTCAAGGGCGAGCCTTGGAAAGGCGAGTCTGGACCTGCCCGGGCGTGTTTGGCTGCGGCCTGGCAAGTCGAGGCTGGGCGTGCCCGGGCGCTCTGGACGAGCACTGGAAAGGCGAGAGCGGGCATGCCCGGACGCTCTGGGCGAGCCCTTGAAAGGCGATAGCGGGCATGCCCGGACGCTCTGGGCGAGCCCTGCAAAGGCGATAGCGGGCATGCCCGGACGCTCTGGGCGAGCCCTGGAAAGGCGAGAGCGGGCATGCCCGGGAAAGACGACACCGGGCGTGCCCGGGAGGTTCGGGCGTGCCCGGGAACAGTGAGTCCGGGCATGCCCGGGAGAGGCGCGTCTGGCCGTGTTCTGGCCGGTGCAAGGCGATTGTGTGCATCCAGCGGTAACCGCTACACACGCCCCTCCAGAATCGACCTGTACCGGCAGGGTCAATTTAAGGGGGGTCCGGATGACCCGGCCGAAGCGACCCCTGGAGGGTCGTGGGGAGGGGTCCGACGTGGTGGTGGGTGGTCGAGCGGGGGGAACTGTGGACGGGGGGCGGCCTCGCCGCGGAGGAAGGGCCAACCGTGGTGGTCGGTCGACGTCCATGTGCGCCGGTTTGAGGCGGTCCACAGAAATCCGGTCCGGCCGGCCGCCGAAGTCGACGATGAAAGACTTGTCGCCCCGTCGCAGGACCCGGAAGGGCCCGTCGTACGGTGGCCGGAGTGGCCCCCGGTGCGCGTCATGACGCACAAAGACGTACTCCGCTGTGCGAAGCGCCGGGGGGACATAGGACTGGGGGCCACCGTGGCGGGACGTCGGCACGGGGGCAAATCGTCGGGCGGCCTCCTGGAGGTCCTAGCGCTGGCGAGCGGCGGACCAGGGACTGGTAGCGTCGGGCACGAATTCGCCCGGGACGCGGAGCGGCTGGCCGTAGACGAGCTCGGCGGCGGACGCCTGGAGGTCTTCCTTGGGGGCCGTGCGAAGGCCCAAAAGGACCCATGGCAGCCGGTCGGCCCAACCGTCGTCCTGAAGGCCGGCCATGAGTGCGGCCTTCATGGAGCGGTGAAACCGCTCGCACAACCCGTTGGCTTGGGGGTGGTAGGCCGTAGTACGGTGCAGCGTGACCCCCAATGAACGGGCGACCGCGCCCCAAAGCTCAGACGTGAACTGTGGGCCGCGGTCGGACGAGATGTCCGCTGGTGCGCCGAAGCGCTCGACCCAGGTGGCGATGAACGCCTGCGCCACGTCGGCGGTGGTGGTGGAGGCGAGGGGCACGGCCTCCGGCCACCTGGTGCTCCTGTCCACCATGGTGAGCAGGTGGGTGAACCCCCGCGAGGGGGGCAGGGGACCCACCAGGTCCACGTGGATGTGGTCGAAACGCCGTTCAGGCACGGCGAAAGGTGCCAGCGGGGCCTGGGTGTGGCGGTGGACCTTGACCCGCTGGCAGGCCGTGCAGGCGTTGGCCCAGTCGCGGATGTTTCGTCGAAGGCCGTGCCAGACGAAACGCGCCGACACCAGCTTCTGAGAAGCTTTCCGGCCCGGGTGAGAAAGGCCGTGGATGGAGGCGAAGATGCGGCGCTGCCAGGAAACGGGCACGATGGGGCGAGGCTGGCCCTGGGAGACGTCGCAGAGCAGGACGGTGCCCGCGAAGGGAATGTCGGCCAGGTGGAGGCCCGTGTCCGCCGCACGGAGTGCCTGCACCGAGGCGTCGGTGGTCTGGTCGGCCGCCATGAGCGCGAAGTCCACGCTGAGGTGGACCGCGTTCGCGCTGGCCCGAGAAAGACAGTCAGCCACGGCGTTGTCTTTGCCGGCGACGTGCCGGATGTCCGTGGTGAACTCCAACACAGCGGAGAGGTGGCGCTGCTGGCGGGCCGACCACGGCTCCATGACCTTAGCCATTGCGTAGACCAACGGCTTGTGGTCAAAGAAAGCCGTGAACGGGCGGCCTTCCAGGAGGTGTCGGAAATGGCGAACGGCCAGGAATAGCCCGAGCAGCTCGCGGTCGAACGTGCTGTAGTTTAACTCGTTCAGCCGGAGTTGCCGGCTGAAAAAAGCGAGTGGCTGCCAAACCCCGTCCACCCATTGCTCATGGACGGCGCCCACCGCGTAGTTGGAGGCGTCCGTAGTGAGGGCGATGGGCGCGTTGAGCACCGGGTGAGCCAGCAGCGTTGCGTCGGCGAGGGCCCGTTTGGCGCTGGCGAAGGCCGCGTCCATGGCCGCGGACCAAACAATGTCATGCTTGGCCGGCTTGCCCCGGAGGGCCTCGTAAAGGGGCCGCATGAGCTGAGCAGCGCGGGGCACGAATCGGTGATAAAAATTCACCATGCCGAGGAACTCTTGGAGGGCCTTGATGGAACGGGGACGCGGGAACGTGGTGATGGCCTCGACCTTGGTCGGCAGCGGCACGGCCCCGGTCTTGGTGATGCGGTGGCCCAAAAGCTCAACGGTCGTCGCGCCGAAGTGGCATTTGACCGGGTTGATAATTAAGCCGTGCTCGCTGAGGCGACCGAACAGTGTTCGGAGGTGGAGGAGGTGCTCGGTGCGGGACGTGCTGGCGACGAGGATATCGTCCAGATAGACGAAAAGAAACGGCAGGTCGCGCAGCACGCCGTCCATCAAGCGCTGGAACGCCTGGGCCGCGTTCTTGAGGCCAAACGGCATCCGCAAAAATTCGAACAGGCCGAATGGCATGATGACGGCCGTCTTCGGGACGTCGGCCGCCCGGACAGGTACCTGGTGGTAGCCCCGTATCAGGTCAATTTTCGAAAAGATGACCCGTCCCGCCAAACGGGCGGAAAAGTCCTGAATATGCGGGATCGGGTACCTGTCGGGGGTGGTAGCGTCGTTGAGACGGCGGTAGTCGCCACACGGGCGCCATCCACCCCACGGCTTTGGCACGATGTGCAGTGGCGAGGCCCACGCGCTATCGGAGCGCCGCACGATGCCGAGGTGCTCCAACGCGTCGAACTCGGCCTTCGCCACGGTGAGCTTGGCCGGGTCGAGGCGGCGGGCCCTGGCATAGACTGGCGGGCCCGTAGTGGGTATGTGGTGCTCGATCCCGTGCCGCACCGCGACGGCCGAAAACGTCGGCCGCGTGGGGGCCGGGAATTCCGCGAGCAGGCGAGCGAACTCGTTCGCTGCCGGGAGGGCACACGCCAGTTCGGTCGGCGCGGAGCTGCTCATCGTGCACGCCAGGGAGCTGAAGGTCTCGGCGTTGACAAGGCGACGACGTTTGACGTCGACCAGCAGTCCGTGTGCGCAGAGGAAGTCGGCGCCTAGCAGAGCCATGGGCACGTTTGCGGTTACAAACGTCCATTGAAAACGCTGGCTGCCGAAGCAGAGGGTGACGACGCGTGGGCCGAAAGTGCGTATGGCCGAGCCATTAGCAGCGACCAAAGAGGGGCCGCAAACGGCGTCCCGCCTGTCCTGCTCGGAGGTGGGTATGACGCTCAGTTGGGCGCCGGTGTCACACAGGAAACACCGCCCAGACGCTTTGTCCCGAATAAACAGCAAGTTGCCCGAGTGGCCGGCGCTCATGGCTGGGAATGAACGCCGGCCCGGCCGTTTCCCGACCTGCCGAAAGTGCACGGGGGCCGGCACGTCCGAGCCTTGTGTCCGAACCTGGCATGGTAATAACACCATGCCCGGTCAGGTGGAGGCCCCGGCCGTCGTGTCGGAAGCGGGCGGTGCGGCGTGGCGGCCGCCAGTTGCACCGGCAGTTCGGCCTCCAACCGCGCAGGGCGCTCGGGCGTCGTGGGCGTCGCCTCGGACGGCGGCGGGCTCCAGGTAACCGTGCCGATGTGCTGGCCCGCCGAGGAGATCTTATCGGCTTCCCTGGCGAGGGCGCGGGAATCCGTGATCAACGTGCCAGCCAGGGCGAGGCGTACCGGGTGAGGCAGCTGGCGAAGGAACAGCTCGCGGAACAGAAAATCCGGAGAGTGCTCACCGAGCAACGAGAGCATATAGTCCATGCGCTCGGACGGGCGCGTGTCGCCGAGCTCGGGCAGAGCGAGCAGGCGCCGTGCGCGTGCTGCCGGTGAGAGGGCGAAAGCGTCGAGGAGGAGCGTCTTCAGCGCGTCATATTTGTCAGCAGCCGGCGGGTGCTCGAGGAGGCTCAAGGCGCGGGCCGCGGTGGCGGAACCGAGCGCCGCCACAACATGATGGAAGCGGGTGTCGTCCGCGGTGATGCCTCGCAGGGTGAACTGAGAGTCCGCCTGAGCGAACCAAACAGCCGCATGAGCCTCCCAGAAGGTAGACAGTTTAAGCGTCACTGCCGTATCCATGTCGGTAGGTCACCAATGAAGGAACTGCGCTCCAACGCGAGTCGAAAGAATTGATGCGACCAAAGACGGAATTCGTCCGAGTTGCTTTATTGAAACAAAACAGCTCGGGTATTCTCTCAAGCCCGTTTATCGGGCAGCAATATATATACACATTTATGTCGGGAAGTTTGCCCGGCAAAAGCTATACCGGGCATGCCCGGGTGTCAAGGGCGAGCCTTGGAAAGGCGAGTCTGGACCTGCCCGGGCGTGTTTGGCTGCGGCCTGGCAAGTCGAGGCTGGGCGTGCCCGGGCGCTCTGGACGAGCCCTGGAAAGGCGAGAGCGGGCATGCCCGGGAAAGACGAGACCGGGCATGCCCGGGAGGTTCGGGCGTGCCCGGGAACAGTGAGTCCGGGCATGCCCGGGAGAGGCGCGTCTGGCCGTGTTCTGGCCGGTGCAAGGCGATTGTGTGCATCCAGCGGTAACTGCTACAGTGTAATGTAAGTTGTGGTCTTCAAGATACGTTGTGAAGTGCTTTGTTCATTTCATGCTAAGGCGCTATATAAATACTGTTATTATTGTTATTATTATGTACATGTATGTAATTTGGAATAGTTTAGATGTACACCACACAACTAATTGTACATTGCTACGAAAAACGGGTATGTTTTACATGCATACTCTTCCATTGCAAGTCTGGATTACAATTTCTGGGCCTTTTATATCATTACAATTTAATTGTGCATACGTATTTCTCCCGGTGCGCCGACATGAAAAGTTAAATTACTTTTTAATTTTCATATTTAAAATCAACATTTGTCATTTGTCAAGATGGTTTTAAGGCAATCTTGTTATAATTAGACAACTCTTGTATGGTGCTGTTCTCTATTGCGTTCTCATCTTGTGTAATACTGCGCATTGTTATTTGCATATTCTGTATCTATTATCTTATTCTAATATCTACCATCGCTTTCTTTGTCTTGCAGATTGATTGTTCATCGTTGTTGCTAATAAATCTGCATTCAATTGATACATTCTTGTTTATGAACAATCAACTCATCTGAAGATGCCTGCTGCAGTCTGCCCCTTCCCGAGCTGTGTCTACGTTACTGACAGCACTGACAATGCCGTTGCTGCTATCCAGCTCTCCATCCACGCCATGACTCACACGTCCATTGCACCAGCCAAACCGGACAAAGTCAGCCGTCCTCGTATCCAAACCGGCGGTACCAGCGAAGATTGGCAATATTTCACCAGAAGATGGGATGGTTACAAGGCAGCGACCCAGATAATCGGCAATGATGTTCGCGTTCAACTCCTTGAATGTTGTGATGATAACCTACGACGTGACCTCCACCGCAGCAACCCACGCATTGAAATCAAGGACGAGGCAGCTATACTACAAGCCATTCGGTCCCTTGCTGTCCGAGAGGAGAATACCATGGTGTCCCGCGTAAACCTCCACAACATGCGACAGGACCGAGAAGAACCAATTCGTACCTACGCAGCCCGTCTGGCTGGTCAAGCTGAGATCTGCAAGTTTTCTGTTGTATGCTCATGCAATCCCCCTACTGATGTCAACTACACCAAGGACATGGTTCGCGACGTCCTATGTCGGGGACTCGCCGATCAAGATATACAACAGGACATTCTCGGCGATCAAAATCAGAACATGAGCTTGGACGAAGTTCTCATTTTCGTCGAGGCCAAGGAAGCAGGGAAACGTTCCCAGAATGCCTTGCTCGATAGTGAAGGCGCTCATGGCGCAAGCCAATACAAAAACTGGAAGAACAAAAGAGCCCTGATCACTACCGACAAGCAGGCGGCCATTTGTAGTTATTGCGGCAAAACTGGTCATGGCAAACAGCCGAACATCGACCAAAGGCGTCAATTCTGCAATGCCTACGGGAAAACATGCAGTAAATGCGCCACTCGCGGCCATTTTGCACATGTCTGCCGGGGAGGCACGAAAAAGGCGGACAACAAACCTACGGACAAATCAATGGATGCTCATGATGTGGATGAAAGCAGCCAGGTCCACGATCTCCTCTGCTCTGTCACGGAACGAGAAACGGCCATTTGGAAGCCGCAAATTAAAAGGGCCATGGCCACCTTGTCAACTCCACTACACCTCGACCACCATATATTTGACCACCTCTCTGGCTGGACCAAGAAGAAGTCTCAACCACAGCCGTACATAAAACTCATAGCACGGATCGATAAGGAATCTTATGACCATTTCGGCCAGCCACTGTCATCCCGACCAAAATCGGCCAGGCTCCAGGCCATGGCCGACACTGGCTGTCAAAGCTGCCTCACAGGACTTAATATTTTCCACAAACTCGGGCTGCGTAATGAAGACCTGTTACCTGTCAACCTGAAGATGAATGCTGTTAACAGTGGAAGGGTCCGGATTATCGGCGCCATGCTCCTACACCTGTCTGGTCGCACAGCCAATGGCGACATTATTGAAACCCGACAAATCTGCTACATCTCACCTGACACACGGAACATGTATCTCAGTCGTGAAGCATGCGTCGATCTAGGCCTCGTGTCTAGTAGCTTCCCAACCATTGGCGAATCCAACACAGTTGGTGCTGCAGTGGCAGCAGTTATCGATGCAAATTGTAACTGCCCGGAAAGATCGCTTCCCCCTACACTGCCTACATCTATCCCATTTCCGGCCACTGACGAGAACCGAGAGAGGCTGGAGAAATGGCTACTGGAGTACTACAAAAGCAGCACATTCAATGTCTGCGAACACCAGCCACTACCCCACATGGAAGGTCCGCCTCTCACACTGATGGTTGACCCCGAGGCAACACCAAAAGCGGTGCACACCCCAGTGCCTGTCCCCTTACACTGGCAGGCAGAAGTCAAGGCTGGTATCGATCGCGACATCAGGTTAGGGGTTCTGGAACCGGTGCCAATTGGTGAACCAGTGACATGGTGCAGCAGAATGGTCGTCTGTCCAAAGAAGGATGGGACCCCACGGAGGACAGTTGATCTGCAACCACTGAATGCGCACTGCACACGTGAGACCCACCACACCCAGTCACCCTTCCATCAAGCAATGGCGGTGCCACATAACACCAAAAAGACGGTAACAGACGCCTGGAATGGCTATCACAGCGTTCCAATCAGAGAATGTGACCGCCATCTGACAACGTTCATCACACCATGGGGCCGATACCGTTACTGCACCACTCCCCAAGGTTACATCGCTTCAGGTGATGGATACTCCAGACGATTTGACGAAATTGTATCGGACTTCAAAAACAAGTCCAAATGTATTGATGATACCATCATGTGGAGCGACACATTGGAAGAGAGCTTTTTTCAGGCATGCAACTGGCTCGACCTGTGCGGCCGTAATGGGATTACGCAAAATCCGACGAAATTCCATTTTGGTCAGGACACGGTCGAATTCGCTGGATTCGAGATCACCATGGACAGTGTACGACCATGCCAAAGGTATCTCCAAGCGATACAGGACTTCCCCACACCAAAAACAATTACTGACATTCGCTCCTGGTTTGGGCTAGTCAATCAGGTAACATACTGCTTCAGCATGACCGAGAGGATGCGACCTTTTCGGGACCTCCTAAAACCATGCACCCCCTTCTACTGGGATGCAACACTACAATCCCTATTCGAAGAATCAAAACGACTCATCATATCTGAAGTCGCAAATGGGGTCCGGATCTTTGACAAGGAACGGACAACATGTCTCGCAACTGACTGGTCGAAGGATGGGATTGGCTTCTGGCTCCTCCAAAAACACTGCAGATGCCCTGGTGAAACCCCACAGTGCTGCCCCGATGGCTGGAAAATCACCCTTGCTGGAGGCCGCTTCACCCATGCAGCGGAGTCGCGCTATGCTCCGATAGAGGGTGAAGCTCTAGCAGTGGCCGACAGCCTGGAAAAAGTAAAGTATTTTGTGTTGGGATGCAAGAACCTGATTATTGCCGTCGATCACAAGCCCTTAATCAAGCTTCTTGGTGACAGACGATTAGAGGACATCCATAACACGCGGCTTGCCAACTTGAAAGAAAGGACCCTAGCATATCGTTTCCGAATTATCCACATCCCGGGAAAACGACACTGCGTACCAGATGCGATTTCACGACATCCGTCGGGTGCCAGACCATCGGAACGACTGCCACTGGTGGATGACATTTCCTCCATTATGGATGTGGCCACATCGACTACACTAAGACAGCACACCTTGACTGGGCTGTGGACCACAGATGACGACACTGGCATGGAAATGGCTATTTCTATGGCAGCCATCAAGACACTCGATTCTGTGCGGTCCGTCACTTGGGACGATGTTCGGGACGAAACAGCAAGTGACACTCAGATGCTGCAGTTACTCAATTCTATTGAGCAGGGTCTACCTGCCAGTCGGGACGATTTCCCTGTGTCCATTTTGGAATACTTTCCCTTCCGTGAACACCTCTACACTATTGATGGCATAGTGGTCTACAAGGGGAGGATTATCATCCCACCGAAGCTACGGAAGCTTGTCCTTGAGAATCTTCATGCTGCTCACCAAGGAGTCACGGCTATGACCACCCGGGCCAGCAGCTCGATCTTTTGGCCTGGAATCACTCCCCAGATTCATGAGATGCGCGATCGCTGCTCACACTGCAATCGGATGGCCCCATCGCAACCAAGCGCTCCACCTACAGCCTCAGCTGAACCTGCCTACCCTTTCCAGTACGTTTGTTCAGATTACTTTCATCACAAGGGTCGGAGTTATTTGGTCACCGTTGATCGTTACTCTAATTGGCCAATCATTCAGCTAACAACTGGCGGGGCACAAGGCCTAGTGAAATGTCTGCGGTCGAACTTCGCCACTTATGGTATCCCCGACGAATTGGCATCTGACTGTGGGCCAGAATTCACGGCACATGACACCCAAGACTTCTTGCGTCGGTGGGGCGTTAACCATCGGTTGTCATCCACTGCCTTCCCACACAGCAACTGTCGTGCCGAGATCGCAGTCAAAACATCGAAAAGATTGATCACCGATAACACTGGTTCCAATGGTGAACTAGACACTGATCGGTTCCAACGTGCAATACTCCAGTACCGGAATGCACCGGATCAGGACACTAGGTTGTCTCCAGCCATGATCATCTTCAAGAGGCCAGTCAAGGACTTCATACCCATCATCCCAGGCAGATACTTGCCATCGGACACCTGGCGGGAAACACGCAACAATCGTGAGGAAGCTTTGCGCATTCGGCATGCCAGGGAGATCGAAAGACTCTCTGAACACACGACAAAACTACCTCCACTGGCCGTCGGGGACCATGTCCGGATCCAGAACCAGACCGGCCTGGAACCACGAAAATGGGACCGGACCGGAACCGTGATTGAGGTAAAACAATTCGATCAATACGTTGTCAAGGTGGATGGCTCCGGAAGAATCACTCTCCGGAATCGTAAGTTCCTGCGACGTTTTACGCCTTTCAGCATGACAACTCCCACTACGACTGGCAAAAGTGGCATGCTGCCAACCGTTATGCCAAGTGTTATGCCAATCGTACCGAAATACTTAATGTCTGGTACCCAACCCATCGCCGCTCCAAGAGTCTGTCTCAATCCTGTTACCACTCCCCAGAAGGGTGAACCCCAACATGTCATTGCGCCGGGCTTACCTTCACAGACACTCCGCTCCACCACCGCGATGACACCACCCGCGAGAGTCGCTGACCAACCACATGTGCAGACCACCGCCACACCTCCACGGTCACTGCCTATTTCTGCCCCCTTGACGGTTCGGGTGATGATGGACCAGCTGGAGGGGACTCCGGCGTCGGACAGGGCGATAGTGAACCACTCACCGGAGACTCCCACAATGGACCAGGAAATTACGAACTGCCCTCAGAGGACTCCAACGATTGATCGGGTGGTGACGGGCCGCCCGAAGCGAATTATCAAACCACCAGCCCGATTCAATTCAGTAGAATATCAATTATAAACTCATGTGATCCTTTTTCTCGGTCTCCAGTTTCGTTCTATTCTGTGTCACAATTGAACGTTTTTGGGAAAGGGAGATAGACAACTCTTGTATGGTGCTGTTCTCTATTGCGTTCTCATCTTGTGTAATACTGCGCATTGTTATTTGCATATTCTGTATCTATTATCTTATTCTAATATCTACCATCGCTTTCTTTGTCTTGCAGATTGATTGTTCATCGTTGTTGCTAATAAATCTGCATTCAATTGATACATTCTTGTTTAATAATAATAGGATTTTATATAGCGTAAATTGCAGGAGCCTCTAAGCGCTTAGAAAAGAGAAGAAAGCCAATGAGATGAATATACAAATACAAATTATACAAGAAGAAAACCTAAGATGTAATCAGATGTCGGCATTTTCAAATAAATGAGTCTTTAACAGAGATTTGACAATGTTCACATTGTCGGCTTTGTGTGCATGCATGCTCGTCAAGTCAAGAAAGTAAGACGCAAGAGAGCAAGGTAGTACAGAAAATGATAGGCACCTCCTGTCCCCTCTTTCCCTTTTATTCCTTTTCCCCCTCTCCTCCTCCTCCCCACAAAAAACTACACTTCTGAACAAAGATTATTGCAATTTACAAAATCCGATTCTTATCTTGGACTAAGAGAAAATCATATCAAAAGAGAGGGGCACGGTGCAAATCACAAATTATACAATGTCGGCACTCGAATTTTGTACTAGGTTACGCACAATGTATACACACTAGCGGGCAGTGCACCAGTGCGTGGCGCAAACAATGGAAACAAAATGGCTTCTAATTCCGGGTTGTCGTAACTCTCTCTATACAGGGACTCTAGGTTTAGGATTTGCATGTGGAAGTTCACTCACAGTAAACATGTAATTGGTTGTGTGTGTGTGTGTGTGTGTACACACACATGTGTGCACACATATGCACAATGTACACACACAAACACACACCTTTTTGAAAAATGCCCGCCATTGTTGTCACAGGACAAATCCGCGATGGCCCAAAAGCCAAATATCTTCCTTAGGGCATACTCTAAGTGTGTGCCAACTCTCGTGCTTGTATCGTCACTGGCACAATTCTCCCAAATATTTCACCTATCTGCCGTACTAGAATAGACAGTGATAGGACAGTGGCCATAGCTTGAGGGTAAAGAAGAAGAGAGAGTTAAGATGGTGGTAAAGTAGGGGTCTTTCACTCAGTGAGTCGTTACCCTGCACTCGCAAAGCGAAAAGCAGGGTTGGGCAGTTGGTTGCATGCGTTCGTGTGGCGTTTTAAAAATTCATTTTCTCAGCAACCGTTGGTCCAATTGACACGAAATTTTACGACAGGAGCCGATGCCTGAATATTTTTTTATTCATAATTATGACGTCATAGGTCACGTTCTGGACGCAATCTTGGAAAAATGTTATACCTCTATCTCCGAAACCTCTCAATGGAAAAAAATTGAAACGTAGCTCATTGTCAAGATATGTTAGTGATGATGTCATTGGTGCCTTCTTTATGACGTCATAATTCGACAAATACAAAGAGTGATCTGATCAGTATGATTTTTTTTCAGCAACTGTTGTTCCGATGGACATTTATTTTTCACCATCGGAGCGCCTCCTCCTGTAGAATATTTTAGTGATAATTATGACGTCATAGGTCACGTGGTACAGGCACCATCTTGGAAAAATTCTTCCATTCTTCCAAGATGAGATTCATTAATGATCTGCCCGACTCTCTGGAAAATCCTCTCTATCTCTTTGCTGATGACTCCACCCTCTGCCGCTCCATTCCTCATCCCTCAGATCGGCAGTCTGCAGCCTCCTCACTCTCTGCAGACCTGGACAAAATCACAGACTGGGCAAACAAGTGGAACATGTCTTTCAATCCTGACAAATCTCACACTCTTACGATGTCTCTCCGAAAAGACCGACTGGACAACCCTCCCATCCACTTTCTGAATAATCCTCTCCAAGAAGTTCTGTCACTCAAGCTTTTGGGTCTCACTATTTGCCATGATCTTTCCTGGGAAAACCATATTTCCAAGCTGGCCTCCAAAGCCAGTCGCCGACTGGGCATCCTCCGTCGTGCGAAGTCCTTCCTTGGCACACCTAAGCTCCTCACCACGTACAAGGCTTTCATCCGCAGCTCAATGGAATACTGTTCCCCCCTCTGGGCCGGTGCTCCTGCCTCACACCTAGCTCGGCTTCACGTTGTTGAAACCAAAGCTTTCAGAATCATTGGAATCTCCTGCGATGAAGCTAACTCCGAGGGCATTTCACTTACTTACCGCAGGCAGGTTGGTGGTCTTTCTGTCTTCTGCAGACTCCTATCTGGCCTTGCTCCCCCAGCTCTGTCTGTACTCTGTATCGCAAATTTTCAAATACTCCTGTCCCCCCAAAATGCTAGTTTATCTGAAAGACTGGAACATGTGGCTTTTGAGGT
The DNA here is from genome assembly GCF_964187855.1 of Myxine glutinosa. NCBI lineage: Eukaryota > Metazoa > Chordata > Myxini > Myxiniformes > Myxinidae > Myxine > Myxine glutinosa. Next base: position 63,015,343 of record NC_136272.1, read on the forward strand.
TTCCTCCACTTTTTTCCCCTGGCATATTCCTCTGTATTTTATGGGTAGTCTGGTGTTAAGTGGGAGAGGAAGCGGTTAAATGGAGAAAAGTAAAAGAGGGAAGGAGGATTGGATTAGCAGAGTGTAGGAGAGAAGGAAATTTCATGGAGTATTTGAGGATGAGAAATAATTGAAATGTGGAAAAAGGAGGGCACCAAATCCACCATTTTCCTCCTAATGATGAATGTGGATGGCGTCGATAACCAACTACGCACGATGAATTACATGACACAAGATGGTTGCCTTATCCTTTGGCTTTTTAATTTGTTTGTGCACTCCGAAGCTCTCTGCTGAGATTTATTATGAACATGCAATGGAATCAAATATAAAATATTTATGTTCATGAATTGTAAACTTGCTCCCCAAGCTTGTACACATGTGGAGCGAGCGTGTAGCGAACGATGGAATTCTGATTCTAAGATTACTGGAGACATTTCAACAAATTAGCAGTTGTAAGCAAAGTACCAATGCACCTTTGGTACTTAGCTTACACAATCAGAGTTTGTGCAGTTCACTCCATAGGCTGCCCAATGGGGAAGGTCGTTCAGTTTTCTCCAATCAAGAACCACAAACGTTGTCGTATAATAGACCCTGACTCCTGATTGGACGAAAATGTCCGGCATGCCCATTCGTTCATTAAAAATGTCTCAAATCTGTTATCTCAATTTCATTGGTGGAATGGCCATGTAATGACACTTTGGTGATACACTCTGGTGAAGACCCAGTAGGGGGAGCTCTGTTGGTCCTGGGGATGAGAGATGAGACTGGGGATCTCGGAGATCCTCTTGAGTTCGGATTTTGTTTCGCTTTGTGAACGCCGCACACTGTCGCACCCACCACCTCGATTTAGGATCTCAAGCCAGCCTAAGTAGTGAGTGAACCATCTTCTACTATAAATGGATGAGTTGTGTGTGTGTGTGTGTGTGTGTGTGTGTGTGTGTGTGTGTGTGTGTGTGTGTGTGTGTGTGTGTGTGTGTGTGTGTGTGAAGCATACTTTTTGTGTTTATTAATTACGTCCATCCATTAATTAATTACATACTATTGAAATGTACCTTTTAACCCCCTTCGACTGCTGAGACCCCCTCGACCTTTGAAGACCCTTTAATATCCCCAAGATCCTTAAGACTCCAAAGACCCCTAAATATCGTTAAGACCCAAAAGACCCAGGGGACCCAAAAGTCCCCAAGGAACCAAAATACCTAGATGACCCAAAAGTCCCCGAGTGTGCAATGCATCCCCCCTGCATGCGGTGTCATGGTCTGTATTCACTCCATTCCTGCTCTTTCCTGACTGACTCCATTGGTCTCCTTATACCATGTTTGGCCTCCTTATACCACGTTTGGCCTCCATATACCCCGTTTGGCCTCCATATACCCGGTTTGGCCTCCTTATACCACGTTTGGCCTCCGTGTACCACGTTTGGCCTCCGTATACCCCGTTTGGCCTCTGTATACCCCGTTTGGCCTCCTTATACAACGTTTGGCCTCCTTATACCACGTTTGGCCTCCATATACTCCGTTTGGCCTCATTATACCCCGTTTGGCCTAAGTGTACCTTGTTTGGCCTCCGTATACCCAGATTGGCCTCCTTATGACACGTTTGGCCTCCTTATACCATGTTTGGCCTCCTTTTACCATGTTTGGCCTCTGTATACCCCGTTTGGCCTCCTTACACCACGTTTGGCCTCCTTCTACCCCTTTGGCCTCCTTATACCCCGTTTGGCCTCCTTATACCCCGTTTGGCCTCCTTATACCCCGTTTGGCCTCCTTATACCACGTTTGGCCTCCTTATACCACGTTTGGCCTCCTTACAGTGCATTCAGAAAGTATTCAGACCCCTTCACTTTGTTCACATTTTGTTATGTTGCAGCCTTATGCTGAAATCGTTTAAATTCATTTTTTCCCTCATCAATCTACACTCAATACCCCATAATGACAAAGAGAAAACAGGATCATAGAAAGTTTTGCAAATTTATTAAAAAGAAAAAATTGAAATATCACATTGACATAAGTATTCAGACCCTTAACCCAGTACTTAGTTGAAGCACCTTTGGCAGCGATTACAGCCTCGAGTCTTCTTGGGTATGACGCGATAAGCTTTGCACACATGGATTTGGGGATTTCTGCCATTCTTCTCTGCAAATCCTCTCAAGCTCTGTCATGTTGGAGGGGGACCGTCGGTGGACAGCCATTTTCAGGTCTCCCCAGAGATGTTCGATTTGGTTCAAGTCAGGGCTCTGTCTGGGCCACTCAAGGACCTTCACAGAGTTGTCCCGAAGCCACTCCTGTGTTGTCTTGGCTGTGTGCTTAGGGTCATTGTCCTGTTGGAAGGTAAAAACTTCGGCCCAGTCTGAGGTCCTGAGCGCTCTGTTTCAGGTTTTCATTAAGGATATCTCTGTACTTTGCTCCGTTCATTGTTCCCTCAACCCTGACCAGTCCCCCAGTCCCTGCTGCTGAAAAACACCCCCAAAGCATGATGCTGCTACCACTATGCTTCACCGTTGGGATGGTATTGGGCAGGTGATGAGCGGTGCCTGGTTTCCTCTAGACATGACGCTTAGAATTGAGGCCAAAGAGTTCAGTCTTGGTTTCATCAGACCACAGAATCTTGTTTCTCACAGTCTGAGAATCCTTTAGGTGCTTTTTTGCAAACTCCAAGAGGGCTTTCATGTGTCTTTCACTGAGGAGAGGCTTCCATCTGGCCACTCTGCCATCAAGCCCAGATCGGTGGAGTGTTGCAGTGATGGTTGTCCTTCTGGAAGTTTCTCCCACCTCCACACAGGATCTCTGGAGCTCAGCCAGAGTGACCATCGGGTTCTTGGTCACCTTTATTACCAAGGCCCTTCTCCCCCGATTGCTCAGTTTGGCCGGGCAGCCAGCTCTAGGAAGAGTCCTGGTTGTTCCAAACTTCTTCCATTTAAGAATTATGGAGGCCACTGTGCTCTTGGGAACCTTCAATGCAGCAGAGAATTTTTTGTAGGCTTCCCCAGATCTGTGCCTCTAACCAATCCTGTCTCTGAGCTCTGTAGGCAGCTCCTTCGACCTCATGGCTTGGTTTTTGCTCTGATACGCATTGTCAGCTGTGACACCTTGTATAGACAGGTGTGTGCCTTTCCAAATCATGTCCAATCAATTGAATTTACCACAGGTGGACTCCAATCAAGGTGCAGAAACATCTCAAAGATGATCAAGAGAAATGGGAGGCACCTGAGCTAAATTTCAAGTGTCATAGCAAAGGGTCTGAATACTTATGTCAATGTGATATTTCAGTTTTTTCTTTTTAATAAATTTGCAAAACTTTCTAAAATACTGTTTTCTCTTTGTCATTATGGGGTATCGAGTGTAGATTGATGAGGGGAAAAATGTATTTAAACGATTTCAGCATAAGGCTGCAACATAACAAAATGTGAAAAAAGTGAAGGGGTCTGAATACTTTCTGGAGGCACTGTATACCCCATTTGGCCTCCGCATAGCCCGTTTGGCCTCCGTATACCCTGTTTGGCGTCCGAATACCCTGTTTGGCCTCTGTATAGCCCGTTTGGCCTCCGTATACCCTGTTTGGCCTCTGTATAGCCCGTTTGGCCTCCGTATACCCTGTTTGGCCTCCGTATACCCCGTTTGGCCTCCGTATACCCTGTTTGGCCTCCGTATACCCCGTTTGGCCTCCGTATACCCTGTTTGGCCTCTGTATAGCCCGTTTGGCCTCCGTATACCCTGTTTGGCCTCCGTATAGCCCGTTTGGCCTCCGTATAGCCCGTTTGGCCTCCGTATACCCTGTTTGGCCTCCGTATACCCCGTTTGGCCTCCGTATACACTGTTTGGCCTCCGTATACCCTGTTTGGCCTCTGTATAGCCTGTTTGGCCTCCGTATACCCTGTTTGGCCTCCGTATAGCCCGTTTGGCCTCCGTATAGCCCGTTTGGCCTCCGTATACCCTGTTTGGCCTCCGTATACCCCGTTTGGCCTCCGTATACCCTGTTTGGCCTCCGTATACCCCGTTTGGCCTCCGTATACCCTGTTTGGCCTCCGTATACCCCGTTTGGCCTCCGTATACCCTGTTTGGCCTCTGTATACCCTGTTGGGCCTCTTATAACCCGTTTGGCCTCTTTATACCCCAGTTGGCCTCCTCATACCCTATGTACGTTCTGTGTGCGTTTAATGTTGTATTAAAAATACAAATCGTAACATGAATCGGAAAATGATTGAGTAGTTTATCAGAACTTTGGTTCTGAATTCTTCCCGATCGCACAAACGCGGAGAGTGGTGAGATCATTTTCCTTCCCCGTCTGCCTGTCTGGCAACCAAACAAAACTGAAAATCATTGCAGACAGGCAACTTACTGTTTTTAATGACGTTACGAAGGGCACAAACAACAGGGACGAATAACTAATGTCACGTGTTCAACAAAGTGGTGTAAAAGACGGTGCATCAACGGCGGTACACTTCCGCAATCTTAGTTTATCTACAACCTTCAAATCTTTATTTTTCTTTATATTTAGACGTGACATGACACAAGTTGTAGATATCATATGATGCTCATTAATTTGCACTTCATGACATTTATACACATTGCATTGTGAATGAGATATTTTGAAAAAGTTTTATTTCCCATGAACGATTACACAAGGTCAACTTTCACCGCCCAAAGACAACGGTTATTGCGGACTTTGTGCCCAAGGACCGTTTACCTTTCAAGGTAATCCACATAGCACACAAAATTCACGGTGCTGGAAATCAGCAACTTCAGCTGAGCGAAACCCCATGTAATGTCCTCCAAAAGTGTCATCGTCACGGTTGCTCTCAATCCAATACCAGGGCTTTCAGTTACTCTTCATTTGTGAATTAAATTTGGCGATTTCACCTTGTACAGCATTTTGCTTTTATTCGAGAAAAGTCACTTTACCAGGGAAGTTATTCAGAAACCTCCTCTATGACCAGACCCACTAGAATCCTTTTAGGCTATGACTATGAGCCAGACCCCCCAAATTGACCGGTCGGTACCATACAGATGGAGTGAGGCTCATTGTGATTTTTACCAAGATATATGTCCCTAGATATGAAAAAGAAGTGATAGCGGTGTATAACTCTCGGCCATCTCTGTGTTATCACCCGAAATATTATTATACGCCTGCTTCGCTTCGCCAAAAAATGTGATATTTGCTAAAATTGGAATAAACATGTTTTTAAGGACCACAGAGTGCCGAGATCGAGATCGAGATCGTATTTGTTCGAGAGATAATGATAAACCTAGAGTGTGGAGCAAGTTTGCATGCATTGTGAAATATAATGTAGCTGATGTTACAAACCTACTTTAGGATACTAGCTAATACCAAAAATTACACAGATACCAAAAGTAGGAGACGAATAAACCTAAAATGTTCAAAAGCTGTTTCGTTCCACAATATCAAAATTAGGGGGTATGGTTGAACATATTTTGAACTTTGCCAAAATATGTGCCCCAAACAACCACCATATTACAAAGTAATGATATAATCCAATGCAGTGGTTCCTTGCGAAGATTGAGGGGTCAAATATTACTCTGGGAGTTTTCATTTTTGAAATATTGACAAAAATCTACAATGTGGATTCTGAACTCGAAGCGATTTCGACCACTTTTTCACTAAATTTAACATATTGTTTGTCATTATATCAATATTTTGATAAATAACCCCCACAAATGTTCTATATTTCTATTACTATATTAGTTGCCCGGCATCCAGTATGCAAATTATCGGCACTCTGTGGTCCTTAAAAACATATTTATTCCAATTTTAGCAAATATCACATTTTTTGGCGAAGCGAAGCGGGCGTATAATAATATTTCGGGTGATAACACAGAGATGGCCGAGAGTTATACACCGCTATCACTTCTTTTTCATATCTAGGGACATATATCTTGGTAAAAATCACAATGAGCCTTACTCCATCTGTATGGTACCGACCAACCCCCTTGGCTCATGGCCTATTTTGAAAGAACAACTGGAGAGTTTCATCGGACATCTTACCCCGTGCAGCCTTGAGAAAAAGGCCATTTTAACTTTTAAACTTTTGCTTTGTGTTTCCAAGTCCAGTCTCTGTTCGTTTTGTTTGTGAAGCTTGCAGAACAAACGTAATGGTAACAATTAATCACTTTGTGTCGCCATATTTGTTAGAATCCCAAACAGTTATTCTGCCCTTAAGGCATGATGACATCAAAGCTGATTCTCATAGCTTTTCCCGTAGTTACTCAGGGTATGAATACTTTTCCCAGTCCAGCGAAGCAGAAGGTTTTGAAAGCAACGAAAAGGCGATTTGTGTTCTCGTGTTCAAGTATATACTACTTCAATTGAAATAAAATAAAGATTTGAAGGTTGCAGATAAACTAAGATTGCGGAAGTGTACCGCCGTTGATGCACCGTCTTTTACACCACTTTGTTGAACACGTGACATTAGTTATTCGTCCCTGTTGTTTGTGCCCTTCGTAACGTCATTAAAAACAGTAAGTTGCCTGTCTGCAATGATTTTCAGTTTTTTTGCCAGACAGGCAGACGGGGAAGGAAAATGATCTCACCACTCTCCGCGTTTGTGCGATCGGGAAGAATTCAGAACCAAAGTTCTGATAAACTACTCATTCATTTTCCGATTCATGTTACGATTTGTATTTTTAATACAACATTAAATTTATATGAGGTTGTTTCAGGATCATAAACTGACATTTGTAGACAGACATCACAAAAGTGAAACAATTGTTTAACCCCACTTTTGGCTTTGTGTGCGCAGGGGTAAATATATATACTGTATATGTATATGGAGCAGGACAATACAAGTGGTGGCATGATCAGGTGCAGGCGGTGGTAGTGCAGGTAGTGCAAAAAGAGGTGCTGAGATCGAGAGAGAGAAGAGTGGAGAAGAGGTGTTGATTGTCAAAGAGGGCCAAGTGGGAAGAGGTGGAAAGAGGAGGAGGTGGAAAGCAAGAGGGCTGTCAGATGCTTGTGATTGGCAGGTCGTGGCAGACCTAAAGCCACAATTGGTATTACCAGAGGAGATCTGTGTGACAAGGTTGCGGTCTGACATTGTCATTTGGTCAGGTGCAACAAGACAGGTCATCTTAGGGGAATTGTCTGTACCTTGGGAAGAGAACATGGAGGAGGTGCAAGAGAGGAAGAGAGGAAAGTACAGTGAGCTGGAGGCAGAGTGCCGGGAGAACGGTTGGCGAGTTTCGTGTCAGCCATTTGAGGTGGGGTGCAGAGGGTATATTGGCAATTCCTTTTCTGCATTTCTTGCTCGGCTTGGAGTGTGTGGGACAGAAAGAAGGAAGATGTGTGACAAGGTGGCCCAGGTTGCCTTGAAAGGCTCACTTTGGATATGGAGGAAGTTTATGGAGGCATGATGAACGGTGAAGGTTTTGGTTCATTTCAGCCTAAAGTGGTAGTGACTGAGCACGGAAGAGAAATGGAGATGTGTGAATAGTGTGTGTGTGTGTGTGTGTGTGTGTGTGTGTGCGTGTGTGTGTGTGTGTGTGTGTGTGTGTGTGTTTGTTTCAGGAGTGGGTGTGATTTTGCATGAATGTGTTTTTGTTTGAGTGGTGCATGTTGTAAGGGTGGTGGTCGGTTGGTTTTTTTTTTTTTGGTGTGTGAGTGAGTGGATGAGGGACTTTGGATTCTGGGAGTGGAGGCGGTTTTGTTGTTGTAGTCTGTGTTCTCATTGGCTGGGGGTGGGGGTATGCGCACATCCAGGTGTAGCTGCTGCATGTGGAGGTGTATGTGCCCCTGCTAGCCCACCTTAGGTGACCGTATCAAGGTTGAAGGGCCGAAACGGGATGATGCTGAGGACCTCGACTGAGGCCCCAGTCAGTGAGGCACACTTGTGACTAGGTGTGTTTTGAAATTATATATATACATATATATATATATATATCAAAGGCCTGTGTATTTATTTCTCTGTCATGGAGGAAGCGACCTCACATTCAGGCCATGGGGGTTTTTGGTTTGGTTTGGTTTTTGGGGGTGTTTTGTGTTTATAGATGTAATGGCATTATTTTCTGAAAAATATGAAGATTGTACCCAAAAAAGCATATGGATTCCACAACTGGGCAAACTATCACGTTTGAACATGCAAGAGCTGAGGTGCAGATCAAACTTTGGCCCTCTTCCCTCGACAGGGGACACCTGACATACGATGCTTAATTGCCCAAAGTGCCGTCATTTCATGTTTTTACATCAATTTGATGAATCATTGCAATTTTTTATTGTGGTATTTGCCTTCCACGTGTTACAATAGGGTGGTACAGCAAATTATGTGGCAATTCGATCAAGGGTACAGAATTGTATAAGAAACTTGAACAATGCGATTGTGTCGCCAACATGCCTCCACGTCGTCCCTGCCCGTGACAACAGGTAGATGCCTTCATTGACTGTCCTAAAAATAAACAAGTGTGATTTAAATCACCTCAACTGTTCTCAAGTATCACATTTTTACCACAGGACAGGTTTCACATTGATCGGTGAAGCGGTTTCAGAGAAGGGTTTTTTTTTAATATCAGCTTTCAAGCTAATATGGCTGCCGTACCACATGACATATGCCATCTAAAATGTACACTCTGCATATGTATGGGTAGGGGATCAGGTTTGTAAAGTTTTGTGTTGATCGATAAGGTTAATTTTCCTATCCAAGATGGCTGCCTAACCACGTGGTTTTTTGACCAGTTTGCATGAAACGGTGTTTGTGTGAAACCAAACCGCAAACCGGTTTGCGTGACCTGCAATGTCATCAATTTCACATTATATGCAGCAATGTTGTTAGATGACATTTGTAAAGTTTCACATCGATTGGGTAAGCACTTTCTGAGATATAATTATTTAATATTTTCCTTCAATCCAATATGGCTGCCAAACCATGTGACTAATGATGTTTTTGTGATCAACTTTTAATCATCATGTCTAGTCGATGACACACGTAAAGTTTCGAGTCGATCACTATGGTGGTTTGGGAGATGTTTTTAAAAAATGTTTTAAGGTAAATCCAATATGCCTGCTAAATCATGTGACCTATGATGTCATAAATTTAACATTAAAATACAAATGGGTCATAGATCATGTTTATTAGGATAAGGAATTCGGATAAAACATTTTTGGCTGGTATGCCACTTCACCTATGATGTCATCATTATCAGGCTTTTGTTCCCCATGAGGAGTAGTTGACAATGTGCCAAGTTTCAAATTTTTTCATTCAGCCGTTTCCGAGAAATATTTTTTAATTATTTGCGTTTAATCCAACATGGCTGCCATACCACGTGAACTATGACGTCACAATTATCAAGAAAACATTCGACATGTGTGTCACTCCGACCTTGAAAGTTTTGCCTCAATCGGCCATGTCGTTGCTCAGAAAATCGAGGTTTAACCCATATAGATGGACGGACGGACGGACAACCTGAAAACATAATGGCTCCGGCCACCTTCGGGGGCGGAGCCATAAAAAGAATGTTTCACACACACAGAACAGGTGACAACTCACTCTTCCATAAACTCGTTACATGTACGAGAGATAGAGGGAAAATTAATGGGTAGCCCATGTTCATGAGTTATCCTTCCTGTCTTCTTGATGAGCTGCACCTTTAACATATAAAAAAAATACCTTGCTCCAGGTGAGGCTCGAACTCACAACCTCGGCATCACCCAAATACTGTTTATAAGTGTTTATAAGTACCGCGCGCTCACCGATTGCGCCACTGGAGCGAAAGGTGCATAGTGATTGGGACGTGAGGACAGAGGAGGATAAAACAATATGAAAGGAGTGCAGCACTCGGTAGAGAGCATACCTCCGTCAGGTAAAGTTTATGTTTTCTATCCCAACTAGTTAAAGCAAAAAATGATGGGTTGGAACAGTTTTTGAAGGTACAGCCACGTGAACATGCCAAAGTCTGAAGTCTGGGCCCAGTGTCATGTGTGTTTATATCATCTTTATTTGTTCGACATCATACAGATGTAAATGATCACTCGTTTTACTCTGTGCTCATTGCACATCACGTGCAGCAAATTTCGCCTCCCTGTAACTTGTATTTATTATGATTACAAAAATACCGCTTCCATACACCGACCTTGAGGCTCAGTTTGCAAGCCACCGTCTACATTTCCAATGTAAGAGGCAGAATTACTCTTCTTTATATACGTTTTTACATAGTTTTAAAAATCTTTTTTATATCGGAAAAATCTACCATATAAAACACAACATGTGTGTGTGCGTGTGTGTGTGTGTGTCCCTTCATAAGGGTAGGTTTTAAAGGCTTTGAGTCGTGCTTTAGGAGGGATTTGAGTGGAGGAGTGGAGGTGGGGGTGGGGGGTTAATGAAGCAATCTTTGAACACGACTGTGTGTCTACCGGTTAAAAGACCTAAAAGACTCTGAGGACCCAAAAAACCCCAAGGACCCAGAAGACCCCGAAGACCCAATGGACCCCAAACACCCAAAATACAAGAAAACACAAATACCCTGTAGACAGTAAAATACACAACAGACCATGAAGAACCAGAAGACCCCAAAGACCCAAACAACTGAAAAGACCCTGAAGAACAAATGGACCCCAAAGACCCTGAAGAACCAAAACACCCTAAGGATCCAAAACAACCAAACAACCCTGAGGATACAAATGACATAGAGGACCCAAAATACTCCACGGACCGACCCCCAAGGACTCTGAAGATCCAAGATACCCCAAAATACACAAAATACCCAAAATACCGAAAATACGCCGAAGACCCAATGGACCCCAAACATCCCAAATACCCTGAAGACCCAAAAGACCATGAAGACCCACAATACCCTAAATACCCCCAAAAAACGTGAAGAACCTAAAGACTGAAAAGACTGAAAAGACCCTGAAACCCAATAGACCCCAAAGACCTAAAATACCCCAAAGACCCAAAACAGCCAGAGGCCCCAAAAAAACCCCAATGACTTAGAAGACCCGCAAGGACTCTGAAGATCCAAAATACCCGGAAGACCTAAAGAACACAAAGACCCAAAATACCCCAAAAACCGAAAAGACCCTGAAGACCAAATGGGCCCCAAACACCCAAAATACCTCGTAAACCCTTAAATACCCCAAAGATCCAGATCGAGGACCCAAAATACTCAAATTACTCAAAAGACCTAGAGGACTCAAAAGACTCAAATGACCCAAAATATGCTGATAAAACAGAAGACCCAAAAGACACAAAATATGCTGAAGACTCACAAGACCCGGAGGACCCAAATGACCCAGATGCCCCAAAAGACCCCCAAGGACTTAGAAGACTGTTACGGATTCGTCACTTCCGTTGTGGTGGTTTTCATCCACTGTAAATATTTCTGATTCCATGTACTATTATTGTTTTCAAAAGGTTTATTGTCCATGAACTGTTTTCAAAAGGAAAAAAGTTAATGTTAAAAGAAACAGGAAACCGGATCGGGAACCTGACGATGAAGAGGAAGAGGAGAAAAAGGGCGGAGCGAGTGAGTCGGACAAGAACGCCGAGTCGCTCCGAGTTCTGAAGCGAACCTTGGCGAGCAAGAGTCACTAGCGAACTTTCAGATTTCCGGGAAAGGAATTCCTGCGACAGAGTTGTCATCGCTGTGACCGATCAACCTGCGTGTCAGGTTTTTGGCGGTGATTCCGAGGAGAATTATCACCGGGCCGTTACGTCTCAAGAGCAGGTCGTCGGCCATTTTGACTCACGCAGGACTTGTGCTTCGCTCGCGGTTTCGTCTCTTTTCGACCATTTTCACCGCATTCAGACGTCGATCTGGGGCGTGTGTGTGACGTGGCTTTTTGAAGGTTACTTCGTCCATTCCCGAGGGTGTGATCTCTCAGTCGCCTGTAGGGCGCCTTTGGATTTCCCAGTCACCTTGAGGGCGCCTTTGTACAGCTTCGGCTGGGTGACTGTACTTGCCATCCGCACGGGATTCTGGTCTCGATTGGACATCGTTCTAGCAATCGCTGGAGCGAATCAACTTCGTCTTGAAGCCGGGAATAAGAGACATTGGGGAAGGTTCATGTTTCACTCACTGGGAGCACAGTGAGTTATATATTACAAAACTGATGGTACCATCATAGGACATATTGATTGTACTTTTGAATACTATTGTTGTTGTATTGTTATTATTGTGTGATCTTAACACAATATTTGTTTGTGAGTAACAATTGGGGTGGCTTCTCCATTGATCTTTGACATACAGAATAACACATTTTTCTGCCGTGAAAACCCAAAGGGTTTTCTCGGGGCTAGGAGGTACACCGTGACCAGGGGGTCAGGGAGGAGCACATAATAAGACCCACAAGGACTCTGAAGATCCAAAATACCCTGAAGACCCAAAAACCCCAAAGACCCAAAATACCCCAAAAAACCGAAAAGACCCTGAAGACCCAATGGGCCCCTAAACACCCAAAATACCTCGAAGACCCTTAAATACCCTAAATATCCAGATCGAGGACCCAAAATACTCAAATGACTCAAAAGACCTAGAGGATTCAAATGGCCCAAAATATGCTGATGAACCAGAAGACCCAAAAGACGCTGAAGACCCACATGACCCCGAGGATCCAAATGACCTAGAGGACACAAAAGACCCCAATGACACAAAATACCCCATGGACACAAAGACCCCAAGGACTCCGAAGACCCAAAAGAAGAGTAATTATGTCTCTTACATTGGAATTGTAGACGGTGGCTTGCAAACCGAGCCTCAAGGTCGGTGTACAGAAGCGTTTTTTTTTTATCACAATAAATACAAAGCACAGGGAGGTGACATTCGCTGAACGTGACGTGCAAAGTGCGCAGAGTAAAACGAGTGTTCATTTACGTCTGCATGATGTCTAATAAATAAAGATGATATAAGCACCCGTGACACTCGGCCCAGACTTCAGACTTTGACCTGCTCACGTGGCTGTCCAGTAAAACTGTTCCAACCCGTTATTTTTAATTTGCTTTAACTTTAACATTTTTGATTCAATCTTCCATAAACTCGTTACATGTACGCGAGATAGCGGGAAAAATAATGGGTATGTAGCCCATGTTCATGAGTTATCCTTCCCGTCTTCTTGATGAGCTGCACCTTTAACATATAAAAAAAATACCTTGCTCCAGGTGAGGCTCGAACTCACAACCTCGGCATCACCCAAATACTGTTTATAAGTACCGCGCGCTCACCGATTGCGCCACTGGAGCGAAAGGCGCATATTGATTGAGACGTGAGGACTGAGGAGGATAAAACAGATGATGAGGGAGGATGAAACAATATAAAAGGAGTACAGCACTCGGGAGAGAACATACCTCCGTCAGGTGAACAGTTTATGTTTTCTATCCCAACTAGTTAAAGCAAAAAATGATGGGTTGGAACAGTTTTGATGGTACAGCCACGTGAGCATGCCAAAGTCTGAAGTCTGGGCCTAGTGCCAGATGTAAAACTTTCTTAAAACTTAAACTTTCTTAAACTTAAACTTAAACTTAAAACTTTCTAAAATCCTGTTTTCTCTTTGTCATTATGGGGTATTGAGTGTGTGAGTGTAGATTGGTGAGGGGAAAAAACGAATATAAACGATTTCAGCATAAGGCTGCAACATAACAAAATGTGAACAAAGTGAAGGGGTCTGAATACTTTCTGAATGCACTGTAGGTGTGAGGCAGGAGCACCGGCCCAGAGGGGAGACCCTTAGAAATCTTCTGGGCCCTTGGGGTCTTTTGGGTCCTCTGGGTCTTTTGTATCCTCGGGGTCTTTTGGGTCTTCACACTCTTTTGGGTCTTCGGGGTCTTTTGGGTCTTTGGGGTCTTTCTTTGGGATATTTTGGGTCGTTCTTCGGGATCTTCTGGGTCTTCAGGGTCTTTACAGTCTTTTGAATATTTGGAGTCTTTTGAGTCTTCGGGGTATTTTCTGTCTTCAGAGTCCTTGGGGGTCTTCTGCATCCTTGGGATATTTTGGGTCCTCTCGTTCGTTTGGGTCCTCTGGGTTGGTGGGTCCTCGTGGTTGTTTGGGTCTTTTGGATCTTCAGAGTCTTTTAGGTCTTCATGGTCTTTTGGGTCTTCGGGGTCTTTAAGGGTCTTGGGGTATTTTGGGTATTAGGGGTAATTTTGGTATTTTGGGTCCTCAGGACCTTTAAGGGTATTTGCGGTCTTTTGGGTCTTCGTGGTCTTTGGGATATTTTGTGTATTTGGGTCTTTTGGGTCTTCGGGGCCTTTTCGGTCTTCTGTGTCTTTTCAATCTTTTCAGTAACCAGGATCGTTTGGGTCTTTGGGGTCTTTGGGTCTTCATGGTCTTTTTGATCTTTTTGGTCTTCAGGGTCTTTGAGAGTCTTTGGGATTTTTGGGTCTTTTCAGTCTTTTTTTTGTATACAAGATCGAGACTCGTGTAAAAGCAGTCTTCAGGGTATTTGGGGTATTTTGGGTCTTTGGGGTAGTTTGGGTGTTTGGGGCCCATTGGGTCTTCAGGGTATTTTTGGGCCTTTGGGGTATTTTCGGTCTTTGGGGTATTTGGGTCTTCAGAGCCCTTAGGGGTCTTCTGGATCCTTTGGGGGAGGGGGGGTCTTTTAGGTCCTCTGGGTCTTTTGTATCCTCGGGGTCTTTTGGGTCTTCACACTCTGTTGGGTCTTTGGGGTCTTTTGGGTCTTTGGGGTCTTTCTTTGGGATATTTTGGGTCTTTCTTCTGGATCTTTTGGGTCTTCAGGGTCTTTTCAGTCTTTTGGGTCTTCGGAGTCCTTGGGGGTCTTCTGCATCCTTGGGGTCTTCTGGGTCTTCATGGTCTTTTGTGTCTTTCACAGTCTACAGGGTATTTTGGATCTTCGGGTGTTTGGGATCCATTGGGTCTTCGGGGTCTTCTGGGTCCTTGGGGTATTTTGGGTCCTCAGAGTCTTTTAGGTCTCTTAATCGGTGGACACACAGTCGTATTCAAAGATTGCCCCATTAACCGCCCTTCCCCCCACTCAAATCCCTCCTAAAGCACTACTCAAAGCCTTTAAAACCTACCCTTATGAAGGGGGGACAGAGACACACACACACACACACACACACACACACACACACACACACACACACACACACACACACATTGTGTTTTATATGGTAGATGATCGGCCAGATCCGGATCTTCACCAAAATTGAATCCATTCGCCTCGTCACACACAACCGATCCACCAAGTTTCGTCCAAATCCGTCCATAACTTTTTGAGATATCCTGCTATATATCGTTTTTGGCCCTATCTCTCAATGGTGAAGAATCACTTTAAAATTCTAGTAGCCGAATCCGGATCTTCACCAAAATCTAATCATTTCGTCCTTGTCATATACGCTACATCTCTGCCAAATTTCGTCTGAATCCGTCCACAATGTTTTGAGATATCCTCTTCACAAACGGACAGACAAACAGACAGACAAACAGACAGACAGACATACAGGGGTGAAAACATAACCTCCATGCACCTTTCGTGGTGGAGGTAAAAATACAAAATGAACATTGGTGATTTTATGCAGCCTTGACCTTTGAGTTTTAGATCTAAAAAAAAAAAAAAAATCAGCTTCTAGCTTTTGATTGGTGAACCAATTCTGTAACCCGATATGCAAATTCTATAAATTTCAGGTCAATCGGATGAAAATTGATGATTTTAGGTGACGCTGGCATTTAACCTTTTGACATTTTGACAAAATAATTAATTTGACTTCTCCATATTATCATAATAAAACTTTGGTGACAATTTGAAGACAAAACTCAAATGGTAAATTTAAATTTCAGGTCATTGAAAATTCATTCGCTAATTGATGATTTATGTGATGCTGCCCTTTGACCTTTCGAATTCTATAAATTTATTGACATTTTGATATTTGACATTTTTGACATTTTGACAAAATAATTAATTTGCCTTCTCCGAATTATCATAACTAGGGCATGCCCGTACTATATATAAGCTAGGACGTGCCCGTACGTGGGTGCCCGTTCCTTGCCAAAAAAAAAAAAAAAAAAAAATTTGTGTAGGGGTGTGTG